>NC_092336.1:75370000-75970000 GCF_046630445.1 Rutidosis leptorrhynchoides | reverse complement strand
GCAAAGTACAAGATATTAAATTGTACGCAAGGACGTTCAAAAATCTGGAACCGGGACCAGAGTCAACTCTCAACGCTCGACGCAACGGACTAAAAATTACAAGTCAACTATGCACATAAATATAATATAATATTTAAATAATTCTTATAATTATTTATATATTATAATAAATAATAAAAATCCGTCGGCAAGAAAGACTCCAAAGTTTGTGAGCTGTAATTTAAACTCCGCGACTCGCGGAGTTTGAAGGCAAAAAATGCCGCGAGTCGCGGAGTATACCTGAACTCAAATCCCTATAAAGCCAACCTAATTCTGATCATTTTTATCATCCTTTTTCTTCTTCTCTCATAGTACGTAAATATTTATATTTATATTTATATTTTAATTTTAATTTTAATTTTAATCCTAATAATAAGGGTATGTTAGCGAATATTGTAAGGGTGTAAGTCGAAATTCTGTCCGTGTAACGCTACGCTATTTTTAATCATTGTAAGTTATGTTCAACCTTTTTAATTTAATGTCTCGTAGCTAAGTTATCATTATGCTTATTTAATCCGAAGTAATCATGATGTTGGGCTAATTACTAAAATTGGGTAATTGGGCTTTGTACCATAATTGAGGTTTGGACAAAAGAACGACACTTGTGGAAATTAGACTATGGGCTATTAATGGGCTTTATATTTGTTTAACTAAATGATAGTTTGTTAATGTTAATATAAAGATTTACAATTGGGCGTCCCTATAAATAACCATTTACACTCGATCGGACACGATGGGCGGGGTATTTATATGTACAAATAATCGTTCATTTAACCGGATACGGGAATGGATTAATAGCCACTAGAATAATTAAAACAGGGGTGAAATTATGTAAAAGGACACTTGGCATTAATTGATAACAAAATATTAAAACCTTGGGTTACACTCAGTCGACATCCTGATGTAATTATTAAACAAAGTATTAAAATCTTGTTACAGTTTAAGTCCCCAATTAGTTGGAATATTTAACTTCGAGTATAAGGATAATTTGACGAGGACACTCGCACATTATATTTATGACTGATGGACTGTTATGGACAAAAACCAGACGGACATATTAAATAATCCAGGACAAAGGACAATTAACCCATGGGCATAAAACTAAAATCAACACGTCAAACATCATGATTACGGAAGTTTAAATAAGCATAATTCTTTTATTTCATATTTAATTTCCTTTATTTTATATTTAATTGCACTTCTAATTATCGCATTTTTATTGTTATTGTATTTAATTGCACTTTTAATTATCGTACTTTTTAATTATCGTAAGTTTATTTTATCGCACTTTTATTATTCACAATTTCATTATCGTTATTTACTTTACGCTTTAAATTAAGTCTTGTATTCATTTATTATTTTACATTTGGTTTTAACTGCGACTAAAGTTTTAAAATCGACAAACCGGTCATTAAACGGTAAAAACCCCCCTTTATAATAATAATATTACTTATATATATATTTGTATTTTTATAAAAGTAAACTAATATAGCGTTAAGCTTTGTTTAAAGATTTCCCTGTGGAACGAACCGGACTTACTAAAAACTACACTACTGTACGATTAGGTACACTGCCTATAAGTGTTGTAGCAAGGTTTAAGTATATCCATTCTCTAAATAAATAAATATCTTGTGTAAAATTGTATCGTATTTAATAGTATTTTTTTGCTAAAATTAATAGTATTTCCTAGTACACCTCGCACGACATCAACTAATCAATTTTAACTTCTACCATGGGCTAGTCAACTAACTAGAACTCCGTTTAACCCCACTCACCACTCACCAATTACCACTCATCATTCACTCCATTTCACTTCCAATTCTCTTTCTAATTCTCTCTCAACATACACACACTATTATGAACGTATTTTTCCAGTAGTTAATCATCATCTTCATCAAAAATCACTTCAAGAATCAAGCTATAATCATCATAGGAAGAACACTTCAAGAACACTTCAAAAATCCCTTCAAGTTTACTAATTTACTTCCAAGCTTTCTAATCCATTCCAAGTAATCATCTAAGATCAAGAAACCTTTGTTATATACAGTAGCTTATCTTTCTTATTCAAGGTAATATTCATATTCAAACTTTGATTCAATTTCTATAACTATAAACTATCTTAATTCGAGTAAAAATCTTACTTGAACTTGTTTTTGTGTCATGATCCTACTTCAAGAACTTTCAAGCCATCCAAGATCCTTTGAAGCTAGATCATTTCTTGTCACTTCCAGTAGGTTTACCTACTAAACTTGAGGTAGTAATGATGTTCATAACATCATTCGATTCATATATATAAAACTATCTTATTCGAAGGTTTAAACTCGTAATCACTAGAACATAGTTTAGTTAATTCTAAACTTGTTCGCAAATAAAAGTTAATCCTTCTAACTTGACTTTTAAAATTAACTACACACATGTTCTATATCTATATGATATGCTAACTTAATGATTTAAAACCTGGAAACACGAAAAACACCGTAAAACCGGATTTACGCCGTCGTAGTAACACCGCGGGCTGTTTTGGGTTAGTTAATTAAAAACTATGATAAACTTTGATTTAAAAGTTATTATTATGAGAAAATGATTTTTATTATGAACATGAAACTATATCCAAAAATTATGGTTAAACTCAAAGTGGAAGTATGTTTTCTAAAATGGTCATCTAGACGTCGTTCTTTCGACTGAAATGACTACCTTTACAAAAACGACTTGTAACTTATTTTTCCGACTATAAACCTATACTTTTCTGTTTAGATTCATAGAATATAGTTCAATATGAAACCATAGCAATTTGATTCACTCAAAACGGATTTAAAATGAAGAAGTTATGGGTAAAACAAGATTGGATAATTTTTCTCATTTTAGCTACGTGAAAATTGGTAACAAATCTATTCCAACCATAACTTAATCAACTTGTATTGTATATTATGTAATCTTGAGATACCATAGACACGTATACAATGTTTCGACCTATCATGTCGACACCTCTATATATATTTCGGAACAACCATAGACACTCTATATGTGAATGTTGGAGTTAGCTATACAGGGTTGAGGTTGATTCCAAAATATATATAGTTTGAGTTGTGATCAATACTGAGATACGTATACACTGGGTCGTGGATTGATTCAAGATAATATTTATAGATTTATTTCTGTACATCTAACTGTGGACAACTAGTTGTAGGTTACTAACGAGGACAGCTGACTTAATAAACTTAAAACATCAAAATATATTAAAAGTGTTGTAAATATATTTTAAACATACTTTGATATATATGTATATATTGTTATAGGTTCGTGAATCAACCAGTGGCCAAGTCTTACTTCCCGACGAAGTAAAAATCTGTGAAAGTGAGTTATAGTCCCACTTTTAAAATCTAATATTTTTGGGATGAGAATACATGCAGGTTTTATAAATGATTTACAAAATAGACACAAGTACGTGAAACTACATTCTATGGTTGAATTATCGAAATCGAATATGCCCCTTTTTATTAAGTCTGGTAATCTAAGAATTAGGGAACAGACACCCTAATTGACGCGAATCCTAAAGATAGATCTATTGGGCCTAACAAACCCCATCCAAAGTACCGGATGCTTTAGTACTTCGAAATTTATATCATATCCGAAGGGTGTCCCGGAATGATGGGGATATTCTTATATATATGCATCTTGTTAATGTTGGTTACCAGGTGTTCACCATATGAATGATTTTTATCTCTATGTATGGGATGTGTATTGAAATATGAAATCTTGTGGTCTATTGTTACGATTTGATATATATAGGTTAAACCTATAACTCACCAACATTTTTGTTTACGTTTAAAGCATGTTTATTCTCAGGTGAATACTAAGAGCTTCCGCTATTGCATACTAAAATAAGGACAAGATTTGGAGTCCATGTTTGTATGATATTGTGTAAAAACTGCATTCAAGAAACTGATTTCGATGTAACATATTTGTATTGTAAACCATTATGTAATGGTTGTGTGTAAACAGGATATTTTAGATTATCATTATTTGATAATCTACGTAAAGCTTTTTAAACCTTTATTTATGAAATAAAGGTTATGGTTTGTTTTAAAAATGAATGCAGTCTTTGAAAAACGTCTCATATAGAGGTCAAAACCTCGCAACGAAATCAATTAATATGGAACGTTTTTAATCAATAAGAACGGGACATTTCAACATCAAGGTCTTAGATCTAACACATACATGAACTTTAAAACTAATATTAAGTTACAATTTGAAAATAAACTTATAAAATCAAGATCTTAAGTTGTAGAACATAGTTCTTAGTTAGATCTTGAAGATCCTAGACCCAAAAGTCTAGATCTAACATAAGTGTACCAAGTTATAATTAAGGAAAGCTTACTTACATGTTCTTGAACTTTTAAAGTTAACTTTTAGTTCAAGATTAATGAGATCAAAGTTAACTAGTAACACTTGACCAATCTTAACCAACAAACATGAATTTAAAGTGCATAATATAAGGAAACAAGCTAAGTAAGCAAGTAACTAGTTCATGGGTTGTTCATACTTTAAAGATTCAAACCAAAGTTTGATCTTTAAGAATGTAAACTTTAAGTTTACAAACATGACTTACAAGTAATGATTCTACAACCATGAACTTAAAATCTTTTGAAACAACATATGTAGAACATAAACTAGAAAGTTTATGTTCTTGTGTGTTCTTGTAAATACAAGATAAAATGAAGAATCAAACTAAAGAGTTGATTCTTGAATCTAGTAAGTAACAAACAACAATGAACAAGTAAGTAAGTAGACATTAACAAAGAACAAGTAACAACAAGTAAATGATGATGATTAAAGGGGTGTTTTGGTTCGGTTTGAAGGAAAGAAAAGAGGAAGAAACATTCATGAAACTTACAATATTTTGAGAGAAAAGTGAGAGGAAATGTAGAGAGAAAAATGTAAGTAAAAGTGTGTGTGAGAAGTGAGGAAGTATTGCTAGTAACAAGTAGTCAAAAAAAAAATTAAAACTCCTCTAAAAGCATTCAAAGGCTGACGGCCTGCATGGTCAAGGGGGGAAGGAAAATGTTCAATGGTCACTTGCATGTAAAAGCTTAAAAGATTGGTTAAATGGGGTAGTTTCATGGGGATCATGGTGTAAGTATTATGTGACTAGATTCCAAACAAGTTAACTAACTAGTTAAGTTCCAAGTATGATACTTGCATTAAGAGATGGGCTAAATAAGTCCATTAAAGTGTAGGGTGGGCTTATAAGCCCAATATCATGAGTTCATAACCTTAACAAGGCCCAAGTTCAAGTATTTAACAAGTTAATCCAATTAAAGCCCAAGTAATTAACTAATAACCATAGTTAATCAAAATGATTAATAAAATCAATCATGAATGTAAATAATATTCTAAAAATATTATTCGTGAAAGTTTCGTGTGTCACAAAGACGTTTCGGGCATTTAAAGTCAAGTACGGGCAATCATGGCAACATGTAAATGTAATAACATACATTCGTTTAATCACAAGTATTGATAATAACAATTATTAATAAACAAACGTTGGAAAATCCAAGGTCGTTACAAATTCCATCTGGATATATCGGCTTGTATCTTTGGAAAGGCTCTCCGGACACTGGTGGAGGGTAAGGCGTATATCCCGCCCCCGTAGTCATAGCTTGCGTCTGCTGATTACCAGACGGCGTGTTTTGATTGTCTGTTTGAGTACGTTCCGATGAGTCCCCGGAAGTCATGATACTGTAAAAGTGACAAAAAATTCAGAAATTTTGTGAATAATGAGCCTTATAATTCAAAACTTTTTAAAAGAAAAAATAATTAAACATGTCTTGAATTAATTCGTCTCTCAATGAAAGCACCACTTGATCATGCATATATTTTCCATAGGATCAATATGCCTGTTCAATAAGCTAAGGGGGGTTTAAGGATCTTAGAACTTAGCTCTCCGGTCCGGCTACCGTGAATAACCCTGGCCGACATGATGATGTCGGCGGGGTGGCTAAGTGATTAAGTCCACCTTCGATAACGGTCGTTGATCAGAAGGCCCCATGTAAGGTTGTAGGTGCTAGTTAATAAGGAACTAACCTATAAACCTTGAGAAGATGAAAGATGATGCTTGTTACGTGAGATGTGTAGCAGACAATGGTTACGTAACGTGATCGTGTCTAGAATGATAATTAAGGTTAGTATATATAGGCAAACCCTAATTCTATAACCGTCTAAGATTGTGATAATCCTGTCCATAACAAACTCCCCCGAATCTCGGTTGTAATTATGGAAAAGATATCGACTTGATGACCAAGTAACCGTCGTACCGGGAACAAAGGCATTCGATACATCACTTGCTAGCGAGCGTCTGCATACGTATAGAATGCGCATGCGGGTTGCGGTATCATTAGGGATATCAAAACCAGACCAACAACAACAACAACAACAACAATACCCAATCCCGCACATGCGAGGTATGGGGGAGGTGAGATGTAGACAATCCTTCCTCTACCGTAGAGTAGAAGAGAAGTCGTTTATCTAACTAACCATGAGTCAAGAAAAAAATTCTCCACCCATAGAAGGAGAAAGTCATCCCTCTCTACTCCAGGGCAGAGAGATTGCTTCCGTGAGGACCTCCGCCCATTTAAAAAAAAAAGGTTTTAAATAAATAAACAGAAAAGAAAAATGAGACTCCATGAAAATGGTAAAATCAAATTTCCATGGGTTTTAAAGTCTGCCTGAAAATCAATTTAGGCTCTAAGTGGCAGTCAAGTCGCCATAAATCGACGCTTGTTGTTGCCTCAGAAAATAGTGCCAAAAAACCTTTTGGACAGAAACTCGAAAGGCATGTCAGGTGGAAGTTGTTGCGCAAGCAAAGAGCCAACCACCCATAACAGACCAAAAACACCACTCATGCACCACTCAACCACCCTTACATTCATTTATCTTTATGACTTTATCTGAAGAAAATGCAATTGTAGGGAGAGTAGCAAGCAGGCTGTCTAGCTGTGATTGTTCTAAACCTCCCCGAATTGGACGCCTCCGTAGCCATGACCAATTGCCGTTAATCCAATGTGCTGCAACCGACCCAAACTTATCATTGTCGATTTGGAATAGTCGATTGAAGGAGCTAGATAGGGGAGTACCATTGAGCCAAGGGTCTAACCAAAAGGAAGTGGAGGCACCATTGCCAATCTTAAGTGGATAGATTCGATACATCTATAAATATTAGTCCACACTCTTCGCTCTTGGACCATACTACACATTTTCACCTACACGTGAACCATGAATTGCTTGGATTACAGAAGCCCATATCGTATCTTTGTTATGCAACAAACATCATCGCCATTTATAGAGCAACGCCAAATTCAAGGACTTTAGACTATTTACACCAAGGACACTGAATTCGATAGGATTTAAAATAGAATCCCACATAACCCAATGAATTTTCCTAACGTTATCGCTTCCACCCCATAGAAAAGAGGCACGGATAGCTTCTAAATTTTTAAGAAAACTGACAGGCATTTTGAAGAGAGACATAAAGAAGGTCCCAAGTGATCCCAAAACCGATTTTACAAGAGTCGATCTACCGCCAATTGAAATGAAAGCATGTTCACTTTCCATCTGGATAGCCGGTTCTTAACTTTATCAATGATTGGAGACCAACTTTCTATTTTGTTCATATTCTGTTTAACGGGAAGACCCAAGAAGTTAAAAGGAATCGAAGAATGAGAACATCCCATACGTCCCGCTAAGCGAGAAACCTCTTGAGCGTTGATTGCCACACCATAGAGACAAGATTTTTGGATGTTTATTTTGGAGGCCAGAAGCAGCAATGAAACATCCCAGAATTGTGAGAAGGTTGGCCGCATTCGAATCATTCCTTTCACCTACAAACAAGGCATCATCCACATAAAAACAATGAGAAATTGTAACCTGATTATTTACCAACAAACCGCTATATAAAGAAGAAGCAGTTGCATCCTTAAGCGCCGCATTGATACCCTCCATTCCGATGATGAAAAGTAGAGGAGATAACGGGTCACTCTGACGGAGCCCTCTTTCTATGTCAAATTCCGCTGAAGGACTGCCATTTAGTAGGAGAGACGCCTTAGAAGATAATCCGGCCAATCCATTTAGTATCAAAACCGACAAGCATACCGAGAATGAAACTCCAACAATTTATGAGAAAGCTCTCCCATCTCATATTATTTTTCAAATACTACTTTCTTATAAGAACTTTTTTATATATCTTTGTATGTTACTTTTTATATTATCAACAAAAGAAATTAACGAATTGGAAACTTATAATTTTGTATCAGTCAATCATATCCGTATGTTAATTATTGAGATAGTATATATACTTAATATACTCCGTAACATATACAACAAGGTAATAATAAAATTATACGGAGTAATAAAATACTTTCTTTTAGATTAAGAATGAATAAACAAGAAAAACTTGAGCTATTATTTGGTTGAGTGTGTGCATGTTTTGGTGGATATCATTAAAGGCACATGTGGTGAAAAAACACAAGAAAGAGGTGCTCAAGAATTGAACTTGCGGCAACCAAGTAATGAAAAGCACCACTAAATAACAACGTAAACACGAGTGTACAGCCATACGTGTGTAACAACGTAAACATGAGTGTACATCCATTCGTGTAACCAAGGTTGCAAAATTCGCTATTCGGAAATTAATCGAATTCATTAAAATAATAATTTTCAAAAATTATATTTACAAATATAGAAAAAACTATAAACATAAACATAAAATTTAACATAATTGCATAAAATTGTTATTTTGTTCAAAATCTCTAAATTTCTAGTTTAAATTCATGTTAAAATGTTGACCAATTTTGACTTTGACCGACTTTGATTACCAAATTCAAATGATCTATCAATCGACGTTGACCGATTAATTAAACGGATTATTAAAAATCGGAACGGATTGCTTTTAAAAATAAGTAATCGGAGATTAATCGAAGAGTAATCGATTTTTTTTACAACAGTGTGTGTAACTATGTATACATTATTATTACTATCATTCTTTTAGAATAGTGGCGAAAACGAAATTTTTTTTTTATTCGGGGCGAATTTTTTTTAAAACGTATCAACTTTTTTGGGTAAAATATGGAAGTTTTTAGACAAAATTTGGAAATTTTGGGGCAAAATTTGGAAAATTTGGGGCAAAATTTGAAGGTTTGGGGGCAAAATATGGTTACTTTGGGGCACAAAAAAAAATTCCACTGGAGGCAAAATCGAAAAACCCAAAATTTTACACTGAAAATTGTAAATCCACTGGGAACCGATGCCCCCTTGTCACTACCTATTTCCGCCACTGTTTTAGACCCTACAAATATATACAATTGAGCAAATTTGAGTTACTATTCATTAATAGTAACTCACTTCCATTCTTAGAGTACTTGCATGTTCCGCTTATATCGTTGTACCCACAAGCATTCTTTACTATCAAATGTCAAACACCCCAAACTCCAAGAGTTAAAGTGAAAATTACATATTTCTAAATAAAAAAATTTGAAAAATCACTCAAATCTTCAACGGACCACATCTTCTCGCTCGCCACGCCTTATATTTTTTTGAAACCACGGTTCAACTCGAAATAATTTTACGAACACAACGCAACTACCTATACACAAAATGGACGCTTTTCAAAAAACGCTAAATATCTCGGGCTACTATGTTTTAGGTGCCTTATTAAATTGTGTTAATATATTCCGGATGTTACAGTCATGTTGGACAACTTTTGTGACAACCCAGAAATTTTCGAACAAATTTAAACTTAATCTTTATATGTTTCCGACACGATAAGCAAAGTCTGTAATGTTGAAGTCTTAAAAAATTTTGAACTGTTTCATATATTCAATTGACCTTCGACCAGTCTCGACGATTCACGAACCATTATTTGTTAATAAATGTGTATACATATAAAAATAAATATAAATATATGTATAGAGTATATTAAATATAATTATTTAATTATTGTAATACTCGTTGGACGTTTCGATTATTATTTAGAGAAGTTTAATTCAAACTTATATGATTTTAAAATAAACAGTGATCCGAAAATGAGTTCTATAAATTATAGACTTATTAAAAATGTATTTATGAGCTGTTTATTAAATTTTGGAACTTTTTATATTTCATCCATAAATGAAAGGGACAGTTGATGTAATTTTTATTTAACACGTTAATGCTCGAATTTTATACCATAATGACCAAAATAAATAAATATACTTAATTTAAAAATATGGAAGTTTTCTGAACACTTTTATCCGCCACTAATTTAACAACGGGGCACGAAATAACACCTTATGTCGACAAAGTAATCAAATTATAGTGGCTGCTGAACTATAGCACTAACACGTTTACTCATTTATCATATTTTATTCTACCAACTTGCTTATATTATGGGATTATACATAAGATACTTTCATATGAAAATAATTCACAGATCATCTTATTCGATTACTGTTTTTGCACAATCAATGATTTAAATTGATGTTAATATAATTCATTTCTATCTATACTTCTTCATATTTATACATAGCATATATTCCTATATTGCATACTTAACAACCGAGCCTTCACCATCGATTACCTTGTTGACACCACCACTGTAAGACAACCAAACCGTCAACCATCACCTTCATCATCTCTTGCTATATATTTACATGTTTATGGTTTCAATCGATCACACCCAGGATGCAAATTATGTTTTGTTTCGGTTCAAGAACCAAGTTACCATCATCGCCACTACCAACTACAACCGAGAACCACTATTAAAACAAACCCAACTATCACTATTCTTTGTTGACAACCACCTTTGGCTCACCTTCATACCACCGTCGGTCGGAAACACCACCACAGCCGGCTACCACTCGGCCACCATCACAACCACAACCCACTCTTCTCCATCACCATGAACAAACCCATCGTCACCATCAATATTTTTGTTTGTTTCGATGCTGCTACGTTTTGCCATTTACTCTCTCTGATGAACAAATCAAACCACCGGAACACCCATGACAACCAACAACATATATCAAAACCATTCCATTATTACTGCGTTTTATGTTTATTTCTATTTGATTATCGTGAATACACAATACCACAAAACTTCACCAACATAATTTTAACTGTCTAATGAAACCCACAAAAATGATCCCGCTAACTGCTGCTCCTGTCTCCGTTATTCTGCTTCTGTTCTATTAAAATCACGAAGGAAATAATAAAGGTTGCATTTAAGAATAAAGAAGAGGAGGAAAGAGTTGAACGTTAACATGATGAAGAGAAGCTATTGTTGTACGTTAATGTGTGTATACCTGTTCGAACTACACACAAAGACTTTCTGCTATGATGTCATCTTTCTAACATTTATGGCCGACAAGTTCATGTTTGGGGGGAGCAATCACTTTGTTATTTTAATAAGATAAACCCCACTGACGTTTTGTTTCTCCTTTCCTTCTTAATCTGCGACTAGGCTTATTTTATGGAGTGGACTATATTTTTTTTTACTGGGTCGTGACCCAATGATTCCTTAGTTGGGATTTGTTAATTGAATTACCAAATTGGGCTTAGAAAATGATGGTGGGCCGAAAGGAATTTGGGTCGAGATTAAATTAGTGTTTCTGTTTTCGTGAATCTACAAATGTGAAGTTAATGGCAACGGTGATAATGATAAAGGCATGATGATATTCGAATAACATGATAATAAAGACTTACGAGTTTGTTCATGAAGATGATGACAATCGTAGGATTATGATGATGTTTTGAAGATGAAAGTGACGATGGTGATGCATAATGATAATGTTCTGTGAAGATATATGATGATGATTATGATGCTCTCTGATGATGATATGAGTATTATGTTAATGATGATATGAAAATTAAGAACCGATAATAATAATATGATGATGATGATGTTATGATAAATAATAAAGATGTATGAGATGAATGATGATGGTTTAGATGATGGTTGATAAGGGTTATATAGTTTTTAATCCGGGTTAATTTCAGAATAACATGATAGCTCAGATGGTTTAGGTGCGTGTTAGGGGAACGGGAGGTCTTGGGTTCGAGCCCTGGCGTGGGCTAATTTTTTTTAGAAAAGCTTATAAAAAGGGTATACACTCTTATATTTTCATTTTATTATTATTATTATTATTATTATTATTATTATTATTATTATTATTATTATTATTATTATTATTATTAATATCATTATTATTATCATTACTAGAAAAGTTATTATTTTTATTTAAAGTAACATGATTATTAAGATTATCATTTTATCAAAATTATTATTATTATTATTATCATATATCATATTACTATTATTATAAGTATTATTTTTATTATTATTACTATTTTTAACATTATTATTTTATTATTATTATTATTATTATTATTATTATTATTATTATTACATTTATTATTATTATTATTACTATTATTATTTTAGTGTTATCATAATTATCTTAACAAACAAAAGATATTTATATAAAAATAAAGTTATTATATATATCATAAGTATATCTAATATACTATTCTAATATAAAAAATAACATATATATATATATATATATATATATATATATATATATATATATATATATATATATATATATATAATAGTTGAAATAATAAATACATTACTATTTTAAATAAGTAATATATTATATAATTAATATATATAAACTGGTTTGATTATTATTACATGATAATTATATGTGTTAATATATATATAAAAGATATAGGTTTGTGAATCCGAGGCCAACCCTGCATTGTTCAGTTTCGTCGTATGAATATTTTTACTACAAAATATTGGATTGTAAGTTTCATTTGCTCCCTTTTTAAATGCTGTTGCAATATATATTTTTGGGACTGAGAATACATGCGCTGCTTTTATAAATGTTTTACGAAATAGACACAAGTAATCGAAACTACATTATATGGTTGAATGATTGAAGCCGAATATGCCCCTTTTTGCTTGGTAGCCTAAGAATTAGGGAACATCACTAATTTTGAGAATTAGTGCACCCCTAATTGACGCGAATCCTAAAGATAGATCTATTGGGCCTAACAAACCCCATCCTAAAGATAGATCTATTAAGTCAATTATAGTTGGATATATTATGAAATGGTATGCATGTTGTAATGATCAGATAAAATCCCTTTTGGACGAATAGATCATTCATCGATTTCACGGTGAGGTACTGACCTCTACATGATACGTTTTGTAAACATAGCATTCTTTTGAAAAGGCACACCATAATTGAATATCAAATTCCAAGGTTTTTGACGTTTGATGATTTCTACATATAGACAATCACCGTAAATAATAGTTTACAATACTACATCCGTTGATAATGCAGTCAAAATAAGATACATGGTGATGATTTTGTGAATGCAATGTTTTCTCAAATAAAGCATGTATGACGTATCACATATAAGCAAACAGCGGAAGACTTCTAGGAACCTGAGAATAAACATGCTTAAAAGTGTCAACACAAAGGTTGGTGAGTTCATAGTTTTAATGTTGCGCATAATCTGTACATAAAGGTGGATCACAAGATTTCAGTTGTTTCATCCAGAAATATTTATCAAAATATTCTACAAGATTGAGCACCCTGGTAACTAAGCTTTAACGTTATAATAAGTAACCCTGTTTTAACATACATGCAACCAACATGTACAATACACGCAATCCAACGTGTACTAAACTCAAATAGCATACGTCTGTTTTATAGTTCAGGCTAGGGTTTCTATACCTGGAGCAGACGGGGATGTCAAGCCCTATGGATCCATATTATAACTACTCGCGCCCACCAGTTCTTATAACCGGCAGTTACTAGTTACCAAAGCTAAGGGATTTTCGGTTCAAACTCGGTGTAGAATTTAGTATGTACTTGTATCCATTGCGTTTAAAATAAAGTGCATGTATTCTCAGCCCAAAAATATATATTGCAAAAGCAATTAAAAAGGGAGCAAATGAAACTCACCTTAGCAGCACATAAGGTCATTCACCGAAATGTGACCGAAACTCGGAATGCAAAATAACTGTAGATCTCAACCTAGAGAACATATGTTGGTCAATACATGTCTAACAAGCTAGGTCAGGTCATAGTGTATCACAATCCTAATGCTCGAGACCGATATGCAAAAGTTAACAAAAGTCATCTCAAAAGTCAACCTGACCCAATATGATCTTTAAATCTATACATGTTTATTAACATAATATAAGTCTTGATAATTGAACGAATTTATAGTTTATCAAACTCAAAATATTATTTATTTCAGGAGCTATATTATATTTGAATTATCATGACAATCGAACATATTTTATTATTTCACATAGTTTTTCCAATACTTGTAAAATTAGATTATTGTGTTTATAAAGCTTTTAAAACATGATAATACAGTCAACTTTGACAATTGATCAACAAAACAAAATGTGCCTTATATAGAAATTTATTTACTCGATTTGTAATATCTAAAAATCCAATTTATCAATCTCATAGACATGTTGTTTAAATATTAATTTACAGTTTCAAACACAATTTCAATTAACGTTAACCATAATTCAGTTGACCATATCTTTTAATCCGTTCATCGAAATCACGCGATTTCTAAATGAAAAGTTAATAATTTTTCGCCAGCTTTCCAAAAACATGCATATCATATACTTTATATTAGTAGCATATGTATCAAATTCGTGATTCATCATAAACTATCTAACGACAAAATTAAAGCATACAAGCATGCATAAACATATATACTCGAGCACTAGACATGGATACACTATTAATATATAAAAGATAAGATATGAATGCTCACGTATCAATATTGTGATTCAATATTGTAGGAAAGTACGTAGACGCAACGGAGATGATAAACACTAGGTTTGACTTGCGAACAATACCCATGAACATTACCCATAACCTCCATAGCTATAACCCATAGTTTCCTTAGCTTTGACTCATTTGAAAACTCGGTTTGAAATCATTTGAGCAGTAGTTCATCGTAGTATTTTATGTATAATACTAATAATAATAATATTAATACTACTGATAATAATAATAAGATTAATAATAATATTAATCTTAATAATAATAATAATAATAATAATAATAATAATAATAATAATAATAATAATAATAATAATAATAATAATAATATAAATATAAATATAATACAGAGTAAGTAATTTATGTGTGTGTGTGTGTCGAAGCAGAAATGTGCGAGCTTTATAGTTGTTTGCTGAGATTGATCCCCATGCGATCGCATGGGTTTCATGCCCATTTGCCATGCGATCGCATGGCCAGCTGGTACGCACCCAATATGTTTTGTTTTCTTGTTTGTCGACATATTTTTCACTGTAGCAAATAGTGTTTACTGTAGCAAAGTCATTTTTACTGTAGCAAATATTGTTTTACTGTAGCAAAGTCGTTTTCACTGTAGCAAATAGTGATTTTCAAAAAAACAATGTAGCAAAATGACTTTTACTGTAGTAAATAGTGATTTTCGAAAACACTGTACTTTTCGGGTACTGTCGCAATTCGAAAATTCTGTAGTAAATTAGTGTTTTACTTGTTCATCTTAAACGTTTTAGTTAACTTATCTAAATATTAATCGAATCAATAAACGAATGGTACTATCGTTTACTAAATAACGTGAAATTATATATATGTATATATCTTTATTTAATATACATAAATCAGTTTTTAAATACACATTGCAAGTTATTTATGAATAATTAATATTTCAACTTATTGTATATATATTTATATATATATATATATATATATATATATATATATATATATATATATATATATATATATATATATATATATATATATATATATATATATATATATATATATATATCTATTTACAAATAGATGTTCGTGAATCGTCGGTCAATAGTCAAAGGTTAACTGAATATATAACATTATTTCAAAAAGTTTGAGAATCAATATTACAGACTTTGCTTATCGTGTCGGAAACATATAAAGATTAAGTTTAAATTTGGTCAAAAATTTCCGGGTTGTCACAGTACCTATTCGTTAAAGAAATTTTGTCCCGAAAATTGATTGGGATGGTCATGGCTGACAATAAGTATGTTTTTATGACGCATACGAGCTGAAAATTAGAGTTTTATCATCATTGAGTAATATAGATAAAACAATTCGATTTTGTGAAGAGTACGAGTGAAGTTATCACAAAAGAGTGAAATGAATAAATGTAGATTCGTCATATCTTTTGACGTAGATAGGATTGATTTCCGGATTTCAAGGGATTTAGAGAAAATCTTCGTAATAAGATTTGATTCTTCGATAATTAAGAAAATTAGGATCTTCTTTGATTAAATGCGATAACCTGTCACGATTGCTCTGTCAGATTTTTCACTATAAATCCACTCCCTTCGTTTCTTTATTTCCACATCTCACCTTCTATTCTTCCTCCCTCAACTCATACTTTAAAGTATTCGTTAATATGCTCCATCCAGTTCTGGTTCTTGATATACTCCTAACTTTCATATCTATCATTCTACTTTTTCATCTGCCGCCGGAGGAATCTATTCACTTTTACTATACTCTTGGCTTTATAATGTTTTTAGTTCTCCCGTGTCTTTACGTTGCAATACTTATTGATATATACGGTTTGTAATTTATGTGTTGTCGTCGGACTTTATATCTTTCCTTATTTTTCAGAGTCCCTACTTCTGTCTTTCTATAATCATCGACATCCACAGTTAATGCTCTCTCCTTTTTGTTGCGATTTATACCCCCATTTCTATTTCGGAGCTTCATGCTCTGTTTTCTCTTCTATCCATTAAGCACCGCATGTAATGGTCCATAATTTGCAGATATGAATTTCGGAATGAACATAGTTAATGTTCTAAGAAGAAAATTGTAATGGCACGGTCTTGATTTGTCAAATTACTAGAATACCTCAGAAAAGGCCGAATCATCAAGAAAAATATTTTCTTGATATGTTTAGAGTTTAAGTAGAATACAAGAGTCGTGTAACATGACACATGATGACGTTATGATCTGTGAATCATCACGTTCCATTTAGAAACTTAGCATGACTTACTGTAATATAACCACGTTGATCAAGTGTCGTTATATTATACTAACTCATGCTTCAATTCCCAACACTTCTTCAAAAACATTCATAATTTGAACTCGAAGGTTTACAGAATATAGAAACTAAACAGTTTCCTTTGTGATGTAATACGGATAACGCGAGGAGATAAATGATTTCAGAATAGTTATTAGGATATCTCCAGAAATATCGAGGATATTTATAATGAAAGATATGATGATATCTTAGAATTTCTAATATCGAAAGATGATAAAGAAGATTTGTCCATAAAGGTTTAGAGTCAAGAGTAAGGTATTTGTTAATGACTTCAACAGATACTGAATCATTTGGATTCTTTGAAGGCAGGTTTAGTCTTTGTGATTTATCCACAGCCTCCTTCATGGTTTGCTCAATCCGTTTTCCAGTTACAAACCTTCTCTTTTTCTGAGCTTTGCCAACACACTATTCTTTATCGTCAAACTTTTGGCTGATAAAGTCGTTTACAGTTTTTGCTGCTTCATCAGCATTCAAAGTTATCATAACCGAATCGTCAGTTATCAATCCGAGGTGTTTTCAATAGTTTGAAGGGTTTGCATGAAGATTGTAATTGTCAAGATATATATGATGTTCTAGAATTTTGAATGATACAAATATATTTTTTTTCTGGGTTTATGAGTAGAAGTGATGTTCTAGCACAGTTTGAAGTCAAAGTATAGCTTTGAAAGATATATGAATCTAAGAGTGATGTTTTCTGTTAAATCTTGGCTTGGATTCTGATTTTTTAAAATTAGAATATGTAATCAAATTTAAATGCGAATGGTTGTTTTGATTTCTAGGAAAGAATGTATATCGTTGTAAAAGTAGTGAGTATATTTGATGATTTGTTGAATCAGAATTGAAGAATGTAACATATTATTTGTGAATTTATATATCTTTTGGGTATTACCTACCTGTTAAAAGTTTCACAAATAATATTTTGTACAAGAGAATTTTATTACAATTTTTATGAAAATATTAGTATGTATATTTTCTTCAAATGTAATACAGATTTAATGAGTTAATATTATATTAAGCTCATTTGATATTCAGCTGGAATTAGAAATGAATAATCTCTAAAACTTTAGAAATTTCGTAATCTTCGTGGATTATCTCTTCAACGTAAATGAAATTATGAATCAATACTTCGTTATTCATTTTTATTGATATTTTCTCGGTGAATGATATTAGTGCTTGTGGAATTCTTATGAACTTCATAAGATAAATGATGTTTTCTAGAAAGTTTCGAGTACATCGAAGATAAAAGTGTAAAATCAAACATGTAGTTGATTAAGACACTAAGTTTATTATGAAATGGAATTCATTGAGTTGAAACAGAGATTGTAGTTAACGATGGTTAAGTCGTTAATGAAGGATGTACATCATAGCATATTAGTAATATGAATTAACCGAGTAGTACCTACTAGTTAAGATTCACACGTAATAGCTTAGTACGAAAAGATTTATTTTGATCTCAAAATTCATATATATATAAAATATACATATAATTTCTTCAGAGGGAATGAGTTAATACTTCATAACTCGTTGATACGATATACGGGTTGTTGATTAGTGATGATGTTTGCGGTGATGATGGATCTGGCGGTGCTTGTGATGTTGTATATGCTGCTGATGCTGATGATGCTGACGGTACTGACGGTGCTGGTGATGCTGACGGTACTGTTGATGCTGCTAGTAAAACAGATCTAGCTTGTAAATCGTGCACCATTCCGATCAGGATTTTATTTCATCATTTCTATTCGCTCAATCATTTGGTTTACAATTAGAACTAGAATAAGTAATCTCTAAAACTTTTAGAAATTACATATTCTCTGCAGAATATTTCTTCGATGAAGTTATGAATCAATACTTCATAGTTTGTTGTTGTTGGTATTCCTTAGTATCTATGGTGCGTATGACGTTGATGTTCGAGGTACAGATTGTGATGTTGATGTGTGGGATGTGGATGTTGTTGTTGGTAGTGGTAATGATACTGTTGGTGTTGATGATGGTGGTACTATTGATGCCGGTGATGCGGTTGGTGCTTGTAATCTTTCCACCGTATTCTCCAAAGTCACTACCCTAGCGTGAAGCTCGTTGACTTCTTCTACTATACCGAGATGATTAGCGGTTCGGAAGAGCGGATGAATAAGATCCAGAATTTGAGATAGTATATAATCATAACGAGATACTCTGGAGATGAGAGAGAAAATGGTATTACGAACAGGTTCGCCGGTAAGTGCTTCAGGTTCTTCGCTAAGAGGGGAATGTGGTGGATGGAAGGGATCACCTTCTTCTTGTCTCCAATGACTAAGTAGGCTACGAACCCATCCCTAATTCATCCAGAATAGGTGATGGCTAATTGGTTGATCCATTCCGGTTACACTGTCTTCGGAGTTCAGGTGAATATCCATATCGAAATAGCTGTCGGAGTTTAAGGAATTTGAACTAGATACAGGATCCATTTTGTGTAATCAGGGAAATGATTTTTGATGTGAAATAGATTATAGGACTTAGATTTGGTATTCTTCAATACATAATTTACATATGTATATATATAATACCAAAATCCCATAAATTAAGGAGAAATTTTCGGAAGATGTCAGGAAAAGTTTAAAGTAACAGATACGCTAAGATATGAATTTTGTCAATACACGTTTAGATATTTATTTCAGGAGCTATATTATATTTGAATTATCATGACAATCGAACATATTTTATTATTTCACATAGTTTTTCCAATACTTGTAAAATTAGATTATAGTGTTTATAAAGCTTTTAAAACATGATAATATAGTCAACTTTGATAATTGATCAACAAAACAAAATGTGCCTTATATAGAAATTCATTTACTCGATTTGTAATATCTAAAAATCCAATTTATCAATCTCATAGACATGTTGTTTAAATATTAATTTACAGTTTCAAACATAATTTCAATTAACGTTAACCATAATTCAGTTGACCATATCTTTTAATCCGTTCATCGAAATCACGCGATTTCTAAATGAAAAGTTAATAATTTTTCGCCAGCTTTCCAAAAACATGCATATCATATACTTTATATCAGTAGCATATGTATCAAATTCGTGATTCATCATAAACTATCTAACGACAAAATTAAAGCATACAAGCATGCATAAACATATATACTCGAGCACTAGACATGGATACAATATTAATATATAAAAGATAAGATATGAATGCTCACGTATCAATATTGCGATTCAATATTGTAGGAAAGTACGTAGACGCAACGTAGATGATAAACACTAGGTTTGACTTGCGAACAATACCCATGAACATTACCCATAACCTCCATAGCTATAACCCATAGTTTCCTTAGCTTTGACTCATTTGAAAACTCGGTTTGAAATCATTTGAGCAGTACTTCATCGTAGTATTTTATGTATAATACTAATAATAATAATATTAATACTACTGACAATAATAATAAGATTAATAATAATATTAATCTTAATAATAATAATAATATAAATATAAATATAATACAGAGTAAGTAATTTATGTGTGTGTGTGTGTGTCGAAGCATAAATGTGCGAGCTTTATAGATGTTTGCTGAGATTGATCCCCATGCGATCGCATGGGTTTCATGCCCATTTGCCATGCGATCGCATGGCCAGTTGGTACGCACCCAATATGTTTTGTTTTCTTGTTTGTCGACATAGGTTCACTGTAGCAAATAGTGTTTACTGTAGCAAATAGTATTTACTCTAGCAAAGTCGTTTTTACTGTAGCAAATATTGTTTTACTGTAGCAAAGTCATTTTCACTGTAGTAAATAGTGATTTTCGAAAAAACACTGTAGCAAAATGATTTTTACTGTAGCAAATAGTGATTTTTGAAAACACTGTAGCTTTTCGGGTACGGTAGCAATTAGAAAATACTGTAGTAAATTAGTGTTTAACTTGTTCATCTTAAACGTTTTAGTTAACTTATCTAAATATCAATCGAATCAATAAACGAATGTTACTATCGTTTACTAAATAACTTGAAATTATATATATGTATATATCTTTATTTAATATACATAAATCAGTTTTTAAATACACATTTGTCACGACCCGGAAAATTTTGACTAATTTTGAACCAAACTCTCGATACGATTTAATATCTTTAACACGATAAGCAAAGTATGTTAGGTTGAGTCTCAAAAATTTTGAACTGTTTTCATATATTCATTTGACCTTCGATCATTCCCGACGATTCACGAACAACTATTTGTAAATAGATATGTGTGTTTATATATAAATAATAGTTGGAAGTATAATTTGAAACCTTTAATGTTGTTGTTATGAGATATGATATTATAATAATTATTATTTAAAAACATATATATATATATATATATATATATATATATATATATATATATATATATATATATATATATATATATATAAAAGTATATTAAAAATAAATATTAGGTAATTGTAATACTCGTTTGATGTTCCGATTGATATTAAGCAAGTTAAAATCAAACTTATGTGATTATAAAATAAACGGTGATCTGAAAATGAGTTAGATAAATTTTAGGCTTATTAAAAATATATTTAGGAGCTAATTAATAAATTTCAACATTTTTTTATATTTTACCCAGGAGCGGGAGTGGACAGTGAGTAAAAATTTTATTTAATAATTAATGATCGAATTTGATATCATAATGACCAAAATAAATAAAGACATTTAAGTTAAAAATCTGGGATTTCTTCTCGAAGACTTTTATCCGCCATTAATTATCAACGGAGCACGATATAATTTTCGTGTTAAAATCGTCGGTGGTATATAAGCCAAGAGTGTGGCTGCTAATATATTCTTTATTATTAAATGTACTACACGTTTTAATTATTATGAATATATTGTTATTACTTTCTATCTAATACTGTTTTAATTGATTGATTCTTGTGTTTCATTTGTAAATTATTAAATATCTATGTAATATATATGTGTACATAGTTGTGTTAGAAACTTGGGAAAAACCACACAAACCACTTGACTTTCTACTTCTATTTTTTTTTTGTTCGACACATACGAGAGCCATCAAGAAACCACCTTCTTCCTCGACCACCTTGAACCAATCAAATACCCTAACGACAAACTCACCCTCGACTATGATCACCACACTTTGCACCACCTTGCTACCACAATTTGTTGTTGTTGCTATACGAGTATTCCTACTTCTGTTTAATTTGAAACCACTATCATCTCAACCTCACAACAACCCTTTTATGATCAACCCACCACCATTAATCAAATCGTCACCACTTACTCGATTACCTTTGTGTTTTAACGATAATTAAACTCCATCACTTTCTTCACCAAACTAACACCCTTCTTCGTTATTATTTTTGTTTCTTTTCTGATCACCTTCGCAAACTATCGCGAAACCCACAAGCAATCACCATGAACAACGAAACCCACTTTTGATTCTTTAAACAAAAACCTACAACTGTCACTATATTTCTTCGGTTTTGGTTACTATATACATATGTTTCTGTCTCGCAACCAAAAGCCACCCAACCCTCACTGTATCACGATCATTGCTACTACTATTGCCATCTTGTAGTCTGTCCAGCTGATGAACAAGATCACCTTGAAAACCTACACCTTCCTATTTCGTTCATCATCACCACCACACCCATCGAACTCAATAGTAACTAAACCGCTCGACTTGTTTCTGTTAAGTTTAAAGACCACGAAACCTCCACATACTGCTACCACAACAGCTATACTTCTGTTTTCGATATAACAACCATCATAGCCAACATTAAACTGCTACAATTTGCTTCTGTTTCACCACGAAATTGCCACCCAACAACACCATAAACCACCATAAACCACAATCATCAAACATCATCACACACCATCATTATATTATTTTGATAACGGCTGCTAACACCCAACACCCAATAGAACCCACGAAAAATACTGTTACACCTGTTTCTTCCGGTTTAGAAAATAATAGTGATGATACACGAACACATAATGATAAGATTCGTTCTTATATTTTTTCTCTTTTTCATCTTGGCCGACAAATTACCCAAAAGAGATGGCTACTTGTGCAACATGTTAATTAAATATTACGGCTGCTATAATCTTGTCTCCAACTTCTATTTCGTTTCTTTTTTTTTTACAAACTAAAACCTTACTTGGGCTTGTAATTTATGTTGTGGGCCGAGATCATTTTTTTTGTTGGGCCAAAAATCTGTTTGTGTTCTTGGATTGTGATGTATACGATGGGAGATGGAAAGGAGGATAAGGCGAGATATATGTTTTTATATATAATCATGATGATCGTGAGATAATGTTATGTGCATGAGGGTGATCGAGAGTTATGATGTCGTTAATGATATGATGATGATGTTTAAATTGGATGATGATGATTAAGGATGTTTTAGATTGATGATGAATTGTAAAAAAAAAAAAACAGAAAGTAATAGTAGTAAAATAAATTAGAATCCTAACTATATCTGAAAAAGGAAGAACAGATTAGATGGTTTGAGTTGTTGGGGTTTAGCGTGAGATCGTGGGTTCGAGCCCCGGCACTGACGTATTTTCTTAAAGAAAAGCTTGTTACTTGAAAGGTAGTTTTATTATTATTATTATTATTATTTTTAATATTATTAGTATTATCATTAAGGTTATTATTAATATTATCATTATGATTGAAATTATCATTATTATTATTATCATTATTATTATTTTCATAACAAAATTAATATTTTATTTATTTTAAATATATAAAATAAATATTTGAAACATATAGGTTATTAATATAAAAATGATATAACTAATAAATAATTATATATATAAATTTGTTGATTACAAATATGTGCATTAATATATATATACATGATATAGATTCGTGAATCCGAGGTCAATCCTACACTTGTTAAATGACGTCATATGTATTTTTACTACAAAATACAGTATGGTGAGTTTCATTTGCTCCCTTTATAATTGCTTTTGCAATATATGTTTTTGGGCTGAGAATACATGCGCTGCTTTTATGAATGCTTTACGAGATAGACACAAGTACTTAAAATATATTCTACGTTGAGTTGTACCACTGGCATACTTCCCTGTAGCTTGGTAACTACTATTTACATGCGGTATTGTAAACGCGAATCCTGTTGATAGATCTATCGGGCCTGACAACCCCAACCGGGCTGGACGACCAGTATTCAACGGTTGCACAGTACTTCATTTTGGTGACTACACTTGGTACGGTGTAGTGAGATTTCATAATAAAGGGAATATGCGACGTTGATTAAATGTTAAGTATGGTTACCAAGTGCTCAACCACTTAGAATATCTTTATTAAAACGTTTATGTATATGAAATCTTGTGGTCTATTAAAATATTGAAATGATTGTTATGATAAACCTATGAACTCACCAACCTTTTGGTTGACACTTTTAAGCATGTTTATTCTCAGGTATGAAAGAAACCTTCCGCTGTGCATTAGCTCATTTTAAGGACATTACTTGGAGTCGATCATCGCAATGGGACCAAATGTTGATGACTTCGTCCAGGTGGATAAGGACGGGTTGTTACAGGTGGTATCAGAGCGGTGGTCGTAGCGAACCAGGTCTTGCATTAGTGTGTCTAACTAGTAGTTTTTAGGATGCATTAGTGAGTCTGGACTTCGACCTAGTAGTTGTTAGGTTATATTAGTAAGTCTGGACTTGAACCTAGTCTGCATGTTAAAAGTTTTTACTTAACACCATTTGTCAAAAAATATCTACTTATCATTGTCAGTCTCGACACGTCTTATTGCAATTATTGCATAGATGATGTACAGACAAATTCATATCCCATCACATTAAATCTTGTCTGACACGTTTCCTTAATTCCCTCTGTAATCTACGAAATCTTATGTACTATATACAGATAGTCTATGTAATTAGGATATCATCCAATATTCAGCCCTTAATTCATATCAAGAATCATTTCATAACTTTCTGCGATCGCGTAAGATGGCCTCTTCGAATAGACCAAGTTCCTCCAGCACCGAAGACAGCGTGACTGGAGCGCACCACCCGATCAACTACCGTGATTAATGGAGAAAATGGGGGTGGGTTCATGACATACTCACCCTATGGAGAAGGGAAGAAGGTACTCCATATCATGAGCCGAATCTACCGCCTAATGTCGGAGTACTCGACCCGCTCACCGGCAAACCTGTTTGCAACACTGTTTATACCCTCTTTGCGAGAATTTTTCGTCTTGAGGCTACCATTAACGGAACTAGAGAAGATATCCAACCTCCACCTCACACTGATAACCAGCCAGGGTTAGTAGAAGAAGTCAACGAACTTCGTGCTCGAGTAGTAGCTTTGGAGAATATGGTGCAAAACTTACCAGCTTCAGCAGCATCACCAGCGCCAACAGTACCACCAGTATCAACAGCTATACCATCAACAACACAAGCCTCAACATCTCATTCTGTACCTCGAGCATAATTTTCGTTCTACGTATCGTTCCACACCGACTATCTTTGTTCTACATATCGTTCTATATCAATTACCTTTGTTCTACATGACGATTATGTAATCTCTAATGTTTTAGAGATTATGTATTCTAGTTCTAACGGTAAATCAAATGAGTTTAATATCATATTAACTCATTAAATCCATAATTATATCTGAAGAAAATATATATATGTATATATGTTTTCATAAAGATTGTAATTAAAAAATTTTTTGTACAAACTGTTAATGGTGAAAATATTTTAACGGGTAGGTAATACCCGAGGAATATTTAGATTTCACATTAATCAGTTACACGGTACATTCTGCGAATCTGATTCAACAGTCATTTACTATCCTACTTATATACGAATCCGTTCACCACAGAATAACCATTTTCATTCAATTTCATATTTGGATTCTGGCCTATCAAAATTCAACAAGTGGCATAATGAAGAAAATATTGGACAAAATAAAATTTGTTAGAAACAAACACATTAACTACGAGAAAATTTTTGTTAAGAATCCACGCTAACTGTTCCTAGCTAACTGGTTACATTTTATTTATCGCAATTTAATTATTGCAATTTAATTAACGCAATTTATATTCTCGCAATTTTATTTATTGTCATTTAACTGCTGTTATTTATTTTACGCACTTTACATATCGTCGGATAAATCGGGACACATGTATACAATACGTCGGATTAATTCTGAGACAATAAGATGTACAATGGGTCATGATACGTATTTATTAATTCGAATATTTGGTACATCCTAACACAATAAGTATACAATACGTTTTGATAAATCCTAAGACAATACGTACACAATACGTCTTAGTAAATTCTAAGACAATACGTCTACAATACGTCTCTGGGTTGATGCAAAGACAATACGTATACAATACGTCGTGGGATAATTAAGATTATATATATATATATAAATCGATTATTGGACTATCAACATTGGACAATTAAAAATGAATTTAAAATATTGATTATAACATATGAAACTAAACAATTCTTCAAGTTTGCCACTTGATTTCATCTTAAACCTCAATTTTATCTTAACGATTACAATCTGCGTTCAAACCTTTCATGATTCTTGAAAACACCTCAATCGAGAGGATGAACCAACCGCACTTCATCTACGGAAGGAAAGATTTATGCATATAGATATGCACCTGAAAAATTCTCGGAACCTGAGTAAATGTTTAACATGTATCTGTGCTAGCTCTTTTGGCGTTTTTATTACCAAAAATAGCTTTGCAATCCCTGTTCAAATTAGCAAATTTTGTCACAGCTCCAGCAAGACAACTTCGACTTTTCATTCAAAACAATCTTATTATAACATTGATATATATGCGTGCTCATTTATTGTTACCAGAGAACCTTTTATATTCCATCATATTACCATCAGCGTTTAATCATCTAAAAACACAATTCTCCTGAAAACACCTCGGAATGATAACCGACGATTCAGATATGGCTGCATTAAATGCAGAGGAAACGGAAAAATTGTAGATGATCTAAATGGCCAAGAGTTTGATGATAAATAATAGAGTGTTGGGAACGCTCGATAGAAAATTTGGTATTGAAAAACGGATTGAGCTAACCATGAAGGAGACCAAGGACAAATACAAGTACCAAACCCTATTTTCAAAAGAATCCAGGTAATTCTGGATCCACTGAAATCTTTAGAGAATATCTTGTTCCGAAGACATGTTAAAATCTTGCGGAAAATCTTTCTTCATCAACCTTCGAACTTAGAAATTCCAAAATATCATCATAAATATCTTCGACATTTCTGAGGATATTTTCATAAATATTCTTGTCCGAATTATCTACCTCTTCGTGTTTTCAGTATTCCATTATATTGGATACTTTTGTAAAATCTAAGTATAAATTATGAATGAATTGTGGAGAAGTGTTGGGAATTGAAGCATGAGTTAGTATAATATAATGCGCTTGGCCAACGTGATTATATTACAGTAAGTCATGCTGAAGTTTCTAATGAAATGTGATGATGGTTCACAGTAGATTATACCATCATCATGTGTCATGTTACATAACTCTTTCATTCTACATAACCTCCGAACATATCAAGAAGAATATATTCTTGATAGTTCTATCTTCAGTAATTTTGATAAATTTGAAAATCAAATCGTGCTATCACGTTCCTTCCTGCTTAAAACATTATAATCATTCTAAATTCTATATCTACGAATTCTGGACCATTATTCGCTTGACTTGAAGTCGGGAAGAGAAAACAAAAGCATAGAGCTTCGAAATATAAGGGAGAATATAAAGCCGATAACAACGCATAAATTACAAACCGTGTATGTCAGTGTTTATCGCAACATAAAGACACGGGAGAATTAAAAACACTATAACCCCAAAGGCGAAGTAGAAGAAAGTAGATTCCTCTGGTGGAAGTTAGAACAGGAGAATGAATGTTGCGATAGTAAGGATAAGGACAAGGATCAGAACTGGATTAAGCATTTTCACAATCGTTTGAAAGTATGGATCGAGAAAGAAAGAATTGGAGTGGTGAAAATAATGGAACGAAAGAAGTTTATTTATAGTGAAGATACCAGACAAAGCAATCGAGACTGATAATCGCATTAAATTAAAGAGGATTCTAATTTTCCATAAATCTCGAAGAATCAAATCCTATAGATTTCCAAGATTTTCTTTTAAATCCCTTGAATTCCGGAATTCAATCTAGACAACGTCAAAAGTAAGACGAATCTTTATCCTTCACATTTTACTCTTTTGTGATATCTTCACTCGTACTCTTCGAGTAATCAAATTGTTTAATCCATATTACCCACTGATGATAAAACTCTATTATCAACTCATATTCGTCATGAAAACATTTTTAGTGTTAGCCATGACGACCTCGATCAAATTTCGGGACGAAATTTCTTTAACGGGTAGGTACTGTCACGACCCAGAAAATTTTGACTAATTTTGAACCAAACTCTCGATACGATTTAATATCTTTAACACGATAAGCAAAGTATGTTAGGTTGAGTCTCAAAAATTTTGAACTGTTTTCATATATTCATTTGACCTTCGATCATTCCCGACGATTCACGAACAACTATTTATAAATAGATATGTGTGTTTATATATAAATAATAGTTGGAAGTATAATTTGAAACCTTTAATGTTGTTGTTATGAGATATGATATTATAATAATTATTATTTAAAAATATATATATATATATATATATATATATATATATATATATATATATATATATATAAGTATATTAAAAATAAATATTAGGTAATTGTAATACTCGTTTGATGTTCCGATTGATATTAAGCAAGTTAAAATCAAACTTATGTGATTATAAAATAAACGGTGATCCAAAAATGAGCTAGATAAATTTTAGGCTTATTAAAAATATATTTAGGAGCTAATTAATAAATTTCAATATTTTTTTTATATTTTACCCAGGAGCGGGAGTGGACAGTGAGTAAAAATTTTGTTTAATAATTAATGATCGAATTTGATATCATAATGACCAAAATAAATAAAGAAATTTAATTTAAAAATCTGGGATTTCTTCTCGAAGACTTTTATCCGCCATTAATTATCAACGGAGCACGATATAATTTTCGTGTTAAAATCGTCGGTGGTATATAAGCCAAGAGTGTGGCTGCTAATATATTCTTTATTATTAAATGTACTACACGTTTTAATTATTATGAATATATTATTATTACTTTCTATCTAATAATGTTTTAATTGATTGATTCTTGTGTTTCATTTGTAAATTATTAAATATCTATGTAATATATATGTGTACATAGTTGTGTTAGAAACTTGGGAAAAACCACACAAACCACTTGACTTTCTACTTCTATTTTTTTTGTTCGACATATACGAGAGCCATCAAGAAACCACCTTCTTCCTCGACCACCTTGAACCAACCGAATACCCTAACGCCAAACTCACCCTCGACTATGATCACCACACTTTGCACCACCTTGCTACCACAATTTGTTGTTGTTGCTATACGAGTATTCCTACTTCTATTTAATTTAAAACCACTATCATCTCAACCTCACAATAACCCTTTTATGATCAACCCGCCACCATTAATCAAATCGTCACCACTTACTCGATTACCTTTGTGTTTTAACGATAATTAAACTCCATCACTTTCTTTACCAAACTAACACCCTTCTTCATTATTATTTTTGTTTCTTTTCTGATCACCTTCGCAAACTATCGCGAAACCCACAAGCAATCACCATGAACAACGAAACCCACTTTTGATTCTTTAAACAAAAACCTACAACTGTCACTATATTTCTTCGGTTTTGGTTACTATATACATATGTTTCTGTCTCCGAACCAAAAGCCACCCAACCCTCACTGTATCACGATCATTGCTACTACTATTGCCATCTTGTAATCTGTCCAGCTGACGAACAAGATCACCTTGAAAACCTACACCTTCCTATTTCGTTCATCATCACCACCACACCCATCGAACTCAATAGTAACTAAACCGCTCGACTTGTTTCTGTTAAGTTTGAAGACCACGAAACCTCCACATACTGCTACTACAACAGCTATACTTCTGTTTTCGATATAACAACCATCATAGCCAACATTAAACTGCTGCAATTTGCTTATGTTTCACCACGAAATTGCCACCCAACAACACCATAAACCACCATAAACCACAATCATCAAACACCATCACACACCATCGTTATATTATTTTGATAACGGCTGCTAACACCCAACACCCAATAAAACCCACGAAAAATACGGTTACACCTGTTTCTTCCGGTTTAGAAAATAATAGTGATGATACACGAACACACAATGATAAGATTCGTTCTTATATTTTTTCTCTTTTTCATCTTGGCCGACAAATTACCCAAAAGAGATGATCACTTGTGCAACATGTTAATTAAATATTACGGTTGCTATAATCTTGTCTCCAACTTCTATTTCGTTTCTTTTTTCTTTTTTTTTACAAACTGAAACCTTACTTGGGCTTGTAATTTATGTTGTGGGTCGAGATCATTTTTTTTGTTGGGCCAAAAATCGGTTTGTGTTCTTGGATTGTGATGTATACGATGGGAGATGGAAAGGAGGATAAGGCGAGATATATGTTTTTATATATAATCATGATGATCGTGAGATAATGTTATGTACATGAGGGTGATCGAGAGTTATGATGTCGTTAATGATATGATGATGATGTTTAGATTGGATGATGATGATTAAGGATGTTTTAGATTGATGATGAATTGTAAAAAAAAAAAACAGAAAGTAATAGTAGTAAAATAAATTAGAATCCTAACTATATCTGAAAAAGGAAGAACAGATTAGATGGTTTGAGTTGTTGGGGTTTAGCGTGAGATCGTGGGTTCGAGCCCGGGCACTGACGTATTTTCTTAAAGAAAAGCTTGTTACTTGAAAGGTAGTTTTATTATTATTATTATTATTTTTAATATTATTAGTATTATCATTAAGGTTATTATTAATATTATCATTATGATTGAAATTATCATTATTATTATTATCATTATTATTATTTTCATAACAAAATTAATATTTTATTTATTTTAAATATATAAAATAAATATTTGAAACATATAGGTTATTAATATAAAAATGATATAACTAATAAATAATTATATATATAAATTTGTTGATTACAAATATGTGTATTAATATATATATATATATATATATATATATATATATATATACATGATATAGATTCGTGAATCCGAGGTCAATCCTACACTTGTTAAATGACGTCATATGTATTTTTACTACAAAATACAGTATGGTGAGTTTCATTTGCTCCCTTTTTAATTGCTTTTGCAATATATATTTTTGGGCTGAGAATACATGCGCTGCTTTTATGAATGCTTTACGAGATAGACACAAGTACTTAAAATATATTCTACGTTGAGTTGTACCACTGGCATACTTCCCTGTAGCTTGGTAACTACTATTTACATGCGGTATTGTAAACACGAATCCTGTTGATAGATCTATCGGGCCTGACAACCCCAACCGGGCTGGACGACCAGTATTCAACGGTTGCACAGTACTTCATTTTGGTGACTACACTTGGTCCGGTGTAGTGAGATTTCATAATAAAGGGAATATGCGACGTTGATTAAATGTTAAGTATGGTTACCAAGTGCTCAATCACTTAGAATATCTTTATTAAAACATTTATGTATATGAAATCTTGTGGTCTATTAAAATATTGAAATGATTGTTATGATAAACTTATGAACTCACCAACCTTTTGGTTGACACTTTTAAGCATGTTTATTCTCAGGTATGAAAGAAACCTTCCGCTGTGCATTAGCTCATTTTAAGGACATTACTTGGAGTAGATCATCGCAATGGGACCAAATGTTGATGACTTCGTCCAGGTGGATAAGGACGGGTTGTTACAACATTGCAAGTTATTTATGAATAATTAATATTTCAACTTATTGTATGTAAATATATATATATATATTTATATATGTATATATATGTATTTATATATGTATATATATATGTATTTATATATGTATATATATGTATATATATATGTATGTATATATATATATATATATATATATATATATATATATATATATATTTACAAATAGATGTTCGTGAATCGTCGGTCAATAGTCAAAGGTTAACTGAATATATAACATTAGTTCAAAAAGTTTGAGAATCAATATTACAGACTTTGCTTATCGTGTCGGAAACATATAAAGACTAAGTTTAAATTTGGTCAAAAATTTCTGGGTTGTCACACATGCCGTCAACTTTTGATGAAATGAAAGTTTATCTTTTTAAAATCGAATGCAATGTTTGTAAAATGTATCATACAGAGGTCAAGTACCTCGCGATGTAACCAAATGTAATGTATTCGTCCAGATGGATTAGGACGGGTCCTTTCAGTTGGTATCAGAGCGGTGGTCTTAGCGAACCAGGTCTTGCATTAGTGTGTCTAACTGATATTGTTTAGATGCATTAGTGGGTCTGGACTTCGACCGTGTATGAATGTCAATAGTTTTGCTTATCATTTAGTGTCGAAAATTATTTACTTATCATCCTTAAAGTCTAGACACGTCTTACTTCCTCTATTGCATAGACAGTGTATAGATAAATTCATATCTTAGCGTATCTATTATTGTTACATTTGCCTGACAGCTTCCGTAGATTCCTCCATAACTTATGAGATTTTAGTATTATATATGCATATGTAAATTATGTATTACAGGGTACTAATCTACATCCTATAATCTATTTCTTATAGAAAATCCTTCATCTGATCGTACGAGATGAATCCCTCAACCAGTTTGAGGCCCTCAGATTTCGATAGCTATTCCGATAGTTATTCCGACAGCTATTCTGACATGGATATTCACCTAAGCTCCAAAAGCAGTGTAAATGAAATGAATCAACCAACTAGTCATCTTCAATTCATCTGATGGGTTCGTAGTCGACTTAACCGATGGAGACGAGAAAAAGGCAATCCTTTCCACCCACCAACCTGCACTCTTGGCGAAGAACCTGAAGCACTTACCGGCGAACCCATTCGAAACACCTTTTTCACACTCATTTTTCGAATATCTCGCCACGATTATATACTATCTCGAATTCTAGACCTTATTCATCCGCTCGTTCCGAACCGACAATCATCCCGGTGTAATAGAAGAAGTCAACGAGCTTCGCGCTCGGGTAGTGACTTTGGAGAATATGGTGCAAAGATTACAAGCACCAGCGGCAACACCGGCAGCAACAGTACCACCATCACCACCACCAACAGCAACATCCGCATCTCACACCTCGACATCACAATCTGTACCTCGAGCATCAACATCGTACTTACCATAAATACCATGGAGTACTAATAAGAATCAACGATGAAGCATTGATTCATAACTTCATTGGAGAACTATTAGGCGGCGATTATGTAATCTCTAAAGTCTTAGAGATTATTTATTTTAGCTCAAACCAAAAAGCAAATGAGATTAATATCATATTAACTCATAAATCCATGATTACATCTGAAGAAAATATACATGTATATATGTTTTCGTAAGGATTGTAATTAAAAATTCTTTTGTACAAACTGTTAATGGTGAAAATATTTTAACGGGTAGGTAATGCCTGAGGAATATTTAGATTTCACATTAATAAGTTACACTGTACATTTTTCGAATCTGATTCAACAGTCATTTACTATCCTACTTACATCCACCGATATACGTATTCGTTCACCACAGAATAACCATTTTCATTCAATTTCATATTTGGATTTTGACTTATCAGAATCCAACAAGTGGCATAATGAAGAAAACATTGGACAAAATAAAATTTGTTAGAAACAAACCAATTAACTATGATATATCATATCGACGCATCTATATATATTTGGATTTTGACTTATCAGAATCCACGCTAACAAAATCTTAGCTAACTGTTCCTAGCTAACTGATTACATTTATCTATCGCAATTTTATTTATCGTCATTTAATATCTGTTATTTATTTTACGCACTTTAAATATCGGGACACGTATACAAGGTTTTGATATATCATATCGACGCATCTATATATATTATTTGGAATCACCATAGACACTCTATATGCTGTAATGCTAGAGTTCGCTATACAGGGTTGAGGTTAATTCTATAATAATATATATACTTTGAGTTGTGATCGAGTCTGAGACATGTACACGGGTCACGATACGTATTAATTAATTCAAATATTATAAACTATACATGAATTATTGAATTAGTAACTGTGGATTGCTAACTGTGGACTACCAACATTGGACAATTAAAATGAATTAAAATATTGATTATAACATATGAAACTAAACAATTCTTCAAGTTTGCCACTTGATTTCATCTTAAACCTCATTGGTATCTTGACGATTACAATCCGCGTTCAAACCTTTCATGATTCTTGAAAACACCTCAATCGAGAGGATGAACCACCCGCACTTCATCTACGGAAGGAAAGATTTATGCATATAGTATTGCACCTAAAAAACTCTCGGAAACTGAGTAAACGTTTAACAAGTTGCTGTGCAAATTCCTTTAGCGTTGTTATTACCGAAAATAACTTTGCAATCTCTTTCCAAATTAGCCAATTTTGTCACAGCTCTAGCAAGTCAACTTCGACTTTTCGTTCGAAACAACCTTATTATAACCTTGATATATATGCGTGCTCTTTTATTGTTACCGGGGAACCTTTTATATTCCATCATATTATCAGCAAATGTACCAGCAACCACGTTGCTCCTTGGCTTAAATCTCTTCGATAAATCACTATATTTATCTATTGAAGTCTTATCATGAACTCATCGACATCTTGTAACGATAATTACCATACCAAATACCGGGAGGCATCAATCGATAAACTCGAATTTCTCAGCAATTCTACGACAACAATTATATATATATATATATATATATATATATATATATATATATATATATATATATATATATATATATATATATATATATATATATATATAACTTCTATCTCCTGGATTTACGAACTTCAATTCTGAATTTTCGAAAAGCGCTTTAGCCTATGAATCAGTTTTCTGAGTTTTGAAAAAGCTGGTGAAGCAGTGAAAACTGGAGACTGCCTTAACAGTCAAAAGTTTGATAATAAATAATTGAGCAAACTATGAAGGAGACTCTGAATAAATCACAAGGACTAAACTTGTACATAAAGAATCTTGATGATTATGTTTCTGATGAAATATTTGGCGATTACCTTGCTCCTTAATCATTCTAACTCATTGTGAATGAATTTCTTCGTCACACTTTGATTCTAAAATTCTAAGATATTATCGTATCTTTCATTGTAAATATCCTTAATATTTCTGAAGATACCTTCATAAATATTCTCATCCGATATTAATTATCTCTCCGCGCTATCTGTGTTATATCATAAAAGGAAACTATTTTAGTTTCTATATTCTGTAAACCTTCGAATTTAAAATATGAATGTTTTTTTGAAGTAGTGTTGGGAACTGAAGCATGAGTTAGTATAATATAATGACACTTGATCAACGTGATTATATTACAGTAAGTCATGCTGAGTTGCTAATGAAATGTGATGATTCACAGACCATAACGTCATCATGTGCCATGTTACATGACTCTTACATTCTATCTAATCTATAAACATATCAAGAATATATTTTCTTGATAGTCCTATATTTTCTCTTGAATTCTGGTAATTTAACCAATCAAGAATCGTGCTATTACAATTTCTTTCTTAGAACATTAACTCTGTTCATTCCGAAATTCGTATCTACAAATTTTGGACCATTATTCACTTGACTAAAAGTCGGGAAGAGAAAACAAAAGGATGGAACTTCAAAATATAAAGGAAATGAAGAGGGAGGATTTATAGTGAAATATTCGACAGAGCAATCGAAACAGATTATCGCATTTAATCAAAGAGGATCCTAATTACTGAAGAACCAAATCTTATTACGAAGATTTTCTCTAAATTCCTTGAATTCCAGAAATCAACCGTGACTACGTCACCGGTTAAGACATATCTCATTTATTCATTTCACTCTTTTGTGATAGCTTCACTTATACTTTTCGCGTAATCGAATTGTTTTATTCATATTATTCAATGATGATAAAAACTCTATTTATCAACTCATATGCGTCATGAAAACATTTTTATTATTAGCTATGACAACCTCGATCAAATTTCGGGACGAAATTTCTTTAACGGGTAGGTACTGTGACAACCTATAAATTTTCGACCAAATTTAAACTTAATCTTTATATGTTTCCGACACGATAAGCAAAGTCTGTAATGTTGAAGTCTTAAAATTTTTTGAACTGTTTCATATATTCAATTGACCTTCGACCAGTCTCGACGATTCACGAACCATTATTTGTTAATAAATGTGTATACATATAAAAATAAATATAAATATATGTATAAAGTATATTAAATATAATTATTTAATGATTGTAATAATCGTTGGACGTTTTGATTATTATTTAGAAAAGTTTAATCCAAACTTATATGATTTTAAAATAAACGGTGATCCGAAAATGAGTTTTATAAATTATAGACTTATTAAAAATGTACTTATGAGCTGTTTATTAAATTTTGGAACTTTTTATATTTCACCCATAAATGAAAGGGACAGTTGATGTAATTTTTATTTAACAAGTTAATGCTCGAATTTTACACCATAATGACCAAAATAAATAAATATACTTAATTTAAAAATATGGATTTTTTCTGAACACTTTTATCCGCCATTAATTTAATAACAGGGCACGAAATAACACCTTATGTCGACAAAGTAATCAAATTATTGTGGCTGCTAAACTATAGCACTAACACGTTTACTCATTTATCTTATTTTATTCTACCAACTTGCTTATATTATGGGATTAGACATATGATACTTGCATATGAAAATAATTCACAGATCATCTTATTCGATTACTGTTTTTGCACAATCAATGATTTAAATCGATGTTAATATAATTCATTTCTATCTATACTTCTTCATATTTATACATAGCATATATTTCTAGATTGCATACTTAACAACCGAGCCTTCACCATCGATTACCTTGTTGACACCACCACAGTAAGACAACTAAACCGTCAACCATCACCTTCATCATCTCTTGCTATATATTTACATGTTTATGGCTTCAATCGATCACACCCATGATGCAAATTATGTTTTGTTTCGGTTCAAGAACCAAGTTACCATCATCGCCACTACCAACTACAACCGAGAACCACTATTAAAACAAACCCAACTATCACTCTTCTTTGTTGACAACCACCTTTGGCTCACCTTCATACCACCGTCGGCCGAAAACACCACCACAGCCGGCTACCACTCGGCCACCATCACAACCACAACCCACTCTTCTCCATCACCATGGCTCATCACCATGAACAAACCCATCGTCACCATCAATATTTTTGTTTGTTTCAATGCTGCTACGTTTTGCCGTTTACTCTCTCTGATGAACAAATCAAACCACCAGAACACCCATGACAACCAACAACATATATCAAAACCATTCCATTATTACTGCGTTTTATGTTTATTTCTATTTGATTATCGTGAATACACAATACCACAAAACTTCACCAACATAATTTTTTCTGTCTAATGAAACCCACAAAAGCGATCCCGCTAACTGCTGCTCCTGTCTCCGTTATTCTGCTCCTGTTCTATTAAAATCATGAAGGAAATAATAAAGGTTACGTTTAAGAACAAAGAAGAGGAGGAAAGAGTTGAACGTTAACATGATGAAGAGAAGCTATTGATGTACGTTAATGTGTGTATACCTGTTCGAACTACACACAAAGACTTTCTGCTATGATGTGATCTTTCTAACATTTATGGCCGACAAGTTCATGTTTGGGGGGAACGATCACTTTGTTATTTTAATAAGATAAACCCCACCGACATTTTGTTTCTCCTTTCCTTCTTAATCTGCGACTAGGCTTATTTTATGAAGTGGACTATATTTTTTTTTACTGGGCCGTGACCCAATGATTCCGTAGTTGGGATTTGTTAATTGAATTACCAAATTGGGCTTAGAAACTGATGGTGGGCCGAAAGGAATTTGGGCCGAGATTAAATTAGTGTTTCTGTTTTCGTAAACCTACAAATGTGAAGTTAATGGCGACGGTGATAATGATAAAGGCATGATGATATTCGAATAACATGATAATAAAGACTTACGAGTTTGTTCATGAAGATGATGACAATCGTAGGATTATGATGATGTTTTGAAGATGAAAGTGACGATGGTGATGCATAATGATAATGTTCTGTGAAGATATATGATGATGATTATGATGCTCTCTGATGATGATATGAGTATTATGTTAATGATGATATGAAAATTAAGAACCGATAATAATAATATGATGATGATGTTGTGATAAATAATAAAGATGTATGAGATGAATGATGATGGTTGATAAGGGTTATATAGTTTTTAATCCGGGTTAATTTCAGAATAACATGATAGCTCAGATGGTTTAGGTGCGTGTTAGGGGAACGAGAGGTCTTGGGTTCGAGCCCTGGCGTGGGCTAATTTTTTTTAGAAAAGCTTATAAAAAGGGTATACACTTTTATATTTTCATTTTATTATTATTATTATTATTATTATTATTATTATTATTATTATTATTATTATTATTATTATTATTATTATTATCATTATTATTATCATTACTAGAAAAGTTATTATTTTTATTTAAAGTAACATGATTATTAAGATTATCATTTTATCAAAATTATTATTATTATTATCATATATCATATTACTATTATTATAAGTATTACTTTTATTATTATTACTATTTTTAACATCATTATTATTATTATTATTATTATTATTATTATTATTATTATTATTATTATTATTATTATTATTATTATTATTATTATATTTATTATTACTATTATTACTATTATTATTTTAGTGTTATCATAATTATCTTAACAAACAAAAGATATTTATATAAAAATATAGTTATTATATATATATCATAAGTATATCTAATATACTATTCTAATATAAAAAATAACATATATAGATATATATATATATATATATATATATATATATATATATATATATATATATATAATAGTTGAAATAATAAATACATTACTATTTTAAATAAGTAATGTATTATATAATTAATATATATATAAACTGGTTTGATTATTATTACATGATAATTATATATGTTAATATATATATATATATATATATATATATATATATATATATATATATATATATATATATATATATATATATATATATATATATATATATATATATATATATAAATGATATAGGTTCGTGAATCCGAGGCCAACTCTGCATTGTTCAGTTTCGTCGTATGAATATTTTTACTACAAAATATTGGATTGTGAGTTTCATTTGCCCCCTTTTTAAATGCTTTTGCAATATATATTTTTGGGACTGAGAATACATGCGCTGCTTTTATAAATATTTTACGAAATAGACACAAGTAATCGAAACTACATTATATGGTTGAATGATCGAAGCCGAATATGCCCCTTTTTGCTTGGTAGCCTAAGAATTAGGGAACATCACTAATTTTGAGAATTAGTGCACCCCTAATTGACGCGAATCCTAAAGATAGATCTATTGGGCCTAACAAACCCCATCCAAAGTACCGGATGCTTTAGTACTTCGAATTTGTTTTTATCATGTCCGATGGATGTCCCGGAATGATAGGGGATATTCTTATATGCATCTTGTTAATGTCGGTTACCAGGTGTTCAATCCATATGAATGATATTTTTGTCTCTATGCATGGGACGTATATTTATGAGAAATGAAAATGAAAATCTTGTGGTCTATTAAAATGATGAAAATGATCGATTATGATAAACTAATGAACTCACCAACCTTTTGGTTGACACTTGAAAGCATGTTTATTCTCAGGTATAAAGAAATCTTCCGCTGTGCATTTGCTCATTGTAGAGACATTACTTGGAGTCATTCATGACATATTTCAAAAGACGTTGCATTCGAGTCTCGAGTTCATCAAGATTATTATTAAGTTAATTATAGTTGGATATATTATGAAATGTTATGCATGCAGTCAACTTTTGATGAAATGAAAGTTTGTCTTTTTAAAATCGAATGCAATGTTTGTAAAATGTATCATATAGAGGTCAAGTACCTCGCGATGTAACCAAATGTAATGTATTCGTCCAGATGGATTATGACAGGTTCTTTCAACTTTCGCTAAATACAAGTGCAGGAAAGACATTCCAAGATCAAAAAGAGCATGTGATTATGTAATGTATGCAAACTCAGGTAATAACCTTTTATATGTAACAACCAGCAACTTTTTGCGATAACCTGTGACTTTTCTAAATTCTTAAGTTTACCGCAACATCGCGCGGTGGACCAATTGCTTGTTAGGATACACACAAACATACTTTGGTGTGAATGGTATATGTTATCTTATAAGTCGACGTCGTTCATGTGGGAATTTTTTACAAATGTGAAAGCGATTTCGAGCTTCATTTCTGTCAATAATTTGCACATTTTGTTAATAATTTTAGTGTCATTTGGCTTATTGTTATTTATTTGAAAGCAAGAGTGAGCTTTTGAAGAGTGCGGAGTGTACGCCCGTAAGAGTTGGCTAGATACTTTGTAATGAAGCCTTCCAACCGGTTTTCCTGTCAAAAGATGTGACTGTTAGTTAACAGTTTTCCCGCCAAATTGAAATGTTGCATTCTTTCAATTTACCGCCAAATTCATATATCCATTTTTGACATATTTGCTTCCGTTCACGAAATACAGAACACAAAGAATTCTCCAATACACTAAGATTTAAATCCTTTTGTCTAGAATTAAATCTCGTTCTTATCTTTTTTTTAGAACGACAATTTTATTAACGCTTCTCTCGTTCTTATCTTACATGGGGATTATTCGTTGAAGATATTTTTATAAACGTCCGATTTTTACGGGATAAATTTTATGAGTTTTATAGAAAACACTGTTATAATAATAATAATAATATAGATATGGATAGTCAATTTTGGTGTATACATATAGTCAATTTTGGTACACAAAGTATGTATTTTTATATTGAGATTTTAGGCTATAAATACTCATGAATGCAAGCATTAAACTTGCACCATTTCTCACACTTACAAAGTGTTTCTTTCTTTCTCTCCATTATCATCTTTGTTCTTACACTTCATTATTAGTATTCTAAATCAAGAATCAAATCACTAAAGGTAGTTATAAGCCTACTGAATTATAACATCAAGAATCAAACCACTAAAGGTAGTTATAAGCCTACTGAATTATAACATCAAGAATCAAACCACTAAAGGTAGTTATAAGCCTACTGAATTATAACACGTTATCAGCACGATAATCTTAATACTAAATATGGTTGGCTCTGCCACCAAAATGATATATGGTCGGTTATACCACCAAAATGATATATGGTCGGTTATACCACCAGAATGATATAGGTCGGTTATACCACCTGAAAAAATATATGGTCGACACTGTCGCCAAATTTTCATTTATGTTTACTAATATTTATATTTTTGTTATATAACATTTATTTATGATTGCTTACACATGGTCGACACTGTCACCTACTTATCATTTATGTTATATTAAATTTATGTTTAATGTTTATATACTTATGAATATAAATTGACTCTAATTTATCATGATGTTTGTTTTAATTTTTGATAATAGAAAATGTCGAATCTGGAAAAGCTTAAATTTACTCCTTTAGAATCAACTGGAAACAACTACATGCCATGGGTTATAAAAGTAAAAATGCATCTTAAATCAATGGGCATTCTTGAAACCATAAATGAAAACAACACTTGTTCTGAAAAAGAACAAGCTACGGCATGTTGCTTTATTCATCAACATATTGATGAATGCTTACAAAATAATTATGTGACTGTAGAAGATCCCCATGTTTTATGGGAAGGTCTCAAAAGCAGATTCAATAATCAAAGAGAAATTTTACTTCCAGCTGCAATGGAACAATGGAGAACATTAAGGTTCCAAGACTTTAAGAAAGTAAATGAATACAGCTCAGCTCTGTATAATACATGTTCACAACTTAAATTCTGTGGACATGAAATTAGTGATGCAGACATGATGGAGAAAACTTTCTCCACAATGAATGCTGCAAACATCACAGTGCAAAGAAATTTGAGAATGCTAAAGTTCAAAACATATCCTGAACTTAATTCATATCTCTTAGTTGCAGAGCAAAATGATGAGCTATTAATGAAAAATCAGCAATCCCGTCCTACTGGTACACTTGCAATCCCTGAAGCAAATACTGCAAATAATTATAAACAGGGACAAGGACGCGGGCAAGGTCGTGGTTATAATAACCATCACCATCATCATGCCAAAAGCCATAACTATGGTAGAAACCATCCTTATGGTAATGGTAATGGGCGTGGACGTGGTCGTGGTCGTGGCCGTGGTGGTCAAAGAAATAGTAATCCACGAAAATATAAATATCAACCACAAAACAAGTCCATTAAACAAGATGTTGAAGAAAATTCTTCTAAAAATTCTGAAGAATCTTGCTACAGATGTGGTAGAATGGGCCACTGGGCTAATACTTGCCGAACATCTAAACATCTTGTTAAGATGTATCAGGATTCGCTGAAAGGTAAAGAAAAGGAAGTAAATTTTGTGGATAATATTGATCCAACAGTCACTGAGAAACCATCTGATTTATATGAAGATTTCTTGAATGTTTAAGTTGTGTGTCTTTTGAAAAATAAACGATTTAATATCGTCTGTCTTTGTCATTATGTTTGCTAAATGTTTCAGTACTATCTATTTGCGTTTAAAATATTGTGTAATATTAATGTACTCACTATTTATTTCTTATATATGAAGTTCAATATGAATTTTGCTGGAATACAACATCAATCAAGTGGTGGAGATCTCTGTATAGCAGACAGTGGAACTACACACACTATACTTAAATCCGAGAAATATTTTATTGATCTAAAACCAACGGAAGGAACTATACATACAATATCAGGACCTGCTAACTTGATAAAAGGGATAGGAAAGGCAAATTTCATACTACCAAATGGTACAAAATTTTTAATAAATGATGCCTTATTTTCTCCCAAGTCAAGCAGAAATTTATTGAGTTTCTCCGACATATACCTTAACGGGTATGATTATCAGTCAGTGACAACAGAAAATGAGAAATATTTAAGTATCACTGACAAGAGTCATGTGGTTGAAAAACTGCCAAGACTTAGTTCTTGATTACATTATACACATATAAATGTACCAGAAATACATATGGTAGTTAACGAAAAATATATTGATCCTGGTGTATTCAGTTTATGGCATAACAGATTAGGCCATCCAGGATCAACAATGATGAAAAGGATTATTGAATGTACTCATGGACATCCACTAAAGGATAGAAAAATCCATCATGATACAATGGTTCCATGTACATCTTGCTCTCTTGGAAAATTGATAACTAGACCCTCACCACTTAAGGTTGAGAAAGAATCACCAATGTTTCTTGAAAGAATTCAAGGTGATATATGTGGACCAATTCATCCACCATGTGGACCATTTAGATATTTCATGGTTCTAATAGACGCATCTAGCAGATGGTCTCATGTTTGTCTGTTATCAAGCCGTAATGTGGCATTTGCAAAATTTCTTGCCCAAATTATTAAATTGAGAGCTCATTTTCCTGATTACACCATTAAAAGGGTGAGACTTGATAATGCTGGTGAATTTACATCTCAAGCATTTAATGACTATTGCATGTCTATAGGAATTGTTGTTGAACATTCTGTTGCTCATGTGCATACACAAAATGGTTTAGCCGAGTCATTGATTAAACGTTTACAGTTAATCGCTAGACCATTGATAATGAGAACAAAACTCCCTGTATCTATATGGGGTCATGCAATTTTACATGCTGCTGCATTGATTCGCATCAGACCAAGTGCAAGTCATAAATATTCCCCCCTACAACTTGCTTTTGGTCAAGAGCCAAATATTTCCCATCTTAGAACATTTGGTTGTGCAGTGTATGTTCCAATTGCGACACCACAACGTACAAAAATGGGTCCTCAAAGGAGGTTGGGAATATATGTTGGATATGAAACATCTTCAATATTAAGGTATATTGAACCTATGACAGGTGACGTTTTTACAGCACGTTTTGCTGATTGTCATTTTAATGAAACATTGTTCCCTAGATTAGGGGGAGAAATGAAAAATAAAGAAAATGATGTTTCATGGTGTGAACCTCAATTAAAGTATCTTGATCCTCGCACAAAAGAATGCGAGACAGAAGTTCAAAAGATAATGCATATACAAGAACTTGCAAATCAATTGCCTGATGCATTTACAGATACAAAAACGGTGACAAAATCATATATACCAGCAGTAAATACTCCAGCTCGAATTGAAATTCCAAAAGCTGGCAATAACGTCACTCATGAATCTTTGCCACGTCAGAAACGTGGAAGACCAATCGGTTCAAAGGATAAAAATCCTCGAAAAAGAAAATCAGCTGATAATGAAGTAAAAGAAAGTGTTCAAGAAGAACCACAAATCAGTACTCCTACTGCAGAGGAGATTGATGATGTCAATACAGAAATTGCAATCAATTATGCATATTCAAAAATATTATGGAACCGAAATGAAATGAAAAATCTTGATGAGAAATTTTCATTTAATGTTGCATATGACATCATGAATAATGATGATGATCCAGAACCAACATCTATGGTTGAATGTCAAAATAGACATGATTGGGCTCAATGGAAAGAAGCAATACGAGCTGAATTAGAATCACTCAATAAAAGAAAAGTTTTCGGATCCATCATTCTCACTCCTAAAGATGTGAAACCTGTAGGATACAGATGGATTTTTGTCCGAAAAAGAAATGAGAAAAATGAAGTTACAAGGTATAAAGCTAGACTTGTAGCTCAAGGTTTTTCTCAAAGACCGGGAATTGATTATGAAGAAACTTATTCTCCTGTTATGGATGCAATTACTTTTAGGTACTTAATCAGTCTGGCAGTTTCTAAAAATTTAGAAATGCATCTCATGGATGTTGTGACTGCTTATCTATATGGATCACTTGATAGTGATATATATATGAAGATACCTGAAGGATTTAAGGTACCAGAAGCATCAAATGCAAAACCCAAAGAAATGTATTCGATTAAATTACAAAGATCTTTATATGGGTTAAAACAATCGGGACGTATGTGGTATAACCGATTAAGTGATTACTTGATAAGCAAAGGGTATACAAATAATCTTACTTGCCCTTGTGTTTTCATTAAGAAAACAACATCCGGATATGTGATCATAGCTGTTTATGTTGATGATCTTAACATCATAGGTACAAATAAAGAGATCCATGAAGCCATTCAACTTCTAAAGAAAGAATTTGAAATGAAAGATCTCGGAAAAACCAAGTATTGTCTTGGTTTACAAATTGAGCATATGCCTAATGGTTTACTTGTACATCAAACAACATATACTGAAAAGATTTTGAAACGTTTCAATATGGACAAGGTAAAACCATTAAGTACTCCTATGGTTGTTAGATCACTCAATGTTGAAGCTGATCCATTTCGTCCATGTGAAGATCAAGAAGACATTCTTGGACCAGAAGTACCATATCTTAGTGCAATTGGAGCTCTTATGTATCTTACAAATTGTACAAGACCTGACATTTCTTTTGCAGTTAATTTGTTGGCAAGGTTCAGCTCTGCTCCTACCAAAAGACACTGGAATGGGATCAAACACATATTTCGATACCTTCGAGGAACTACTGATTTAGGATTATTTTATTCTAACGAATCAAAACAAGATTTGGTTGGTTATGCAGATGCAGGTTATTTATCTGATCCACATAAAGCTAAATCTCAAACTGGATATGTATTCCTAAATGGAGGTACTGCAATATCATGGCGTTCTCAAAAACAAACACTTGTTGCTACATCGTCAAATCATGCCGAAGTGATTGCATTACATGAAGCTACTCGAGAATGTTTTTGGTTGAGATCAATGACACAACTCATTACTGATTCTTGTGGACTAGAACGCGATAAAAGTCCAACAACTATCTATGAAGATAATGCAGCTTGCATAGCACAGATGAAAGAAGGGTATATCAAAAGTGACCGAACAAAACACATACCACCTAGATTCTTCTCATACACTCAAAATCTCATTAAGGACAACCAGATTGAAATGAGATATGTGCAATCTAGCAAAAACTCTGCTGATCTTTTCACGAAAGCACTTCCAACTGCTATTTTCAGAACACACGTTCATAACATTGGCATGAGACATGTTCAAAAGATGTAACAGCTGAAGCGATGTCTACTTGAGGGGGAGTCAACTCCATGCTGCACTCTTTTTCCCTTAGCTAAAGTTTTTTCCCACTGGGTTTTCTTTAGCAAGGTTTTTAACGAGGCACTAATTTATAGTTGATCTTCAACAAAATAAAATTGCTATCCAAGGGGGAGTGTTATAATAATAATAATAATATAGATATGGATAGTCAATTTTGGTGTATACATATAGTCAATTTTGGTACACAAAGTATGTATTTTTATATTGAGATTTTAGGCTATAAATACTCATGAATGCAAGCATTAAACTTGCACCATTTCTCACACTTACAAAGTGTTTCTTTCTTTCTCTCCATTATCATCTTTGTTCTTACACTTCATTATTAGTATTCTAAATCAAGAATCAAATCACTAAAGGTAGTTATAAGCCTACTGAATTATAACATCAAGAATCAAACCACTAAAGGTAGTTATAAGCCTACTGAATTATAACATCAAGAATCAAACCACTAAAGGTAGTTATAAGCCTACTGAATTATAACAAACACAATATTAAATGTCTCTATCCTACACTCATGCAAATACTCCTATTTAGGATACACTTGCAAATAATTAGAAGTAGTGGGGTTCCTCTTTAAATAACTCACATGGGAACCTATTCATGCAATTTACCCTCCACTTTACTCACCGACACTCTGTCCTGTATTGGACCTTCTTGTTATAAAATGTTGAAATGTTAAAAGGACTGAAGGTGTAACAAATCCATAAATCAAGGGGTCTAAGCTCTAAACCATTGAAAATAATAAACTAATATCCACCGCGTTCAACCGTACACTATTTTTTTTTCTTTTGTTTTTCACTGTCATACGCTCATGCTTTCAGATCTACCCCAACTTATTCTGTTCATATATAAAATATTCTTCTATATCTATACATATCCTACATATACATCAAATTTCACAGTCTACAATCGCTTACACTTCGATTGGAAATTCAGAATCTAGATCTGTAATCGGGACTCCTGTAAGTTCACTTTTTCTGTTATCCAGTTGTTTAAGATATTAGATCTGATTTTGAATTGTTAAATTTTCAGTTCCTATCCGTGAATTTGTGCTGTGTGATTGTTTATGACGATGATATTGCTTATATCTGTAGATCAGATGCGTAGTGCATTTGATTGATTTGTATAGTTGCATTTGATGAATATATCATACTGACTTAAATTTTGTTTGATGTAATGTGAGTTTGAACGTTGTACTTATTCAATCGAGCTCAAGCATTATAAATATAATGATTTTGTGTTGGTGTTAAAAGTTTTTTGTAATTCAATATGTGCTCGGATCAATGTGAGTAAGTGTATCTTAACTTTTGTAAGGTGTATATCAATGTTGTTAATGTCTAGTAGAATGTGCGATTTACTGGATGTGTAACATTATATGATTTGGAGAAAGTTAAATAATCATAGAGTAATGATAAGTAATTGTTACGTTCAATGAGTGAGTTGATATAACTGTAAAGCAAACTTACCTTTTGATTTATTTATTTTGATAAGTAATGTGATCAAGATTCAGCTTGATCAGATCTGAAAGTTATGATCCTCATTAATGCTATTTATGATCAGTATGTTTAATCACTCGAGTTAGGGATCACTTGTTGATGGCGTATCAAAGCATGAAAGTTCTGAGTGTAAATGGTAGAAATGTAGAATGAATACTGAGCTGTTATCATTATAAACTAGTTTGTTAATTTTTTGGTATTATAATTGTGTTTGTGTATTTTGATATTATAGAGATCTTTAGTACGGACTTGAAAATATTTACGCTTTCATTTACCATCAAGGTTAAAAATTCAGTGAAGTTTTAATAGAGTTGATGATTAAGACTAGCATGCTACGAGTGCTCTGCAAATCATACTAATAACGTTTCTTTTAGCATTACAGGTGGATAAGGAATATAACTGGTATCTGGAATAGTCCACCATCTTTCATTCTCTACGGAAACTGGGGAGAGCACATAATATCGAGCATTAATAAATACCAGATTCTTCAACTGTTATCTATTGGAAAAACTATGAGATCATACTTGTGATCTATAAAGTTTGCATTTAAGTGGCCAGTTAGCGTTGTGGAGTATCCAACGTAACGTTAGTAATGAGAGGACGGACAGATGGATCGCAGAAGAAACGTTTGCTCACGACTTTTGTTCTTGTAGCAGTCTTCCTTCTTTTCCTGTATTTGTATTATGGTTCCCAGAGTAAAGGTGAATCAGCTCTAGAGTATGGCAGCCGGTCTCTACGGAAACTTGGATCATCCTACTTAGGTGGGGATGAAGAATCCGATCTTGGCGTGAAAGATGATTTTAAATTTGGCTTAGATGATGAAGATGGCATTGTTCCAAAAAGCTTTCCTGTAAGTTGTTAACAAACAGTAGGATTATAGCTTACTCCTCTTGCTATAGTCCGTTGTAGCTAACGTTTTGCTTTTTAAAATTGTTAGGTTTTTCTCACTCTTAGTTTTTATAGACTTTAATCTCTTATTATTCTTTCCTGAAGGTTTGTGATGATCGATACTCTGAGTTGATTCCCTGCCTAGACCGGAACCTTATCTACCAGATGAGATTAAAGTTGGATTTGTCTTTAATGGAGCACTATGAAAGACACTGCCCTCTCCCTGAAAGGCGTTTCAACTGCTTGATTCCTCCCCCAACAGGGTACAAGGTGTGATTATAATCGACCAACGCATGAAATTAGTTGGTACTATATGTTAATAGCTTGAGTTTAGTTTAACTGATCTTATTATTCTTTCTTCCTGTTGTCTCTTGTTCTTGCAGGTCCCGATCAAATGGCCAAAGAGTAGAGATGAAGCATGGAAAGCAAACATACCACACACCCACCTTGCACATGAAAAGTCTGACCAGAACTGGATGGTTGTTAAAGGTGATAAGATCATATTCCCTGGTGGAGGAACTCATTTCCACAAAGGAGCTGATAGATACATCAAATCACTTGCAAATGTAAATATTTCCACACGTCTATTATCTATCTATTATCTATTATCTATTATTATTATTATTACAAAAATAAAACATATTTATTTTTGCTCATTGCATTTGATAGACAATTGAATTGACAGATGCTCAACTTCCCTAATGATATCATGAACAATGAAGGAAAATTAAGAACCGTTCTTGATGTTGGTTGTGGTGTTGCAAGTTTTGGGGGTTATCTTCTTGCATCCGACATCATCACAATGTCTTTAGCACCTAATGACGTGCATCAAAATCAGATCCAATTCGCTTTAGAAAGAGGCATTCCCGCATATCTTGGTGTTCTTGGCACAAAAAGACTTCCTTATCCCAGCAGATCTTTTGAACTTGCTCATTGTTCTCGTTGTAGAATCGATTGGCTTCAAAGGGATGGTATACTACTTCTTGAGTTAGATAGGTTGCTTAGACCAGGTGGCTATTTTGCCTACTCATCACCAGAAGCTTATGCACAAGATGAAGAAGACCTTAGAATATGGAAAGAAATGAGTGCACTTGTTGAACGAATGTGCTGGAAAATAGCTGCAAAAAGGAACCAAACTGTTATTTGGGTTAAACCTTTGACTAATGATTGTTATATGGAGAGAGCTCCTGGCACTCAACCTCCTTTGTGCCGATCAAATGACGATCCAGATGCGGTGTATGGCGTTAACATGGAAGCTTGCATCACACCTTACTCGGATCGTAAGTTTCTTATATCATTTCAATTTTTCAGTACCATAACTTCAAACTTGAGTTTAGTGTGAAATGGGTTCGTTGAACAACTCAAATTCTTCTCCATGTATTACACTGTTGTAAAAAACCCCGATTACTCCTTTTATAAAAACATACCGATCCGATTTTCAAAAATCTGTTTAATTAATCGGTCAAAGTAGGTTAATGGGTCAAAATCGGATTTGTTGGACAAAGTTGGTCAGTCAAAATCGGTCAACATTTTAACATGAATTTAAACTATAGCTTTAGATTTTTTGAACAAATGAACGATTTTGTTTATATGTTTAGACAGTTATGTTAAAGTAGGTATTGATTTTTTTATAAGATCTACGTTGAGCAGGTATTGATTAATTTATAAGTTCTACGTTTGCTTAAAGTAGGTACTGAATTTTTATAAGTTCTACGTTTGCTTAAAGTAGGTATTGATGTTTTTATAAGTTTGAACTTCACTTAACTTATTTACATTTTTCATTCAGATGATCATGCAGGTAAAGGAAGTGGATTGGCTCCATGGCCTCGCAGGCTAACTGCTCCCCCTCCTCGTCTTGCTGACTTTGGCTATTCAAGTGATATGTATGAGAAGGACACGGTAAATATACAGCTTTCTATCTTGTATATAATTATCTAATTTGTGCTTGTCAATTTACAAAATTTTCTGTACGTCTACAGGAGTTGTGGCGTCGGAGGGTTGAGAACTACTGGGATCTATTGAGCCCAAAAATATCGACAAACACTATAAGGAATGTGATGGACATGAAGGCAAATTTGGGTTCATTTGGAGCTGCTTTGAAGACCAAAGATGTTTGGGTAATGAATGTTGTCCCTGAAGATGGACCAAATACATTGAAGATTATTTATGATAGAGGCTTAATCGGCTCAATTCATAACTGGTATGGGTTTCCCTTTTTATATATATTATGTTATAGCTTCAGAAAATGAGTAAGCAAGGTTGTTAGGTTGTATTCGTTGAATATAGTTTTATGCTTCTTTAGACCTTTTAACGTGTGAGAGATAAACATAACCATAATACGACCCATTCTTACATGTATATGTCGAATTTGCCACACTAATATCTATTTTAACTTTTTCAATGATACTTGTATATTCAGGTGTGAAGCATACTCAACCTACCCTCGAACATACGATCTTCTCCATGCCAGCAACGTGTTCTCAGACATCATCGAGAAGAAGGGTTGCAGTGGTGTAGATCTTTTAATCGAGATAGACCGTATTCTAAGGCCAACAGGTTTCCTAATTGTTCGAGACAAAAAACCCGTCATTGACTTCGTAAAGAAATATCTAAGCGCAATACACTGGGAAACAGTTGCAGTGGCAGATTCATCATCAGAATCAGATGGAGAAGACGTTGTGCTGATAGTTCAAAAGAAACTTTGGCTCACAAGTGAAGGCTTAAGGGAAACAGACTAAGTTTTTGAACCTGATTACCATTTTTAGAAAATGGTATTAAAAGAAGGAAAATGGTTCTGTTTTGTAGTATGATTGCGAGTTTAGTTTCCTCTTATAATTTAGTTGATTTATTTGTTATAATATACAATTGCATCTACAAACAGTTTTTATATTTATTTGTGTATTATTTTAGTTGGATTTAAATTAAATAATCCCAAATATGCATACGTTATATAAAGTAGCGATTTTGTATCATTCAACGTTTAGTTTGGTAGTTTGTTTGTTTGTTAAAATTCTGGCATGACCTCCAGTATAGAAAGAAAAAAACAATGCAGCTTTTCGTTTAGACTTGGCTCAAATTGAGCTTTTTGCGAGTCGAATTCGAATAGCTCACGAGTAGTTCGTCTCATTTACAGCTCTGGTCATTAAGAATAAAATTAAGCATTAAACACTAGTACATTGAGTTGGTTATGAGAAGTTGTGTTTTGACTACTTCAATTAAATGTACAAACAATTGAAACATGTAATAATTTTTTAATGACAACCATTAGAGTTGTCATTATATATGTTCTTTTTTGTTCATGTATAATTTGACAATTTGATTTGAATTCATAGGTCAAGTTACAAGTTATCGTTGATTGCGTGGTTTACCCCGTAGTATTATTTTTTGTTATTTTCTTTTACGAAAAAACAAATAGAATTTTATAACAAAAGAACAATCATCAAAAAATGAAACATCTTTCAAACTTACAAACCAAGCACCCGAGTACTAATAAAACCAAAAGCTACGCTCGCAAAACAAACTATAAAGATACAAGGCCTAATAATGGTATTAACATGAAAGAACTAAAATAAAAAAGATGGAATCCATTCTAGATGACCACCGGAAGATTTAGACTCATCTAAAAACCAGGAGAATAACCGCCTTCACATGATCAAAACACTTAAGCGTCTTTAATAAGTCGCCAAAAGCCTCCAGTTCTTCACCTTGAATCAATTTACTCCTTTGTTTCAGTTTTTAATTCGATTTTTGTTTCAATTTTGGCCTAAAAATTTTTAAAAGTGAATATACCGAACCGATTACACCGAATAAACCGAAAACTAAACTCATTTTTCGTCTTTTAAATTGCACATATTGATTGGACGGTTCTCTAGAATTAAAAACCATATCGCCACCTAATTTGGATGATTGAACATAAAAAGGTCTGTACCCATTTATTTGCCCTAGATTACTCATACTCTCCCACAAAACCCTAACCGAGTGTCTCGTATCTGTCGATTGAATCAGGTTAGTTCTCAATAGTCCCAATCCCTGCACAATTTTAATACATTCTTTGATTCGACAATGCTGTATTTATGAACAACGAATTCATACCAAGGGGCTGTTAGTTTTGCATACGATCGACCTTCCTTTTTCATCTTTTTTTCGTTGTGGATCCAGTTATGTCCTTAATGTTTATATACACACATGCTTATTGAACAATTGTACGTAATTCTGTTAACATGCTTGGTAATTAAACCGTATAAGTGATAGATTTTGTTTGGAATAATAATATGTATGGGTACTTTTTATGTTAACATGTTTAGGGTTTTGCTCTCGAAATTTCTAAGTTTTCTAGATTTTTTTTTTTTTCTTTTCCCTTTTGGTTGTTTTGTTTATTTGTTGAATCGGGTATATCATGTGTCTGTTTGATATTAAATGACTATTACAAATTTTTTTTTTCTTTTCTGTGAATTTGATATTTAGATGGCCCTATATTTGGTGTTTTGCTAAGATTACGAAATATTCATATACGAAAAGGAACCCAAACTCGAACAAAGATGTAGTTCATCTCAAGTATCTCAACGTTTTTTTAACACCTTTTGATGTTTTATTATGGCAAACTCTTGAATAGTGGGTGGTATCAACAATCTACAACATTACATGGTGCAGTGTGACTCTGTGACAATAGAGAATATCAACAAATGGAATGAGGCATAGATATTTGACATTTAGACGTTTAATTTTAGCATCCATTGTTAGTTTATGGCTGTATAAACCATGTGTTTTTTTTTTCTTCAGGGAAGTATATATTAACATGATTGTTATATGTTCTATTCTCACTAAGCATACTTTCTACTGCTCCAATTTTTTTTTTTTCATGTTGTTTGTAAATCATATCTTCAACTACTATTGTATACTATTGAAAGGAGTATGTAGTAACTTTTAAGTTCTAAGTCAACTTCTAATGGGAATAATTTTTATGATAATTGGGATCTGCTTGGTGTTGTTGAGATTGATTAGATTGTTGTTAGCATTCGGATAATATGGAAAACATGTTATTCCTTTGTTTTTAGGGAAATATGTCATATTTTTACAGATAAGATTTGATTGCAGTATTGAAGAGTTTGTTTGTTTGTTTGTATAGTGAATATGCCCAAATTGAAGGAGAAGCAATGGGAGCTTTCTGAAAGTTCCAAAGGGAAGCCATCAAGCAAAAAGAAAAGTGCGGGGGAGTTGCGTCTTCACAAAGGTACACACTGCATTACTAATTAACAACGAGTGAACTCAGTATTAGTGTTTATAGGTTCCCGGGTAAATATATATAAGGCTTTCTCTGATTTTTACTCCGATCCACGCAGCCTAACCGGGTTATCCCGTGACTGTTTCGCGTGGCCACCACAACAGGTTTGAACCTGTTGTGACATCTTGTGAGGATATGAGGGTTCTCAGTTCTTGGTGATAATTTTACTAAAGATTCCTACTTTCTGATAGCCAATCACTTTTTGTTATAGTATGTTATTTGTTTGTCGTATTGTGTGCAGATATTAGTGAGTTAAACCTACCCAATACATGTAGCATATGGTTCCCAAATGGAAAAGATGATCTAATGCACTTTGAAGTAACCATTCGGCCAGATGAGGGTAACTACTTGTAAGTGTATCATTATTCCTTTTCTTTTCTTCCTTTGTTTCCAACTAAATATACCGTTTAGCTAATAGATTCCCACATGTAGTATGATATTGAAGTTTTTGTTGTTGCTAATTTTTTTAAAAGTGTTTCATTATTTAGAATATGAATAATGATATGATGATGTCAACTGTTGGGAAATATGTTATCAGAGGTGGCTCATTTACGTTTATGTTCGAGATTTCCCCAATCTATCCCCATGAGGCACCGAAGGTCAGATGCAACAAAAAGGTACGTACACATAGTTATAGTAGTTATTAGTGTGTTCAAGATCCTCCTCATTTGGCAGTTTCTTTTCTACTTGTGTAAATGTTGTTGTGTTATGTGAGGATCAGGGTGACAAATTCAACTCTTTTACTTATGAATGTTTTGATTTTGGGTCAAGTTTTATCTCAAATAATAAGTCTAAAATGGGTCAAACAGGCTGAAAGTCATCTATGTTTTACTTTTTTTTTTAACTATTATGTTAGAAAAGCATCCATGAATACATAATCTATTTTTTAGTTCATACTACCTTTTAAGATTATAATTAACGCTTTAGTTATTTGTGCTTTTTTCCTAAGTGGGCAGGAATGTGTTCATTATGGGTTAACCCACCCGGTTATCTGAACAGTACTACACAATCACTCACTCATTTTGACCTGTAACCCAATCCTTTATATTTAATTGTAATGTTCCTGGTAAGAGCTGAATCATAACTGTGTGTTGTGTTGTTATCTGTACGTAGGTGGACCACCCTAACATGGACTCGAATGGAAATGTTTGCCTCAAAATCCTTCGAGAAGACTGGAAACCAGTTTTAAACATTAACACTATCATCTGTGTATTGGATCATCTGTTGGTGGTAATTAATTTTCTTATCTTCTTTTGGGCTGTTGTGTTTAGATTGGCTTTTTGAAAGTGATATCACATATCTATCTAGAATCATCAGATAATTAGTCGTGTAATAAAAGTTTACTGACTCTCAAACTTTTTCAACAAGAAAGGGTAAATAGGTAATTTTATTCTGCTGTTAAATAATCAGTTTTATTGCAGATTGTACTGTACTGTTCTCTTGACACTAAATAATGCTTAATCATCACGTTTTTATGGTGCAATAATCTGAACACGGAACATACAAAACACCAATATTTTTTTTTTTTTTTAATTTTATTTATTTGTGTTGTTGATTTGAATAGCTTGATTTCTTGTGTAGGAACCAAATCGTGAGGATTTCGTAAAAGCGTTGCCAAAGAGACGTAGGTTGTTTAAATCCCGATTTCACCCGCCACCCATGACTTACTGATGGGCCAGCATTCAACAAACATACATGATTTGTGCGGTGACGAAAAAATAAAAAAATAAAAAAATATGAACTTAATAGATGATGCATTTGGTTGTTACCGTGTAAGTAAAACTAATTGGTCTCGTATGAATTTAACCTCCGAGGGAAGATGATGGTTATTACAGACTTGGCTAAATGTGTATGGATAAATTGTTGTTAAAAATGTTGCAACTTTTGTATGGTTCTAATTGTTTCATTTCGGGTCTACTGATTCTTTGGTAGTCTTGAATTGGTTTTTAGTAGGGGTGTAAATGACACAGAGTTCCACTCGGCTTGTTTATAAACAAAAGAGATTGGGCTCAATGTTGACTTGTTTCGTGCTTTAATATCTTAAGCTCAAGTTTAACTTGTTTGGTTTCTATCTAAGCTTAAAATATTAAGCTCAAGCATTGATGGTAAAATTGTTAAAAAAATTTTAGAGCTAACTGGTGACCCTGAATCTTGTAAGCCATTCATGGGGTGGTGCGACTATAGAACCTTCAACTCATCGGTAGCATTATCAAGAATATCAGTCGTTTTGCATTTTTGTGCCCTTTGAAGGTCAGCACTATTGCAGAGTAGTAGAGATAGTGGAGAACAAATCAATCTCAGAGAAAATCACAACATTTTATAGTTTAACATGAAACCTTATCAAATGTTTTTAATCATTAATTCAAAAGTACTCGAAGTATGGAGTTATTTTTGTACATCTTTTTATCACAAGTATAAAAAAAATAAAAAGGTCTGAACGGTAGTGTTGATATTTGCTAAACTTTATGATTGTGATATACTAAATACTGAAGTTAAATAGTTAACATGAAACCTTATCAAATGTTTTTAATCATCAACTCAAAAGTACTCGAAGTATGGAGTTATTTTGACCTTTTTTCTCAGCGGAAAAAAAAGGAAACTTATATATTAAAGTATTAAACAAAAAAGGATCATCAGAAAAATGAATCCTCCTTCAAACATACAACCATGTAACCCGAGCAGAACTAAACAAACCTACACAAAGCTCACACAACCGAAAAACTAAGAGGCTCGACAAGCACAAGGACACGACTAGAAATAAAGAACAAAGAGATGACATTCAATCTAACGGTAAACCAGAAGATTAAGATTCATCTAAACATAAAAATAACAACAACGACGACAAAGAAAGGCCTAAAAACTCAAGCGTCTTTGATGACTATTAGATAGTGTATTTATAGTATTCATTGAATATTATATGCTAGGGACGGGAGAAGATAGTCGTGCTTGGGTTATGTTTGACACACTGAAGAACTCTAATGTTTAATATAACTATACATAACTATTTTGAAAAGTAACACCAGTTGTATTGTAATATAGAAATGTTATGTGTTTTAAATACTTCCACTGTGATTTAAAAAAAAAAAAGTACAGTATTACAGAAGGGAAATGGTTCTGTTTTGTAGTATGATTGTGAGTTTAGTTTCTCCTTATAATTTAGTTGATTATTTGTTATAATATACATTTGCATCTACAAACAGTTTTTTATATTTATTTGTGTATTATGTTAGTTGGATTTGAATTAAATAATCCCAATTATGCATACGTTATATAAAGTAGCGATTTTGTATCATTCAATGTTTAGGTTGGTAATTTGTTTGTTTGGTAAAATTCTGGCATGACCTACAGTTTAGAAAGAAAAAGAACATGAAGCTTTTGTTTTTGATGATTGTCATAATGATAAAACACGATGTGGGGTTATATTACTTGTATTGTTTTCTATTGTAGCTTTTTAAGTGACTACAGCCTTTGAATAATCTACAATTATTGTATTTATGTGACATAGAGGTGGAAGTTATAGTTAGAAATATCAATCCCCCTAGCATGATAATTAGTGAGTGATCTTATAACCTCGTTCCAATAGTTTATCACTAAACATCTAGAATTGTAGAAATCGTTTCAAGTTTCTGTATCATCCGCTATGCAAAATTGAAATTAGAGGGTTCTATTTCTTTTTATAATATAAATAATAAATGTTGAAATGACACAAAGTTGAAAAGTTGCAACTGATAAAAGGTTGCTTATGCTATGGAAAGAATGCAAGGAATCATTAATCGTACTTTCACTCTTCGAAATGGTAATTAAATTGAAAGAATTCTTTGCACCTTTTTTTTTATTTTTATTTTTTTTTAATGGGAATTTTTTGACATCGAATCTGGTAAAACCTCCTTATAGGGTCAATATATACCACCATTATTGGTTTTCAATTTGTTTAAAGAAAATCATGTCATTCCTAAAATCGAACACATAACCTCTCATATCCCATGACTCAAAGGACATGTGGGAAATCATTGGGTTATGCCCCGCAAGTTCTAACGTCTTTGCACCTGACCTTGTAAATATGCTCATATTTCCTATTTACTAATCCTGGTAATATACGGAGTATAAGTTATGAAGTTAGTACACATGTAATTCTGTAAACCTAATATTTATTATTTATTTAGGATTATATTAGAAGATTAGTCAAATATGTTTAAAAAAAAATTTTATAAGACCACATGGGTTCGTATGTTATTTCATATATATCAAATTCAACACAAAAATATATTTAAAATGTAATAATTACGTAATTCTTTCATTCTATTATAACTGTCATCCGTCTGCTATTGACTTTGCAAAATATTTTTTTATCTTTGACTTTAATTTTTTTATTTATATTAAATTATATTTGATAAAGGGGGATGATTCTCACACACTGTTTTTTGATCCTCACACACCAATTTACTTGAACTCCTCCCTAATAATAGGTAAAAGGGTGTGTGAGGATCAAAAAACAGTGTGTGAGAATCATCCCCCTTTGATAAAAGTTATATGAATGGATTAAAATTTTATTATGTTTTTTCATTGATACTTCGTATAACTTTAATAAAGTATTATAAAACACAAACAAAATAATTTTTAATCAAAATTGAAAACAAAAACTTTTATAAATTAATAGTGAACACTTATATTGAGACGGATGAAGTATTGTATTTGAAAAAAATAATAATATAAACATAAACAATGTTAATTAAAAAATGCACTAGTTTTATGTCTTTTTACATGATTCCAATGAGTTTTTAAGCGGATTTGATATACATTAAACAACGTGTATTTGAGAGGTCCATAAATTCGTGATATAAAAAATTAAGATGCTAAACACAGGTAATTTTGATTTTACTAAACGTTGCCTTTATTGTTATTAAACACAAAAGTATTCCGGAGTTTACAATTAAATGATCATTTCTTTAGAAATTTTGAATTTGTTTATATGATTTTTTTTAAGGGTTGTCGTTAAGCTACTAATGTGCCGTATTTGTTAATATTAATAATAGTGATTTTCACATGAAGATTATTTAAAACTACAAAATCTTTTATGCACATAAATAATGGCTCTAATTTTTTAATTTTTGGCAAAAAACTAGAACTTATATTAAAACTCGAGGACATTCATCGAAAAGATGAAGTCTCGAAACATTACAACTCACAAACACCACACCCATACAAAGAACAAACGACCTAAACTATATAAAAATCACAAAACGAAACCACCCACAAAACTAAACTTACATGAAACAAAAAGAACCTAATACCGCACATAAAAACCTAGAGCCAAGTAGGGGCAAAGTTACTTTGGGACAGAGGGGGGTGCCCGCCCCCAGACGATTTCAAAATGTTAGTGGAAAATTTTTGGAATTTTCGGCTTTACTCCTAGTGGATTTTTCGTTTTGCCCCAAAACCTATATATTTTGCCCCAAAATCTTCAAATTTTGCCTATAATTCTCCAAAATTTGTCCAAAACTTTCAAATTTTGTCTAAAAACCTTCATAGTTTGCCTAAAAACCTCCATTTTTGCCCTAAAACCTTAAAATTTTGCCCTAAAACCTTCAAATTTTGTCCAAAAACCTTCACTTTTTGCCAAAAAAACTCCATTTTTCTCCCAAAACTTCCATATTTTGCCCAAAAAATTTTGTTTCCTTTTAAATTTTTTTTGACTCCGATAAAAAAAAAAAAAAAATCTTGCTTCCGGCATTGGAGCCAAAAACATCTGAAACATTATCACAAAAATCAAAAGAGAACCACCACAACTAATCAAATACTGAAATACCCTCAAAATAATGACTCTAATGACTATCATTAGAATTTTGATTATATATACAGTGAATTTTAATTATCGTGGCACCCTAGTCATATCGTATATAATAATATTTCGTGATAATTTGGGAGAACGAGATATTGAAGAACATATTCTCCCGAGACAATCACCACCAACAAAATCAAACCAACTGCAGCAAAGATTTCAATTTTTAAAAGATTTCAACTGCTCAATGCTTTTCTCTTTCTCTCTCTAAAAACTGTGTGTTCATTGGTGATACTGCAATTTAGCCGTATCTGCGCTCACTTCATCACTCCACAATTCTCATTCTAGGGTTTTCAATTTCATCCAATTCAACCATCGATCATTACTCTAGGTACTATCTTCACTTTTGTTTAATCCTCTAATTTAATCGAATTTAGGGTTTCGAATAACGCAGCCTCAGTTTATGCACTTTATTACGGAGTAGTATTTTCAATTATGCTGATGTCACTGTGATGTAATGCTGCATTTGTTTGTTATTTATGTCCAATTTATTGCACCTTTGGTTTGATATATATATTACAAAGTGTTGTTTAGCTCTGAATTATATTATATTATATTCTCCATACATGATTAATATTCTTAATTTATTTTTTAATATTAGATTGGATATGTATGTCTACTTACAGTAGGTTATATTGATTGTAGCAGAGTACTTAGGATCGTCTGCTTCGAAGGCGGTAACGTGTCTATAGATTTTGTTGATCGAAAATTTGAGCAAGGTGGAAAGATTAGAACTTTGCTGGATTGGTTTTCATTGTAGTGAAATTGATTAGAAGAAAGTGTTGGTTGACTTAACATATGGATTTTGCAAAGCGTTGGTGTAAAAAGTTACGACCGAAAGAGAAGCCTAAATCTTCACCGAGAAAGGATGTTAGAAGTAATGGAAAAGATGGTCTAAGAGTAACAAGTGATGAAGCACCCTCAAATGCCACTAAACAGAAGGTTGAGGCTGCTAAACAGTATATTGAAAAACACTACAAGGAGCAAATGAAGAATCTGAATGAGCGAAAGGAACGGTATGAATCTATGCATCACATATCTAGTATTATTATAAGGAATGCGATGCGATTTTCTAGTTATTGAGCCTAAGTTGTACGGATTATTATATAATAATATACTTTTGATCTTCACACTTTCTACTAAATCAAAGCCTTGATATTTATTTATGTAGGCGTCATGTACTTGAGAAGAAGTTGGCTGATTCAGAGGTAACCGAAGAAGAACAAAACAATCTACTTAAACATTTGGAGAAGAAAGAAACTGAATATATGCGACTTCAGAGGCATAAAATGGGCGCTGATGATTTTGAGCCATTGACAATGATAGGAAAGGGTGCATTCGGGGAGGTATTCACATCTACAAATTGTGAATATATAGTCTATAATCTATTACATTCACGCAACTACGTACGAGAGTCAAATCAACCGACCTTGTTTGACCTGATTTCACCGTTTGGTGTTTAGTAATTTTTCTAGTTCTTTAACTGGTGAGATTATTATACTTCCAGGTTAGAATATGCAGGGAGAAGACAACTGGCAATGTCTATGCAATGAAAAAATTAAAAAAATCCGAAATGCTCCGTAGAGGCCAGGTAGAAATTTATTTTTTGTCGGTTTTATCCTTTATTTATTTATTGTTGATATATAAATATATATGTATAATATATAATATATATTAATTGGAGTATTTTTAGGTTGAGCATGTGAAAGCAGAAAGGAACCTACTTGCAGAGGTTGATAGCAATTGCATTGTTAAACTTTATTGTTCATTTCAAGATGAAGAATATTTATACCTCATAATGGAATATCTACCCGGGGGAGATATGATGACTTTACTGATGCGAAAGGATACGTTGACTGAAGATGAAGCTAGGTTTTATGTTGGGGAAACTGTTTTGGCAATCGAGTCTATTCACAAACATAATTATATTCATAGGTTGCTACACACTTCTATTTTTACATCATTTTGACAATTTTTATCAGAAGAATAATTCTTTTTTCAATTGTTGTAGGGATATTAAACCGGACAACTTGCTGCTTGATAAATTTGGGCACATGAAATTGTCAGATTTTGGATTGTGTAAGCCATTAGACTGTACCAATCTTCAAGAAAAGGATTTTTCTGGGGCGAATAATTTAAGTGGGACCCTTCAAAATGATGGGCGCCCTGTTGTGCCAAAACGTACTCAACAGGAGCAACTTCAGCATTGGCAGAGGAATAGGAGGATGCTTGTAAGTTACTTTTTATAAATTTGAGATTTAAGTCATTCGAGTTGAGCTTATACGAGTTCTTTACTTATTTGAGCTCGAACTCTAGTGGAACTTTAAAGATTTGATCTTTATTGAGTTTGAGCACAAAAAAACGAGTTTAAAATATATAACAGCCAAGTTCGAAATTTTATGGACTTGGATCCAGTTGTTATAGAACTTCTCAAGCCCTATTAGTTTTTAAGTTACAATATAATATTATTCTAGTTAATTGAATTGAATATGGTTTATAATGAATTTTTTCAAGCTACACAAGCTTTCAAATCAAACTTAATCCTGTCTTGAGCCTAAATTGAGCTTGCATCAAGGCTCGTTGAGCTACTGAGCTGGATCGGCTCATTTGAAGTTCTATTTAAGATTGTTTTGCATTTTGGATTAGAGGGGGTTGTTCATTAAACTTTTTGTTTCCTAACACATTAGTTTTGCGTTTCCAATTTTTTTTTAATGATGTAGGCATATTCCACTGTCGGAACACCTGATTATATTGCTCCAGAAGTTTTGCTGAAGAAAGGATATGGAATGGAATGTGATTGGTTTGTATCTTTAACCCTTGAAAAGAATTTATTGCTTTAAAATGGAATATAATAATAAAAATATTATATTTTGATTTCTTGCCATAGGTGGTCTCTTGGGGCAATTATGTATGAAATGCTTGTTGGATACCCACCCTTCTATTCAGATGAGCCAATGGCTACTTGTAGAAAGGTAAATTTGTTCACTCTAGCTTATTACATAATTCTTATTGTATGTTTAATAAAGTTTATAAATAAATTGTGCCAGATTGTTAATTGGAGAACTCATTTAAAATTTCCCGAAGAGGCTAAACTGTCTCCCGAGGCAAAAGATCTTATCTGTAAACTTCTTTGCAACGTTGAAAAGAGGCTTGGAACCAAAGGCGCATATGAAATAAAGGTGTTGCGCTTTTAAAAGCCCGAGTTAACTAATTTGCTGGTTTTGTAGGTTAATTTTGATCTAATTTTTTGCTATTGACAGGCACACCCTTGGTTTAAAGGAATAGAATGGGAAAAATTGTATCAAATTGAAGCTGCATTTATTCCTGAAGTAAATGGCGAGCTTGATACCCAAAATTTTGAGAAATTTGAAGAGGTGGTTTTATTAGTTTGTGCACTGTTACAGCCATACCTCCATATTTTGTTCATTTTTTTTTTTTTTTTTTTTTTTTTGGTGGTTTTATAACTTTTCGTTATTCTTCATGTAATATTACGACAGGGGGACAACCAAATTTCGTCGTCAACAAAGTCAGGCCCTTGGAGAAAGGTTAGTAAGAAATCTTGGTTTAGCAATTGCAATCTTAACAGTCTAAATCTTGCCTTTACAAACGTATTTAAATCATTACTGTATATGCTTTTTGTGTTCAAGATTTTGGGAATACGATCTGTTAGTTTGTTCTTAGAACATTATCATTCAGCTGAATAAGGCTAAGGTAAACGGAAGCATACTTTGTTTGTGAATTTGATTTATAGATGCAAAAAGTTTAAGATAAAATTAGTTGCTAACTAAGGACTATTGCAAACAAGTACTGCAGTGGATTAGAAGCCTCACTTAAAACAAAGGAAGGCAAACAAATACAATCATTGTTTAAGCAGGATAGACCAAACAGAACAAAAGATGCAACTACAACATATCGTTTAGTTACTGCCTTTCTTAAATCCAAAAAATCACTTGTAATATGTCATATACTCATATGTGTAGAGAAAGATTGAGAGAATCCTCTCACCCAAATAATAACTTAATCGAAATCTTGAATGAAGTGTATGTTTATGTCTAGACTTGCTGGTTATCATTAGTTTTTCATGTGTCAATTTTCATTTTCTTTGTCATATTTGTGTTGTTTCAGTTACTATTATGCCAACTATACATGTGTGATTGAAGTTCATTTTCATTGTATTATTAAACTTTATGATATGATATTATGATACGTTTCTTCTTGGTTTTTAAAGTTAAATTATATATATTTTTTGCTTAACTGCAGATGCTATCTTCTAAAGATGTCAACTTCATGGGGTACACATATAAGAACTTCGAAATCGTAAATGAACATGAGGTTCCAGGAATTGGTACTCTTGATTTTCTCCTTGCATGCGCAACTACTTATATCAATTACTTTTGTGGTTTAATTTTGTTGATTTTTATTCCTTGAAACTGTATCTCAACTATAAAGCAATTGAACTATGGGAATGATATTTAATAAGTTACGTAACAAATATATCTTCTACCAGATTTTGAACTCTTTTGGTTAAGAGATTCATATGAGATAACATCGAACATGGTCAAAATCTAAAAATCAATTTCACTTTTTTTTTTTTATAGCTGAGTTGAAGAAAAAGAGTTCAAAGCCTAAGAGACCTACAGTGAAGTCCCTTTTTAGTAAGATCTCTCTCTCTCTCTCTCTCTCTCTCTCTCTCTCTCTCTATCTCTCTCTCAGAGGTGTCACATATGTGATTATAAAACGTCATTGTTACAATGAAGATCTAAATTTACATAGAAATAAAGAAATTTTTAAGTTTTGTGCAGCTGAATGCATTTGCATGACTTTCAACTAGTTTAACCCCACTTTGATCCACTGACCTTTTTGATAAATCTTTTAGCTTAACAATGTGACACTTTAGAGATAACACATTATTGAACTCAACCCATGTGTATATAAAAAGGTTGAAATCGCCACCTCCAGAAAATACAGGGGGAAAAATGACTTGGGTACTTGCACAACAAATTTACTTATCGTCATGAATTCCCTTTTTTACCTTTACAGAAGAAGAAACGGACTCAACATCCTCTCAAAATCAAGGAAGTTTTCTCAACCTCCTACCTCGACAGTTTGAAGTCTCGAAACAAAAGGAGTCTACGTGAACCAGTATTGTTCTGTTCATAACGGTCATATATTCATAGTTAAAAATCAATTAAAAGCAATGCAATGTTCTTAATTGCTGATCGACAGCTTCCGGTTACACGGGGGTGGGTAAATACAGAATGAAAGAGGGATTTTCAGTTTGTTCAATTTGCAGACGAAAAATGATTTGTTTGATGATATTGTGGATGATAGACCATTTTGTGGCTTTCATTTTTTCTGGGTTTCCAAGTCTCTTGTAAATTTGTTTATTATCATTATTGGACTGTGTATATTTGTTCTTGCATTACTTGTAGTTGGTGTGTAACATATCCAGTTGTCAAGGTAACGTTTATGGGACTTGTAACTTGCAAGTACTTTGATAGTTACAGTTTTATGGTTGAAGGTAGTTTGACATTTTGTGTTTGATATTTTGTGCTTGCATTTTTCCCCCTATATACTGTCAGTGTTGAAAACGACGTCTGTTGCGACGCCCGTTGTGACGTTTTGGTGACCAGCCCGTTTCAACCACGTCCTATCGTCTAATAAGTCGGTCAACGGTCAAAAGCCGGGTCAAATGCAAATGAAGGAAAGGTCGGGTCTAATTATGCGGGAAAGGTCGGGTCGACGTCCGTCAAAAGTCAAAATTCAGTTAAAATTGGTCAAAGTCGATCAAATCGATCAAAATAGACGTAGTTTAGTGTTATTTTCTTGTAATATATTTTAACGATAACAACGATTATAGGTACAAACTGGTCAACGAAGGTTTTGGGCTTTAAAAAATGTCTATATTTGTGTGTATATATATATAAGTCAATGTCCGTCTAGACCCCATCTCGACGTTTTAAGGTCCCGACCGTCTCGACCCCGTTTCGCGTCTTTTTTAACCTTGCAATTAATTTTGTTGACGTCAAATAGCACTCTAATACGAAATTTATTTAATCGTAAAGACCTTTTAAGCTCTTAACTTTTTATTTTTGTTAATTAGTTATTTTTAGTAATAAAACAAAATCAAAATTATTTTATCAAGTGCACAAAATATAAAAAAACAAAACTTACGTGTTCAGTTCATCATTTGAAAAACTTCCAATAAAATACGTACATACCCTCACATACATATAAATACATACATAGTACTCCGTATATATTATCTTGCAGAAGAAAGAAACCTAAATAATTCAATCGGAACCCTAATTTGTTCGGCATAATTAGGTACTTCTCTTTCTACAATTTCTAATCTTCCATGCTTCTGTTATAATGCTTGCATGATAATTATGTTTCTACATAGGGATTTGTAAACTGCTTTAATCTCATAAAATTCAAAACCCTAGAAGTTGACTTGAATAACAGTAAATCTCAGGGATTGATTTCTACATTATATAATTTAAATCATTTCTTTTCGGCTATCTAGTTCTTAATGATGATAGTTAGTTACTCTTCTTAAACTGTTCATTTGTTCAATTAGTCAAAAACCCTAGATAACTATATTTGCGTTCCTTTTATATTTATTTAGTAAATTAGTAATTAATAGCATTACTAATCGATTGTTTACAATTGTTGTTGCAGCTAATTTGATCATCTGAAAATCTGAACTTATACCAACAGGGACAACATGCAGGTATGTATGGACTTTATTTTTATTTACCCTATTATAACAAAGGGATCAATAAATTCCATGTTTTATGTTATTTTCAAGTATTATCAAATTTAGTTTATGATTAGAACATGATGATAATGATAATATTATTCTTTAGTCCTGTAGGAGTGAATTATTGTATAACTGATGCCAAACGTTCATCTTCATCTGTGAAGTATCATTGAAACTAAGAGTCTGATATCTTTGCTGAATCCCCCGAAGTTCAAATAATTTTCATCATGTCTATCTAGTATTTTACAGTTACTTGATTGGGTCAAAATTTCTATCGGGTTCTGTTTGAACTTTTAACGCTAATATCTAAAGTGTTTAAGCTTACTTTACGCTTACTTCAGTTTGTTAATTGCTGTCCATTAGTTTTGTTTGAAATGTTAATTCAACTAATGTTGTTTTTATTCGAGTGCTTTGCAGGCTAGTGACAGGTTTAATATCAACTCCCAGCTTGAGCATCTGCAAGCTAAGTATGTAGGAACAGGTCATGCAGACATGAACAGATTGTAAGTGCTTGTTTTTTGTATATGTAATATGTTAATATTATTACACAAGCTGTATTTTCGTTTACGTAAAATTATGTATACTGATACTTGGTTGTAATGTTGCAGTGAATGGGCGGTTAATATCCAGAGAGACAGCTATGCGTCATATGTTGGCCATTATCCAATGCTTGGCTATTTTGCAATTGCCGAAAATGAATCAATTGGGAGAGAGCGCTACAACTTTATGCAGGTATTCATTCGACTTATGAATCTCTTATTGACTACAGTATAATTTTAGTGAGTAGTGTTTATTGGTCTTTTTTTAAACAAAATTGTTGATTTTGCAGAAAATGTTGTTGCCTTGTGGACTTCCACCAGAAAGAGAAGAGGAATGAACGCATGAAGTGTTACTATGCAGAGGTTCAGGGTCGTAATTGTCATTTTGCTTATGAACTTGCTGTGAAACTTCTGTAGTATTGACCTTGTTGTGATAAGATGAGATAAAAATGATTTTATGCTGGCTTCGTATGTTGTTAGTACTCTTTGATTGTGAGGTTTATTGTAATGTTTTCGCTAATAATATCGTTTGTTCTATTATTTTTGAAATAATTGTGCCGTTGGTCCCTCCATTTTATCCCAAAAAGCTAACAGCGTCCCTCAAGTTTTTTTTTTTTGCTTTCAGCGTCACTCTATTATCACATTTTTTGATTACGCGTCTCTCCGTCAACTTTCTGTTAACAAAGTCCGTTAAGTTATGTCATGTGCCTTGCATGTGAGGGTAAATTCGTCTTTTTACTCATATTCTTCATCTGAATTTAAGGTTTGCTGATCTTGTTCTTCCCCAAAATTACAAACCCTAATTTCATAGAAATCTAAAGCCAAAAATCACTAACAAATTGATACTCCTCCTTATACACAAATTGATAGTCCTCGTACACAAATTGATACTCCTCATTCATCTAAAAAAACATAAATAATATACACTTGAGCGCAATTGTTTCCAGATCGAATTACAAAATGTTTCAGATCTCACCGTACAATGGATTGTCGTCGTCATTATCATCTTCATCTTCGTCGGAACACTGCGGTGGTGACTTGCAATTAATTATGCTTGAACTCAGTGGTGGTTTAGAGGCATTAAATTTGATTTTCAGATCTACAAACTACAAAGGCAAATAGCAGGTGGTGATTTCAAGTAATTTTTAATGAGCCCTATTTTGATTTTTAATTTTTGTACAAAGATTGAACCTGATGTAAATCTAATTTTGTTAGTTCAACGATTTTGTTTAAATGCAAATCTAAGTTTGTACAAAAAAGGCCTGATTGCCCATTATATTATATCAAATTTAATGTTTGGGCAGTAGTATGAAACATCGAAGCAAACATAAATTGCTTTCGTCAACTAAAACTAAATGGGCATAAAGGATTTATTTACAAGAAAGCCTTTGACAAAAATTATTGCATCTGATCTATCTTTGCCGAAAAAAAGGTAGGTAATGGATTATTTGTGTACATATAATTTGAATTTCTTGTTAACTTGGTATTGATAATGAAGTCTTCTTGTTAATTAGGTTTGGTTTTGAGGTGTTATTAATTTTGGGGAAAAGATATGAAAATTAGGGTTTGTAATTTTTGAGAAGAACAAGCTTCAAATTCAGATGAGGAAAGAGTAAAAAGACGAATGTACCCTCACATGCAAGTCACATGGCATGACTTAACGGACTTTTTTAACAGAAAGTTGACGGAGGGACGCGTAATCAAAAAATGTGATAATAGAGGGACGCTGAAAGCCAAAAAAAACTTGAGGGACGCTGTTAGCTTTTTGGAGTAAAATGGAGGGACCAACGGCACAATCATTTCATTATTTTTTGGGTTGGCATGTTATATATTTGAAATAATTGTGCTGTTGGTCCCTCCATTATACACCAAAAAGCTAACAGCGTCCCTCAAGTTTTATTTTTGCTAACAGCATCCTTCCATTATCACCTTTTATGATGCCGAGTCCCTCCGTCTGAATGCCGTTAAATAAGTCCGTTAAGTCTTAACATGTGCAATACATGTGAGGGTAAAATCGTCTTTTTGCCCTCTTGATTTGAGATGTTACATGTGAGAAGGGTTGGTGCTTTTCCCCATTCATCTTCATCTTCATCTTCCCTATTCATCTTCACCATCGAAAATCATAAACCCTAATATTATTCACATAAATTCATTCCCTAGCCTATTTGGTACTACGTAATACATATTCGTTGACCAAAAACAAATGTAATAAAAACATTTGATCTTAAACTGAAAATGATATGTAAACAGATGGTTCCATCGAATATATACCGTAATATCATTAGAAACTGAAGCGAAATTCACATCAACTAGTGGGCCAAACTTAACATCGTGTTGGGCTTTTCAGCCCATCGGATTTCTATTATGCCTCAGAACCAAGAAGTGGTGCATTGTGGCCATTTGTTCTTCCAGAAAATTGAACTTCAACATTTAAATCTCAGTTGAATCTGTATTTGATGATGAATCCTTAAAAAAATATTGTAAATCCTTCACATAACCTTTGCCAATCATTACTTTAACCATAAACATCAAGGATTGCTCGAATTGGATTCATGAACATGTGGTTGACTTTTAACTCCAAAGTTTGACCTTCAAATTCGATCTCAAATCATGATGATATGATCTGAAGTTTTTCACATAATGATTTTAAATGACTTTGTAATTTTAGTTTTTGCAAATATATTCCGAATTGTTCCGTGCACCTACGATTTACGATGTTTCGGTTAGTGATGAACACGATCTGGAAATCGATGAATTCGTAACTGTTAATTGTAACTGAAGATCATCGAGTGTTCATTTTTGGTTCTAGATTATGCATCCGAGCTCCGTTTGAATATATAACCACCAAATTAAAAACGCCTAAATCGGTTTAAGCTTTGCGGTTAAGGAGATGAAGTTCATCAACGAACTTGAATGTGAACGAACTACGATATGTTTTTGTTGATCTATGAATCTAACTTGTGGATGATGATGTGGTGATAACTTGATAATGATCCGTTGATTTGATGAAGGTGAACAACGATCTAATATCATGTTGAAGATTAAGATGTTTTTGATGATAGAGAGATATACACAACTATCTAGTCATCATTAAATAAAAAAGATATGGAAATAAAAAATAATTAAAAGAGAAAAGGAATTAGATACAGAGGCTAGAAAGACGATTTTACCCTCACATGCAAGGCACATGTCAAGATTTAACGGACTTATTTAACGGCATTCAGACGGAGGGACTCGGCATCATAAAAGGTGATAATGGAAGGATGTTGTTAGCAAAAAAAAAAAAAAACTTGAGGGACGCTGTTAGCTTTTTGGTGTATAATTGAGGGACTAACGGCACAATTATTTCTATATGTTTTTAATGTTCATTTTGGCATCTTGGTTGGTATGGATTTTTAAATCAAATATCCTCTTTAATTTTTTATTTTTAAACAAGCTGTTTGCTGTTTTTAGACCCAATTAAGTACTGAATTTTAGCCGTCTAGTTGACACTGATACATATGCAAGTTAAATTCATGAAAGGGGTAAGAAAGGTAAGGGCATTTCGTTTTGATTGCGGGATAATGTTGAATATGTTGATGTTGGTGAATATATTCAAAAGTTTTTTTGTGAGAAGGAATTTGACAATCTTCCTAGTGGTGAAGGTAACATCGGTTTTTTTTTTAGTTAGCGAGACGGGGTTTGATCCGTCCTTCGGGCACGCTCATCGGATCCTTCGGCGAAGGTGTTGACGTACTCTTTCAACCTGGACATAGGCAACATGGTTGATGGTTCGACATCCTCACCGGGCTCCAAGGGTAAATCGGTTGCGGAGTAACGCAATGTTTGTTTGCTAGTTACGTTTTACATTATCGTTTTGTTGTGGTGTGTTTTGGAATTGGTAGTTAGCGGCTTGGATCATGCTTTAGTTTGGTTGGTTTGGTTTTGTTTGTTTGTTTAGGTTCGGTCAAGAATTTCTTGAGCCAAGTTGCTTATTGCTTGTATCTTTGTTCATTTTTTTCCTTATTCGAGAAAAGGACTCGTTTTATAGTATCCATTTTTCCGAGAAAAAAAAAAGTTCCATTCAAGTTGGTAACATCAATTTTTTTTTTTTTTTTTGTTGATAGAATTTACTTTGTAATTTGAGTAGTATTAATAATAATTAGTTTCTTATGTGATACGAAGATATATAGTAGTAACATTTTTTGGCAAAAGGTTTAATCTGGCGAGAAACCTGACAGTATAACGTTTTGTTACAGTAAACTATTTCTGAAACACATCTCCAGAAAATGGAATCCGTACAAACAGTTATCAAAACCTTACTAAAACACCCAACGCAAATCAACTCAAAATCCCAAATCAAACAGATTCATGGTCAAATCATCAAATGCTTTCCTGATTTCACTTCTGAGCTTCTTTCAATTTACTCAAAACTCAATCTTTTACCAGAATCCGTAATCCTCTTCAACGAACTCTCATCTCCCTCAATTCTTGCATGGAAATCAATGATCAAATGCTACACTTCCAACTCCTACTTTTTAGAATCATTGAATTGTTTTGTTAAAATGAGGGATTTTGGAGTGTACCCAGATCATAATGTGTTTCCTTCAGTGTTAAAATCATGTACCCATTTGATGTATTTCAAGTTTGGGGAATCTGTTCATGGTTGTGTTATCCGAGTTGGACTTGAATTCGATGTTTTTACAGGGAATGCACTGTTGAGTATGTATTCTAAGTTGCAGAAGTTTAATGCACTACAGATGTTCGATGAAAGTCCTGACAGAATGACAGTTGATCAAAATGAGAGTATATTAAATGGAAACAATAATTTATCGAACAAAGTTGATCAAGGCTTAAACAAACCGAGTCTTTTCAATTTAACGAGTAATCAAAGTGTGAGAAAAGTTTTTGAATCAATGCCAACACGAGACGTTGTTTCTTATAACACGCTTGTTTTAGGGTATGCTCAAATGAACATGTATGCTGAAGCTATGATGATGATTAGGGAGATGAGTAATGATAATGTGAAGCCTGATGCGTTTACTTTATCAAATGTTCTTCCTATCGTTGCAGAATATATGGATGTTTGTAAGGGAAAAGAGATCCATGGGTATGCAGTTAGACATGGGCTTGATAAAAATGAGTTCATTGCAAGTGGATTGACCGATATGTACGCAAGTTGTAACATGTTGGAAGATTCGTATCGTTTATTTTCTACACTGCCTAAAAAGGACTATGTTTCATGGTGTTCTATCATTGCAGCATGTGTGCAAAATGGTTTGTTTGATGAGGGTTTGAGATTGTTTAGACAAATGTTAAGTGTTGATATTAAACCTGTCCCGATTTCGTTTTCGAGTATTATTCCTGCTTGTGCACACTTAACAACACTACCATTAGGACAACAACTTCATGGGTACATAATTAGGAGTCATTTTGATGATAATATGTTTATAGCTAGCTCACTTGTTAACATGTATGCTAAATGTGGGAACATTAAAGTTGCTAAACGGATTTTTGATCATATGAAGCAACATGATTTGGTGACATGGACTGCAATGATAATGGGTTGTGCATTACATGGGCATGCGCATGATGCAATTTCCTTATATAAGAAGATGGAGATTGAAGGGTTCAAACCGAATTCTGTTACTTTTGTGGCTGTTTTAACTGCTTGTAGCCATGCAGGAATGGTAAATAAAGGTTTAAATTTTTTTAAGAAAATGGTAAAATGTTATGATATAACTCCTGAATTCGAGCACTACGCTTGTATGGTGGATCTTTTGGGTCGGGCTGGGAAATTAGATGAAGCTTTTGGGTTCATATGCCGAATGCCTGAAAATAATAACGCTAGCGTTTGGTTACCGTTGCTAGCTGCTTGTAGGGTCCATAAAAACGTGGAATTGGCTGAAAAGGTTGTCACGCGTATACGTGAATTTGATAGTGAGAATATTGGCGCGTATACGTTGTTATCGAATACGTATTCTTCTGTCGGAAGGTATAAGGATGCAACGAATATGAAAAGTATGTTGTTTAAGAAAGCAAATAGAAAGGAACCAGCTTGTAGCTGGATCAGAATTGGCAATACAATTCATGGTTTTGTTGCTGGAGACGAATCTCACCCATATTATGATAGTATAACTAACGCATTAGATATACTTTTTGAACAGATGAAAAATGAGGAATTTGTTGCGGATACAACAGTGAATTTTTTAATGTTCTTTTAGGGCAACATAATGCGGTAATTGCAGTTAATTAGGTATCATTAAGACTGTTGTTGGCAGTGGCGGAAGCAGGAAATTTTTACTCACCGGGGGCGTAACTTTTTTTAAAAGCGTAGCAACTTTTTTTGGGCAAAACATGGAGGTTAGTGGGCAAAATATGGAGACTTTTGGGCAAAATATGGAGGCTTTGGGGCAAAATATGGAGACTTTTGGGCAAAAAAAAAAATCCACTTGGGGCAAAATCGAAAAATCCAATATTTGTGCACTAAAAATCACAAATCCACGCCACTGGTTGTTGGTATGCAGATTTATGTGGACTGTAATTCTGCAACTACGCTTGTACCAAAGATTGTCGTAATGGATAGATATGACAACAGGTTTGATTGTTTTAACGACAGAAGAGGTTTCATATGGAGATTGGTTCATCACTCGAGTGAGATTGCTTTGCAAAAGACGGTATACTTCTGAATTTTGTGTACAAATAAGCTACTGTCCTACAACTCACATCCAAACTTGATCATATTTAACAAGGTATGTTTCAATTTTTGATAATGTTCTGATTAAGACAACAGTGTAATGTTGTTTTAGACTTTTAGTATTAAAAAGATTGCACAAACATTAACATAAACAGCTCAGTTCATGATTCAAATATTATCACTTGAAGTTAACAGAATAAACTCAAACATGAAGTTATAAAAATATACATGAAGTTCTAAACATTCAACAAGTTTGGCATAATAATGAAGATAACTATGTAAGACTATATGTCTATATATAAGTAACAAAGATAATTTTACTGATAGAAACTTTAGATTTATTTTCTATTTTTTTTTTAATTGTATTTATTTAATCTAATTTTAAAAATCATTCAAGTTTAATTAAATTATATTGTTTCATTGAGAACATTGGTGCATATGTGTTATTATTAAATGCCTTTTCTTATGTTAGAAGTTTTAAAGATGCAGTGAATATGAGAAGTATGTAGAGTAAGAAGGCAAATATAAACCACATAGGCTTGCCTGAGTGGCCACCGAGTTGCCCAATAAAGCACACCACATGGGTTCAATTCCTGGCTATGCCAAATTGTTCAAAAAGGGAGTATGACTAGAGGGTGTGCATAATGCGCAATTCACCCGGTACTAGGTTTCGCGCTCGGAGGGCTTGATTAACCGAGGTTTTACCTTCTATGGGGGAGCCAATGTGCTCGTTTATAGGAGGGTTTCCTCGCTTACCCACAAAAATAATAATTAATAATAATAATAATAATAATAAATAAGGCAAATATAGCTAGACTAGAATTGGACACATAAATTCGTCTCAAGATAGTCTAGCGGTTGGAGACTTGATATATGACCCATAGAAACTGTCTACCTGGGAATATCCCTTGACACAACAAGGGATTTGGCATTTGAACAAGAACCTTTGAGCATTTCCCAATCAATAGTGAGTCAAAATCTTACAAGGAGTCTCGGGTTCAAACCTTACTCGAATCATATCTTTGGGTGACCAGAGAAAGGGTCGGAAATGATAACGGGATAATCTGGTTCACGTACATTAGAGTAAAAATACTCCTAATGAGTGAGGAGAGAGAAAGGGTGAGGAGAGAGAATCCAAATGTTTCGAGAGTTGCACACAAGGTTGGTTCGAACGGGCTGAGAGCAGGCGAGGGCAACACTAGGGATTCGGTTTCAAGGTTTTTCGGGTATCGTTTAACATCCTTTATGTTCTTCAACTTCGGTGACCATTGGAGCATCTCCGATCTATGGAGGACCTTCAAGCCTTTTGGTGATCTCAGAGATATATATCTAGCAGGCAAAAGGTTGCGGTGTGGATCCAAATTTGCCTTCGCTAGATTTCATGGGGTGGTAGACGTAGAACTCCTTCTACGTCGACTAGAGTGCATCAAGTTCGATTCAAGACCTATTAGGGTTTTCAAAGCTACAAGTAGAAACCCTAATGTGCATGCTAATAGCAGACCTTCGGTCAGGGGGGATAAGGTGCTGATTGGTCAGGTGTGGAGGCCCAAATCAACTTCTGCAGGTAATGTATTCCAACCACCACTGGGGGAAGACTTCCCGGATTTGAATGAAGTATATGGGTCAAGGCGAAGGAATACCATCTTCGGTGCTCCTGTTCAAAATCGTAGATATCGTGATGACAGTTTTAAGGATGATTTACGGGTTAAACTCCTGAAAAAGAGTTGGGAAAGAAAATTACTAAAGGAGGTAGAAAAGGCAAGAACCGTTGATGTCGAGAATAATCTATCCTTCAATAATATGGAGGATCGTGTTTTACTGGGAGAACTTAAGAGCATTGGTTCACTCAATCTTATCACCACTTTGGGAGAGGCCAATGGGTTTGCTGGATTACATCTCAAATATATCGGTGGGTTATACGTTTTCTTATTTGTGACAATGCAAGCACTGCAAAAAACATTATTGAGGGGTCTGATAGGCCGTTTAATAATTGTTTTAAATCTCTAAAAGCTTGGGATGGTGGGTATTTCAATCCTGGTAGACTTGTGTGGGTGGATATCATTGGTGTTCCATTCAGATACTGGAATATCTCCACCTTTGATTCAATTGCTAATTGGTGGGGGCAGGCCATCGAGTTCAAAAATTGTAATATCATCCATGGAAAACAAAATCTAATTTCTGGGAAGGTCCTGATTCATACGAAAGAAGATGAACATATCTTTGGGGTGGTGAAGTTAGTTGCAGGATCATTGTGCAAGTTTGTTAATATAATAGAATCATTCGATAGAGTTGAATTGGATCTTGAGATTAATAACGTGTCTGATTGGGAAGATATGTCGGGATCGGACGATATATCCAATTCCTTCTCTGATGATAGTGATGATGAATTGGAAGATGGAGAATTCCGATCAGCTCTTCACCGCCGCCGTTCCCGTACTCCGGTGGAAGATGATGGGTCTTCAAGCATGGGTATCAAACAACTTTTTGGATTTAAAAATGATAATGATGACAGGCGTGCTGATGATATGTTGGTTAAAGTGAAGACATCTACAGTAGCCGCCAACATGGAGATGTCCAATTCTTTGGGGAATGTGGAGATAATTGATTATGTGTCTCGTAACCAGAAAAACAGCAGCACGCCTATTCAATGCCAGGCGAAGCAGGCTACTGGTTTGTCAGGCCCAAGTACACCCTTCGATTCTAATGGGCCTATTCCGGCCAGCGGCCCAATGGACCCAAATGATGTGGTTAGGGTAGAAGACTTGGGTGAGACTGATATTTCTACAGATGAGGAAGTGGGCTCAAGCCCATTAAGTGGGCATGTTCCAAAGGGAGATCCATGTGACGTTGGGCCTATAGAAGTGCCTGGATCAAAATTGGACGATGCAGGGGTTCCGGATAAACCTGCGAGTATTCAAAGTGCGAATTTGAGGGTTAATAAAAAAGAAAAGGCGTATTGTTCAGATTCATCTAATTACTGTAGGATTTCGGCTGGTAATTGGAAGGCCTCTTCGAAACTTTTGCACGCTAATAAAGTATACAGGAGGAAAAAAGGAGCAGCCAATTGTCCCGATGGGTGCATTGGGGAAAAAAAGACGAAGGGGTCTGTTGTTCCAAAATCATCTGCAAAAGGTAAATCTTCTTCTTATTCTCGTAATAGTAGGAATGAAGAATTAAGACATTTAATCTCGGAAAGTAGCATTGGCATTGAGGAATTTGGCACGAATCTTGGTCTAAAATGGACCAAGAACGCTCAGTAAGCTTCTGTTCTTTCTGTTTCGTTTTTATGGTTTTAAATGAAGATTATTTCGTTAAATATTCGGGGATTCGGGTCAGGGAAAGACAGCAAATTCGGGGATGTTAGAAAACTATGTATTTCGGAGAAACCTACCATTTTCGTTCTTCAGGAAACCAAATGTCATAGTGTAGGAGATAATTGGGTATTCGGTCTCTGGGGCTCTAAAGACTGTGGGTACATCCAAAAGGAAATGATTGGCAAGTCGGGAGGACAATTGATTATTTGGGATAAAAATGCATTTGCTGTTAGCGGAGAACAGATAAGCGATTATTTTGTGGCCATTCGGGGTTCTTGGAAGGATTCGGGTAAAGAAACGATTATCGTAAATGTATACGGGCCGCATGATGATGTTAGTAAAAGGAAGATGTGGGACTCGCTTAACAGCATCTTAAGTATTAATGGGGTTTCGTGGGTGATTTGTGGAGACTTCAACGAGGTTAGGGATAGTTCTGAAAGATTAAACTGTGAATTCATTGAGAACCGAGCTAAGATGTTTAATGACTTTATTAATCAAAACATGCTTGTGGACATTCCGATGGGTGGGAGGAAATTTACTAGGGTTAGCGACGACGGGGTCAAGATGAGCAAATTGGACAGATTTCTTGTTTCGGGGGATTTTCTTGACTTGTGGTCGGGTTTGAAAGTGATTGCTCTAGACAGAATGATGTCGGATCATTGTCCTATTATGCTTTCGGATGGGGAAGTTAATTTCGGTCCCAAACCATTTAAAGTCTTCGACGATTGGTTTCATGTGGAAGGTGTCGATCAAGTCATCGCCGAATCTTGGTCGGCCCCGTTAGAGGGAAACCGGAAAGATTGTGTTTTTCGTAATAAATTGAAAAGATTGAAAGAGGCTCTCAAAAATTGGAGCCAATCCCACTTCGGTAACTTGGATGTCGAAATCGAAAATGCAAAACGTGAAGCTGCGAACCTCGAACTTAAGGCAGAATTGGGGAGTCTTGATTCGGTTGAATATGAGAATTGGATGAAGTCGAGGAAGATATGGTTAGACAAAGAAAAAATAAAATCTGGGATGTTGAAACAAAAGGCGCGGGTGCGGTGGATGATAGAAGGTGATGAAAACTCCAAGTATTTTCATAATTCGCTGCGTAGAAACTACAACAAATCCAACATTCGAGGTGTTTCGGTAAATGGTGCATGGTGTGTGGATCCGGTCACGATCAAAGAGGCAGCAGCCTCTCATTTTGAAACACTATTCAGCGAGGTATGTAATGAACGTCCAAGCTTAGATGGTTTGTCTTACATGTCGATTTCTGAGCAGGAAGCAACGGACCTTGAGTTACCATTTTCCGAGGCCGAAGTTAGGGAGTCGGTTAATTGTTGTGGCAGCTCGAAAGCCCCCGGGCCGGATGGTTTTAACTTGGGATTTTTAAAAAAATATTGGGATATCGTGAAAGGCGACTTAATTGCGGCAGTCAATTGGTTTTGGGTTAATGGGGAGTTTTCTAAAGGTTGTAACGCGTCGTTTGTATCTCTTATCCCCAAAAAATCCGATCCTCTCTCCTTTGGCGACTACCGTCCGATTAGTCTCATCGGTAGCTATTATAAGATTATCGCGAAAATGCTTTCCCTTAGACTTAGACGGGTGGTCCCACGCCTTATTGGACCGGAACAAAGTGCATTCCTCGGGGGTAGATACATTCTAGATAGTTCCCTTGTTGCGAACGAAGTAGTTGATGATCTTAAGCGTAATAAAAATCATGGTTTGATCTTTAAAGTTGACTTCGAAAAGGCTTTCGATTCTCTTAATTGGAAATATCTCTTGGAGGTCATGGGTTGTATGGGTTTCGGGACTAAATGGCGAAAATGGATCCTTTCGTGTTTAGAGTCGGCTTCAATCTCCATTTTAGTCAACGGCTCTCCGTCTCGGGAATTTCGTTTGCAAAGAGGGGTGAGACAAGGTGACCCACTATCACCTTTCTTATTTATCATAGCGGCGGAAGGACTCAATATTTTAACAAAGGTCGCGGTGGATAAAGGTTTGTACAAGGGTGTGGAGGTCGGTTTAGAAAAGGTGGTGGTCTCTCATTTGCAATATGCGGACGACACGATTTTCTTCGGTGAATGGAGTAAGCGTAATGCTCGTAATCTTATGTATTTGTTGGAATGTTTCGAAAGAGCCTCGGGTTTAAAGGTTAACTATAACAAAAGCCTTCTTTATGGGGTTGGGATTAGTAACTCTATTGTGGAAGATATGGCTTCTTGGTGCTCTTGTCAAGCGGGTAAATTGCCTTTCATGTATTTGGGTCTCCCTGTGGGTAGTAAGATGAAGAAGTTGAGTGATTGGTCCCCGGTTATTGAGAAGTTCAACAATAGGCTAGCGGAATGGAGGGCTAAATCGGTGTCATTCGGTGGTCGTCTAACTCTTGTTAAATCGGTTCTTTCTAGTTTGCCTCTTTACTATTTCTCGCTCTTTCGGGCCCCGCCTTGTGTGCTTAAACATTTAGAGAGTGTGAGGCGAAATTTCTTTTGGGGCGGGTCGGGATCTAATTCAAAAATGGCGTGGGTTAATTGGGATTCAATCCTTCTTCCTTACGAAGAAGGAGGGTTAAATATCATGTCTCTTAAATGTAAAAATATTGCACTTCTTTGTAAGTGGTGGTGGAGGTTTAAAACCGAAACCAACACTTTGTGGTATACCGTGATTCGAAGCATCTATGGTTCTAACGGGGGACTTGTGCTTGAGGGCGGGCTTGCTCGTCCATCATTCACTAGTCTTTGGATTTCTATTTGTGATGCAGGAAAATGGGTGGACGATCTAGGGATTCCTTTCTCTAGTTCATTCTCTCGCATAATCGGGGATGGGGCTAACACTTTGTTTTGGGACGACATTTGGATCGATAATCAATGCCTTAAAAATAAATTCGGAAGACTCTACAGGCTTGAGGTTAACAAAGATGCAAGTGTAAAAGATAAATTGGGTTTTGGTGACGGGTCAGGAGCTGGCTGGACATGGGTCCGTGAACCCTCGGGGCGTACGGATGCAGAATTCAGAGAGCTTCGAGGGTTGCTGCATTTCATCGCATTGGAGCGTGACAAATCTGATGGGTGGCAATGGGTGTTAGACGCAAGCAAGGTATTTTCGGTTAAGAAGATGTCTAAACTGATCGATGGCAGCTTTTTATCTAGGGGGAATCACTCCATTGAGTCGCTTCGAAATCGCTTGGTCCCTAAAAAAATTGAGATCTTTATTTGGCGAACTAGAAGGGGTCGAATTCCGGTAAGGGTCAAATTAGATAAAAGAGGTATTGATTTACATAGTTTGAGGTGTCCGGTTTGTGATGGGGGGATCGAGTCGGTGGAACACATCCTCTTCTCTTGTCAATTCGCGAACGACGTTTGGCTCAAAGTTCTCAATTGGTGGGGTTATGGTTCGGCTATCTTTGGCTTCGACGATATTTTTCTAGGTACATTTGGTTCGACAGCTAGTGATAGTAAGCATATGGTTTGGCAAGCGGTGTGTTGGATTACGTGTTACTTGATTTGGAAATGTCGGAATGCAAAAGTATTCAAGAATAAGAGCGCGACGGTTCCTTCGTTATTTATGGAAATTCAAGCACTCTCATTTGATTGGATCTCGCGAAGACATAAACACTTGGGTTGTGATTGGCATAATTGGTTTACAAAGCCGTTGGTGGTGTAATTGCTTCCTTTGCAATTTAGTTGGTTGATTAGATCGTTAGTTTCGTGTTCGTGCAATTTTGTAGTTTGTATAGATGGTAGTCTCAAGTTGTATTATGTTGTCAAATTGACAACCATTGTACTCTTGTACTCTTATGTGCGAATATAATTCATCTTGCTTTTCAAAAAAAAAAAAAAAAAAAAAATACTCCTAACCCGGATGAGGAAAATCTTATATGTTTACCATTTTATCTGTACAAAAGAATTTGTTGGTGATAACACTACACTACTCATTTACTAAATGATGATTTAGTAACTAAATGATGATTTAGTACTGTAGCATAATAAGTCATTGTAGCTACTTAAGAATCATTGAGGTTGCAGAGTGGATTGTCAATTAAGTTGTACCAAAGATTGTTTGTAAGACATACATAGGATTGTGACTTTGCAACTAAGTTGTACCAAAGATTGTTTGTTTGTAACACATAGATAGGATTGTGACTTTGCAACTAAGTTGTACCAAAGATTGTTTGTAGCACATAGATATGGCAACAGATTTGATGGTTTCATGAACTGAAAGTATTCATATGGAGATTAATTCATCCCAAGAGTGAGATATTTTCTCCAAAAGAAGGCACACTTTTCACTTTTGTGGTCAAATAAACTACTTGAATATTCAAACTTCGGTGTCGTTTAGTTCAGGGAATTGAAATCCCTGGATTTGCAATCTACGGAATTGCAATCTCATGATTTGAAATCCTATCATGCGTTTGTTTTGAGGGTTAGAAATACCAGGATTTATAAAATGTAAACCTAAAACTGTAAAGTATTAGGATTGAACTTGAGTCTCGTTCCAATCTCCGTATCATGTATTAGAAATTAGAATCTTACTCCAACTTCTTGTTTAAATTGTACGGAGTATCAATTTTACATGATTGAATAACTTATTTAAACAACTTATTAAGAAGTGCATAAATATATTGTATATTTGAATAACTGTCGCCAAAAAATCAATACTAATCGCTATATACAATACACTTATACATCTTAATGATAATCTTAAAGACCATCGTTAGAAAAATCGTCTTATCAATATAAAAGAGTACCCGGTCCACCCCTTTCGAACTTTTACTGTGATACTTCGTTGACTATGAAGTTGCCCAACAAAACCAGTTTGTATCTCCCTAACAAAAACCAAATTAAATTGTTAAACTCAGTACCTTTCATTTTCCACTCTTTGTCGTTTTTTTTAATTCTTAATCTTACATAAATGATCCTTATGGTTTGGAAATTGGCATAGCATGTGGCAAGGTTGCAAAATTCGCTATTCGGGAATTAATCGGTCGAGACTTTAGAAAGATTAATCGGCAATTCGGCGATTAATCGGAGATACATCGGATTGTACTGTATACATTTAAATATTAAATTTTAAAAATTATATGTGTAACTATAAAAAAAATCATAAATATAAAGATAATTTTTAACATAATTGTTTAAAATTGTTCATTCTACTTCAAAACTATAAAATTTCAGTTTAAATTCATGTTAAAATGTTAACCATTTTTTACTCTGACTTTGATTATCAAATTCGATTTTGATCCATCAATTGACGTTGACCGTTTAATTAAACGGATTTTTGAAAATCGGAACGGATTGCTCCTAAATATGATTAATCGGGAATCAATCGGCGATCGGGTTATCTACAATATCGACATGTGGTATGGCTTTTTCTGTTTAAGTGGGTCGTGGGTGGGGTTAAGTGACAAATTTGCCATCACGTTCGTAGCATGTGGTATGGCATACCAGAATTTTGCTCTTGAAAGGACGGTTTAATGCAATCATTGTTAAAAGTAAATCATTTGGTAGGTCTACTCATTCTGATCGTCGGATCTGTATAATTTGTATATGCACTAAATCATTTGATCTGTTTTTATATATTATGTATATTTGTATACAGTATATTTTTTTAATGTTGTACTTTATGACTCTAAAATAGTTTTAGTGGTGTACACCATGAGAATCATTTATGTGATTTTCTGCAAATCTTTTTATGAAGCTACAAATTGATTGTACACATCGGATACAATTTAAATGTTTCAATCAATCAATGTGCGTCTGTCCACCTACTCCCTGATATTTCATTTTCATTATGACATGTACAACTTTGTATCTGCTACGTATGGGTGTGATGTCGCATGAGATGTATATACATATACACCATATATATATATGGATGTTCAATCCTCATGACATAACTCAAAAATAAAAGTGTTGTATCAAGACATAAACAACATGGGTGAACCAAAAAGAGTTTTAAAAGTGTTGATGCTACCTTGGTTAGCCCATGGTCACATCTCACCATTCTTACAGCTAGCCAAGAAACTTAGTAAAAGAAATACTTTCATTTACCTTTGTTCTACACCCATCAATTTGTTATCCGTCACAAAAAAACTGTCCACACCTTACACCGAATCCATCAAACTTGTCGAAATCAACCTCCCAACGCTGCCTAACCTCCCACCTCATTACCACACTACCAATGGCCTCCCTCCCCATCTCATGGACACCCTCAAAGAAGCCTTTAAGATGTCGAAGCCCGAGTTATTAGACATATATTGCAGCCTCAAACCTGATTTTGTTATTCATGATTGCGCGGTCATGTGGGTAGGAGAGGTTGCTTGGTCAGTTGGGATCCCAACTATTGATTTTGTAACATTTAGTGCCGCATTTACATCCTTTTATTTGAAAGAAATGGTAGCTCCCTTGGGCGAGTTCCCTTTTGATAGGATTCATATTCATGAATTCGAGAACGATAAGGTTCTTCCTGTGATAAATGGTATTACAGCTGATGACTTCGAAAGAGTTAACCCAACAGATAGTTGCAACTTAAGGTTAGTTTAATTAAATAATTCATCAATGAATATCCGTTCAATATTAATTGCGTTTGTTGGTAACTTTTGAATGACAAATAATGATGAATGACTACAAAATGTGTGTTGGACCATTAAGGGTTGAAAATAGGGATTCATCGGTTGTTTTCGATTTTCTTAGTTTATTCGGTTAGGTTTGTTCAGTTTGAAATTTTGGATGCAAACAGAAACCGAAACCGAATTCAAAAATTAAAATCGAAACCGAATCGAACCAAACCGAATTCGAATACGGCTAGGTTTCGGTTAAAACCACAAAAATCATAATTTAATCAAAATAATTTAACAAAGCGATTTGAATCCAACTCTGATTATATGATCAGTTTTTCGTCTATATATTTAATTTATAACTTTTAGTTTAATTCAATTTTGACTTCGGTTTCCGATTAAACCGAATTTAAAAAAGTAGAATCATAAACGGAATTCAAATTTAAAACAGAAACTAAAACCGAATATTGAACACCCATAGTTGAAAAACCCTCATAATCATTTAGTACATCTATGTGCTTCTAATATCCTTTTTTAAATTAAATCTAGTTTACTTCTCAAACAAATTTTTTTCTTTGTTCATAAATAAGGTTGCAATGGTAATCTTATATTATTCGTAATTGATTATCAAATATGTTATTGTTATTCTGAACTAAATTCAATATTTTGTTTTGTATCTTTGAATTATTCAACATTTAATCATTCTGTTTTATCAAGCACTTATGTTTTTCAAATAAGTTTCAAATATTCTTTTGTTTTTCAGGTTGATCAAAAGCTCTAGAGAAATTGAGGGTAAATATATTGACTATGTAACAAGGACATCTAAAAGACAAGTTATCCCGATTGGTCTTCTAGTTGATCAAGAACCCCTTATTGAAGACGATTCTTTAGGCCTCATTCATTGGCTTAACAAGAAGGAGAAACGATCATGCGTTTTCGTGTCATTTGGGAGTGAGTATTTTTTGACAAGTGAGGAAATGGAAGAGATAGCACATGGGTTAGAACTATGCAACTTAAACTTCATATGGGTGGTTAGAGTTTCTAAAGAGAAGGATGGAATCAAGGTTGAAGATGTTTTGCCAAAAGGATTTTTCGAGAGGGTAGGCGAGAGAGGAAGAGTAGTAGAAGGGTGGGCTCCACAAACTATGATCTTAAGCCATCAAAGTATTGGAGGGTTTTTAAGTCATTGTGGATGGAGTTCAATTTTGGAAAGCATAACATTTGGTGTTCCAATAATAGCAATGCCAATGCACGTAGATCAGCCTTTAAATGCTAGGTTGGTCGTAGAGGTTGGTGTGGGATTGGAGATTGAAAGAGAGGGAACGAGTGGCAAAGTGAATCGAGAAGTGGTGGCGAAAGTGGTTAGGGAGGTGGTATTGGGGACGCGAGGGGACCATGTGCGAAAAAAAGTTAGGGAAATTAGTAACGATTTGATGTCAAAGGGAGAGGACGAGATCGACGAACTAACTAAACGATTGATACATATCAATCAAGAGAGGAAGCATACCATGTAGGAGGTTTTTAGGTTAAAACTTCCCAATATTTCTTTCTATGAGCTACCTATATAAGTGATTTATGTATGCAATGTAATGGTTTTGTATTGATTTCAGTAATTTGATAATGAATAATACAACTTTGTGTATCCAAGAGAAAATTATCTAATATGCATGTTGATATCAATTAAACTAAAGAATATGATCATATAAGTTAGCAACAATGATATAATCATAGTTTATAACTTAAAAATAGTCACGATCTGAGAAAGCCAAATATATATATATGTATATATATATATATATATATATATATATATATATATATATATATATATATATATATATATATATTGAATAGAATAAGTTATTAAAGTGGGAGGAAGTTTCTGAAATGATGGCAAAACAAGATGTTTACCACACATGTTCTAGGCTATGCATAAATTAACATATATAATGAAAAAATATGAAACTAGGTTCTTCTTATTGTTGCTGATTCATGGGTATGGAGTTAGACACGGTTTGATAAAACAGGGTATGCAAATTCATGTAGTTTGTGTTAGATGGACTCATTTATATTTATCCATATATATTATCTTTGTAAGCCTAATTTATAAGGGCCTTATTACTCTTGTCCATTAGTTTTGTGGTAGCATTAGGTTTTCTAAGTGGCTATATATGTTCTGCTTGTTCAATGTAATCGACATGCACAAGTAATAAAATCCTCCCTCTGATCATTATTTCCATATTATGTATACATTCAACATGGTAATCAGAGCTACATATTTTCTTTAAAAAAAAAAAAAAAAAAAAAAAAAAAAAAAAAAACAAAAAAAACCTAGTAATATCCCACAGTCGCTTTTTTTTTATTTTTTATTTTTTTAAGTGCAAGTTTTCTTGTTTGACTGCTTCTTCTTAATCTTCTTTCACAGCACAATGAGCAAGTATGACAAAATCTATACCATCTCTCATCTCATTCCCATCAAACTTGACATCACAAAACTCAACTATCCTCATTGGAGCAAATTGTTTACAATCCATTGCGAAGGTTTTGAAGTCGGGAAATTTCTCAAAGCCGCACCAACTGCAAAAGAACGGGCAACCGAGGTTTGGAAGAAAGCTGACACTGTTGTTCAAACTTGGATCTTCTCAACTATTTCTGAGTTTGACGGTGTTCTATTATTGCAAGCATGTGTGCAAAATGGTTTGTTTGATGAGGGTTTGAGATTGTTTAGACAAATGTTAAGGGTTAACACTAAACCTGTCCCGATTTCATTTTCTAGTATTATTGTTATGACAATTTGCCTAGCGCACCCACCCCAGCGGAAACGAGGATATAATTTGTTTGAGACAAACTTACGAGAAATAATAGAAAGCAAATAAAGTAACTGATAATAAGACGATTTAACGTGGTTCGGCAAACCCTGCCTACATCCACCCCAAGAGTCTCCTTTATACTTATAATATAAAAGAACCCGGTACAAGAAAAAATACACTATGAGTTAAACCCAAACCCAAGCCCCTTAGATTTTAGTATAAAATCTAAGTTTCCCGCACACTCTTTTACACTCCTTACAAGAATAAAACTCTTCCTCACAAATAAACACACTCCGTTGATATTATCGATCAACTGTGTTTTCCCTCATTTGTGATAATTGATCCCTTTCTCTGGATGCCTTTTCTCCTTTCTACATGATCTCTATTTATACATGCAGATTTACATGCATCACATTCTTAAAGTCTTCCGTTGAATAGTACCTAGGTGGCCTTATTTGACTTAGCACGTGTAAAACCAATAATTCCTTCAACAAAGGTGGCTTCCACTATTTACAAATAGTTACCCATATTTATTCCATGTGTATACCAATTTAAATGTTTGTCAATATGAACAACCGTTCAACAATCTCCACCTTGACGAACATTTATCTTCTTCGTCACCAAAAATACTAACACCAAGTATTTTCACCATTGGCCTCCTTATCACCGCTGCACACACCTTGAATCACCTCGGTCCTGAACCCCGATTCAAATAAAACAGCCAATAATCATGTGCAACTAACCTTGTCAACTTACCTAGTTGACACCGGAGAGGAGTCTCGAATCACCTCTAAAAGGACCCGTTCATATACATTATAAACGATTCACAATAGTTGATTACATCGCGAGGTATTTGACCTAGATACATTTTACAAACATTGCATTCATTTTTAAAAGACAAACTTTATTCACATCTAAAGTTGACGGCATGCATACCATTTCATAATACATCCAACTATAATTGACTTAATAATAATCTTGATGAAATCAATGACTCGAATGCAACGTCTTTCGAAATATGCCATGAATGACTCCAAGTAATATCCATAAAATGAGCTAATGCATAGCGGAAGATTTCTTTCAAACCTGAGAATAAACATGCTTTCAAGTGTCAACCAAAAGGTTGGTGAGTTCATTAGTTTATCATAATCATTCATTTCCATTATTTTAATAAACCACAAGATTTTTTTATTAAACATAATTCCAATAGCAGAATCCTCTCGTCTGCATAAAGGTAAAATCATTTCCAATAATATAATAGACCACAAGATTTTCATTTTTCATAAACATAATCCTCAAGCAGAATCTTCTTGTCTGCATTAAGGTAAAATTATTCATATGCTGAACACCTGGTAACCGACATTAACAAGATGCATATAGAATATCCCCAAAACAGAATCCTCTCGTCTGTATAGCAGAATCTTCTCGTCTGTATAAAAATCGAAGTACTAAAGCATCCGTACCTCGGATGGGGTTTGTTAGGCCCATAGATCTATCTTTAGGATTCGCGTCAATTAGGGGTACTGTTCCCTAATTCTTAGGTTAGAAGCTAAAAGGGTGATATTCGATTTCGATAATCCAACCATAGAATGTAATTTTTGAGTACTTGTGTCTATTTCATCAAACATTTATAAAATCAGCGAATGTATTCTAAGTCCCAAAATATATATTGCAAAAGCATTTAAAAAGGGAGTAATGAAACTCACTATACTGTATTTTGTAGTAAAAATATATATGACGTCATTGAACAAGTGCAATGTTGGCCTTGGATTCACGAACCTATATTAATTATATATATTTATATGTTTGATCAATATCTGTCTAACAATTTAGGTCAAGTCGTAGTGTATCACAATCCTAATGCTCGAGACTAAATATGCAAAAGTCAACAAAAGTCATATTGACCAAAATGTCTTCCAAAATTTATACATGATTATTATATAGTTTAAATATAGTCGTTTTATTTATTTAAATATTTTTAATAGATTTTATTAAAGTAAATAATATAGTTCTTATATTAGTAAATAAATCTTTATATTAAAATTTATATAATAAAAATATACTTTTATATATCTTAAGTAATAAAATTTATAAAGTTCATTTAATATCATAAAAATAATATAATAGGTATTATTAATGTAATTATATTATACGTAGTAAAATATCTTTGTATCACATATTTATTTGATAAAATAATAATAATAAGTAAAAGTTGTATTATTTTGTAATAATTATTATTATTCTACTAATAAAAATAACAATAATTATATTTTCTAAAAATAATAAAATGATAATTTTTATTAACAATAGTACTAAAATGATAATAATAATGATGTTTCATATTAACAATGATATTTTTATTAAAAATAATAATTTTAGAAAAAATGATAGTTTTAATATTAATAATACTTTTAATAATAATAATAGTAAAATAATTAAAACGATATTTTTTCTTTAAATCAATATCTTACAATATCTTAATTTCATCATGATTCTCATACTCATTATTTCCTAATCGCTTCGTTTAATAGCTTTTAGTCGTCTTTTATATCGCGTTCATATTAATAATAATAATAATAATAATAATAATAATAATAGTAATAGTATTCATAATAATTAGATGTTACTAATATTAGTTTTAATTATAATAATACTAATAATAATAATATTAATGATAATACTAATAACTATTTGAATGATAATAATAATAATAATAATAATAATTATTATAACCTTAACGATAATAACGATAGTAATAATAATAAAAATAACAATAATATCTTTTATTAATAACGACAATGATAATAATAATAATAATAATAATAATAATAATAATAATAATAATAATAATAATAATAATAATAATAATAATAATAATAATAATTAGATTATAATGATGATAATAACGACGATAATAATAATCATTTTTAATAATAATACAAAAATTCAATTGACTATAACTTCTAAACCGTTCATCGAAACCATTCAATATATAAATGAAAAGTTCTCAAATTTTCGCTAACTTTCCAATGGCATGCATATCATATACCTTATCTTAATAGCATATGTATTTAATTCAAGATTCGACATAACCTATCTAACGACAATAATGAACGTATAAGCATGCATAATCCTATATATATACTCGAGCACTAGTCAGGGATACACTAATAATATATAAAAGTTAAGTTATGAGTGCTCACGTATCAATATTGAGATTCAATATTGCAGGAAAAGTACGTAGACGCAACGGAGATGATAAACACTGGTTTGACTCACGAGCAATACTCCCGAACTATACCCATAACCTCCATAGCTATAACCCATAATTTCCTTAGCTCTATCCCGCTCGAAAAACAATTTTGAAATAACTCGGACAGCACTCCGTCGTAATATTTTATGTATACTAATAATATCTTGAAATAATACGGAGTAAATATATATATGTAAATCGATTGAGAGAGTTTAGAGAAAAATATTTTCAAGTTTCTATGAAATAATGAAACCTATTAAATTCTATTTATAATAGATTTTTGAATTATTAAAGTGAATTATTAAAGTATGAATTATTAAAGTGAATTATTAAAGTATGAATTATTAAAGTGAATTATTAAAGTATGAATTATTAAAGTGAATTATAAAAGTATGAATTATCTATATCTAACTAAATATTGACTCCTGGGGCAATAAATAATCACAATTAATTCAATTACTTAATATTTTAATATTTTTACTTTGTTTATATTAAATAATAGTTTAATAATAATCATGATAAAATAAATACATATATTATTAATTTCTAAAGGTAACAATGATTGATTAACCATTATGATAAATGATGTTTAAAATTTAAAATGTGAAATATTTTGAATAACATATATTAAATATTTCAAATATAACTGTTATTTAAGAATCTTATGATTAATTATTTTGTCATACATAATAGTAATAGTTTCAATATACTTAATTGTTAATTATGATAAAATTAAGTTATAGAAAAAAATTATTAATCCTATTTTATTATACTTAATTATTAACTATTAGTTTAACTAATGGTTCAATACGTTCATTGTTAGTTTATGATGATTATTTAGTCTTAAATTATTTTAAACAAAATTTACAACACCTCAAAGCTACATCTACATCTACCTCTATCTACAATACTTTTAAATTTAAGTTCTTTATAATACTCATAAAGTTGAGTCCTATATATGATATATTAATGAACTTTTAACCATTTAACCAAACATTACCCTTAAAAGTAAACAAAATTTAAACTTAATTAAGTTATGTCATAAATAATAGCAAGAGTTATAAATTTTTCATTTTCCTTAAATTAAATACCTCATTTTTCTTATTCCTTTCATTTTCCTTAAGTTACTACATTTTCTCCTATAAATACTCAATTTTCATATACACATTACTCACATTTCATAAATGAAAGTGTGAAACTCATCATTAACATCACTTATATATGTTGATTTGCTCTTCTAATGTCCATTTCATGATTCAGATAACGTTGTGTGTATTACGTTATCACTTTATTAAGATATTATTATTGTACATATAATGTTTTTCTTTGGTTTTTGTAGTTTTTTTTATCATCTCTAAGTCATTTGAAGTTCATCTATAGATATATAATTTCGTGTACAATTATGTTTATGGTTAAGTAAAAATGTATGTTTTCTTTAGTGTTTTTATTAAGTTGGTTATAGAGATTTCATTTAAGTATTATTAGCATTTATACTTTAGTTTTCAAAATATTATTTATTGCATCTCTTAACTAACAAATCAAGTTATATTCACTTTTCAATTTAAAATTATTGTTTCTTCACCCGTGCATCGCACGGGCCTTACTCCTAGTTAAAGTGAATTATTAAAGTATGAATTACTAAAGTGAATTATTAAAGTTAAAGTAAAGTAAAAATAAAGTAAAGGTAAAATTTAAGTATAGTAACAGTAGAAAACTATGTACGTATAATACGCGTATAAATATATATAATATTAATTTAAATCGTTATATATATTTAATAAAATAAAATATAAATTTCGTTATCTTTATCATACTGGTTAAGTAATGAGTTGTCAAAAGTGGTTCTAGATATTTATAAAAGTTATATACGTTTTAATAATAAAGTTCTTTTTAAACTGAAAACGTTTTTGTACGTTTGAAACTAAATCAAATAAATATGATAATTTTGTTTTCCAAAACTAAATATATTTAAGAATCATTTTGTTTAAAGGTTAAAATAATGGAAATCGTTATATCATAAAACGTTTTAGAAAAGTAGAATCATATATATTCATAATAGGTTTCAAGTTTTTAAATTACAGTCTGTTGGTGAATCATGCGATAAAGTTCAAAGGTTAAATAAACATATGAAATCATCTTAATGAAAAATATCGAGTTACTTAACTTGTCGATATCCAACATCTAAGTTATTTACACTCCACGTTCTTACTTATAAATCACTTTACCATTTTCCGAATGTTGTCAAAAAGAATAGATTTCTTAAATCACAATGGACCTCATAACATAGACCCGTAATCATATCACAATGTATCTGATAAATCAATCATTTGATATTATCTTCTAATTCCATCGATAAACATATTGAAACAAATACGTTCATGTAAAGTATTATACGTTTAATACTTTATTAATATTCTCAAGTTATAATATATATATATATATATATATATATATATATATATATATATATATATATATATATATATATATATATATATATACATATATATACATATTTATTTATATATAACGGTTCGTGAATCGTCGGAATTTGGTCGAGGTTATAATGAATGTATGAACACAATTTAAAATTTTTGAGATTTAACTTAACAAATGTTGCTTATCGTGTCGGAATAATATAAAGATAAAGTTTAAATTTGGTTGGAAATTTTTGGGTTGTCACAGTACCTACCCGTTAAAGAAATTTCGTCCCGAAATTTGAATGGGATGGTCATGGCTGACAATAAGTATGTTTTCATGACGTATACGAGTTGGAAATTAGAGTTTTATTATCATCAAGTAATATAGATAAAGCAATTTGATTTTTGTGAAGAGTACGAGTGAAGTTATCACAAAAGAATGAAATGAGTAAATGCACGTTCTTTTTAACTAATGACATAGTCACGGTTGATTTTCGAAATTCAAGGAATTTAGAGAAAATCTTCGTAATAAGATTTGGTTCTTCGGTAATTAAGGAAGTTAGGATCTGCTTTGATTAAATGCGATATTCTGTTTTGATTTCTCTGTCGAATATTTTACTATATATCCACCCCCTTCGTTTCCTTATTTCTACAACTCACACCTTTTATTCTTTCTCCCTAAATTCATACTTTATAGCATTCGCTAATATGCTCCATCCAGTTCTGATTCTTGATATACTCCTAACTTTCATATCTGTCATTCTTCTTTTTCATCTGCCGCCGGAAGAATCTATTTACTTTTACTATACTCTTTGTTTTATAGTGTTTTTAGTTCTCCCCTGACTTTATATTGCTATATGCATCGATATATATGGTTTGTAATTTTTGGGTTGTTGTTGGGTTTTATATCTTTCCTTATACTTCAAAGTCCCTGCTTCTGTCTTCTATAATCATTGTCATCCACAGTTAATACTCCCTCCTATTTGCTGCGATTTATACTCCAATTTCTCTTTTGGAGCTTTGTCCTTTCGTTTCTTCTTCTTGCGATTAAGCATCGCATGTAATGGTCCATAATTCGCAGATATAAATTTCGAAATGAACATTGTTAATGTTCTAAGAAGGAAATGGTAATGGCACGGTCTTGATTTGTTAAATTACCAGAATACCCTGAAAAAGACCAAATCATCAAGAAATATTTTCTTAATACTTTAGAGGTTAAATAGAATACAAGAGTCGTGTAACATGGCACATGATGATGTTATGATCTGTGAATCATCACGTTTTATTTAAAAACTCAGCATGACTTACTGTAATATAATCACGTTGATCAAGTGTTTTATATTATACTAACTCATGCTTCAGTTCCCAACACTACTTCAATAGTATACATATTTTAAATTCGAATTTTTCAGAATTTAGAAACTAAAATAGCTTCTTTTATTATGTAACACAGATAGCGCAAAGAGATAAATGATTTCGAATAACAATAGTTATGAAGATATCTTCAGAAACATTGAAGATATTTATAATGAAAGATATGATGATATCTTAGAATATCTAAGATCAGAGGATGATGAAGAATATTATTCACAAAGGTTTAGAGTCAGGAGTAAGGTATTTGATAATAATTTCAGCAGATACTGAATCATTTGAATTCTTTGAAGGCAGGTTTAGTCTTTGTAATTTGTCCACAGCCTCCTTCATGGTTTGATTAATCCGTTTTTCAGTTCTAAACCTTCTCTTTTTCTGAGCTTTTCCAACACACTATCCTTTATTATCAAACTTTTGACTGTTAAGGTCGTTTACAGTTTTTGCTGCTTCATCAGCATTTTCCAAACTTCGGAGAACTAGTTCGCAGTTTAGGGTGTTTTTCAGAAACTTCACATTCAAAGTATATAAGTCTAGGAGATAGACGTTATATATACACCTATAACCGTTGGCGGAGACATGCTGCAAGATTTCAAAATACTGATTGCTGATTCCCAGTAATTGGCATGACAATTCTTGTTACAAGATGCGGATGAGTAAATGATGGGGTTTCGATAAATATAATGACTTTTTAGAAAGTCAAAGATCAGTGAAGTTGTTGGTAAGTTTATTTCTAATGTGGTGAGACATAAAAGGTTCTCCGGTAACGATGACAAAGGGTAACGTCTATATCAAGGTTATAATAAGTCTGTTTCAACTGAAAAGTCGAAGTTGACTTGCTGAAGCTGTGACAAAGCTGACTAATTTGAAAAGGAATCGCAAAGTTATTTTTGCTAATAAATGCCAAAGGGTCTGACATGGATACGTGTTAAATTATGACTCTGGTTTCGAGAGCTTTTCAGATGCAAGACTGTGGTTAATATGTGGTTGGATCATCATCTCGATTGTTCATTATTTGAAGTGTCTGCAGGAATTTTGAAGGGTTTTGAACACAGATTGTAATCGTTAATATACATATGATGTCCTAACATAGTTTTGAAGTCAAAGTATAGCTTATGAAAGATGTAAGGATCTAAGAGTGATGATTTTGGTCATATCTCGAGTTGAATTTTGAGATTTCAAAATCAGAATATGTAATTAAATTTTGAATAAGTATGATTGTTTTGATTTCTATAAAAGAATGTATATTGTTGTGAAAGTAGGGAGTATAATGGATGATTTGCTGAATCAGATTCGAAGAATGTAACATATTAATTGTGAATTTATATATCTCTCGGGTATTACCTACCCGTTAAAAAAAAAATTCACAATTAATGTTTTGTACAAAAGAATTTTATTATAGTCTTTATGAAAATATATATATGTATATTTTCTTCAGATGTAACATAGATTTAATGAGTTAATGTTAAATTAAACTCATTTGATTTACGGTTGAAACTAGAATTGAATAATCCCTAAAGGCTTTAAAAAAATTACATAACTTTTACGGAGTATTTCTTTAATGACATTGAAATTATGAATCAATACTTCGTTATTTGTTGATGTATGATGTTCGGTTCGTGGAATTCTTGTGAATTTCGCAAAGTACGAATGATGTTATTTGAAAAGTTTCGAGTACATCGATGATGAAAGTGTAAAATCAAACATATATTTGAATAATACACTTGATTTATTATGAGATGAAATTTATTGAATTAAAACAGAGATTGTAGTTAATGATGGTTAAGTTGTTAAGGAAGGATGTACATCTTAGCATATTAGTAATATGAATTTAATCGAGTAGTATCTACCCTTATTTAATTCATACATAATAGCTTAGTACAAAAAATTTATTTTGATCTCAAAATTTATATATATATATAATATATATATAATTTCTTCAGAGGGAATGAGTTAATACTTCATAACTCGTTGATACAATATACACGTTATTGATTCGTAATGATGTCCACGGTGATTCTTGAACTGACGGAGCTTGTGATGTTATAGGTGCTGCTGATTCTGATGACACTGACGGCACTGATTGTGATGGTGATGCTACGGTACTGTTGATGCTGTTGGTAAAACAAGTCTAACTTATAAATCACGCATCATCCTTTTCAGGGTTTCTACTCTTCCTTCTATCATTTCGATTCACTCATCTGATTTATGGTTAGGGTTAGAATAGATAATCTCTAAGACTTTAGAGATTACATAATCGCCGCGGAGTGTTTCTCCAATGAAGTTATGAATCAACACTTCATCGTTTGTTGTTGTTGGTATTCCTTGGTATCTACAGGGCGTATGACATTGGTGCTCGTGGGACAGATTATAAAGTTGAGGTTTATGACGCGGTTGTGGTTGGGGGTGGTAATGGTACTGTTGGCGTTGATGATGGTAGTACTGGTTATGCTGCTGGTGCTGCTGCTGGTGTTTGTAACCTTTGCACCATATTCTCCAAAGCCAATACCCGAGCGCGAAGCTCGTTGACTTCTTCTATTACACCGGGGTGATTGTCGATTCGGATGAGCGGATAAATAAAATCTAGAATTTGATGTAGTATATAATCGTGACGAGATACTCTGGAAATGAGAGAGAAAATAGTGTTTTGGACAGGTTCGCCGGTAAGTGCTTCGGGTTCTTCGCCAAGAGGGCAATGTGGTGGATGGAAAGGATCGCCTTCTTCTTATCTCCAATGATTGAGGAGGTTACGAACTCATCCCCAATTCATCCAAAATAGATGATGGCTGATTGGTTGATCCATTCCAGTCACACTACTTTCGGAGCTTGAGTGGGATTCCATATCGGAATTCGAGGGACTTGAACTAATGACGAATTCCATTTCGTTCGATTGAATAAAGGATTTTTCGATATGAAATGATTTTCTGGCTATCGGGTGGTATTCTAATTACATAGAATATCTATATATAGCGCAAAAGATTTCGTAGATTACGGAGGAATTTACGGGATATAACAGGCAAAGTTTACAATAACAGATACGCTAAGATGTGATTTAGCAGATACGCTAAGATATGAATTTTGTCTATACACTATTCAAGCAATCAATGCAATAAGATGTGTCTAGATTAAGAATGATAAGTAGGTAATTTTCGACAAAAATGATAAGCAAAACTTTTGACATGCAGACACGGTCGAAGTCCAGACTCACTAATGCATCCTAACGACTATCAGTTAGACACACTAATGCAGACCTGGTTCGCTAAGACCACCGCTCTGATACCAACTGAAAGGACCCGTTCATATACATTATAAACGATTCACAATAGTTGATTACATCGCGAGGTATTTGACATAGATACATTTTACAAACATTGCATTCGTTTTTAAAAGACAAACTTTATTCACATCTAAAGTTGACGGCATGCATACCATTTCATAATACAATCAACTATAATTGACTTAATAATAATCTTGATGAAATCAATGACTCGAATGCAACGTCTTTCGAAATATGCCATGAATGACTCCAAGTAATATCCTTAAAATGAGCTAATGCACAGCGGAAGATTTATTTCAAACCTGAGAATAAACATGCTTTCAAGTGTCAACCAAAAGGTTGATGAGTTCATTAGTTTATCATAATCATTCATTTCCATTATTTTAATAAACCACAAGATTTTTTTATTAAACATAATTCCAATAGCAGAATCATCTCGTCTGTATAAAGGTAAAATCATTTCCAATAATATAATAGACCACAAGATTTTCATTTTTCATAAACATAATCCTCAAGCAGAATCTTCTTGTCTGCATTAAGGTAAAATTATTCATATGGTGAACACCTGGTAACCGACATTAACAAGATGCATATAGAATATCCCCAAAACAGAATCCTCTCGTCTGTATAACAGAATCCTCTCGTCTGTATAAAAATCGAAGTACTAAAGCATCCGTACCTCGGATGGGGTTTGTTAGGCCCATAGATCTATCTTTAGGATTCGCGTCAATTAGGGGTACTGTTCCCTAATTCTTAGGTTACCAAGCTAAAAGGGTGATATTCGATTTTGATAATCCAACCATAGAATGTAATTTTTGAGTACTTGTGTCTATTTCATCAAACCTTTATAAAATCAGCGCATGTATTCTTAGTCCCAAAATATATATTGCAAAAGCATTTAAAAAGGGAGTAATGAAACTCACTATACTGTATTTTGTAGTAAAAATACATATGACGTCATTGAACAAGTGCAATATTGGCCTTGGATTCACGAACCTATATTAATTATATATATTTATATGTTTGATCAATATCTGTCTAACAATTTAGGTCAAGTCGTAGTGTATCACAATCCTAATGCTCGAGACTAAATATGCAAAAGTCAACAAAAGTCATATTGACCAAAATGTCTTCCAAAATTTATACATGATTATTATATAGTTTAAATATAGTCGTTTTATTTATTTAAATATTTTTAATAGATTTTATTAAAGTAAATAATATAGTTCTTATATTAATAAATAAATCTTTATATTAAAATTTATATAATAAAAATATACTTTTATATATCTTAAGTAATAAAATTTATAAAGTTCATTTAATATCAGAAAAATAATATAATAGGTATTATTAATGTAATTATATTATACGTAGTAAAATATCTTTGTATCACATATTTATTTAATAAAATAATATTGATAATAATAATAATAAGTAAAAGTTGTATTATTTTGTAATAATTATTATTATTCTACTAATAAAAATAACAATAATTATATTTTCTAAAAATGATAAAATGATAATTTTTATTAACAATAGTACTAAAATGATAATAATAATGATGTTTCATATTAACAATGATATTTTTATTAAAAATAATAATTTTAGTAAAAATGATAGTTTTAATATTAATAATACTTTTAATAATAATAATAATAGTAAAATAATTAAAACGATATTTTTTCTTTAAATCAATATCTTACAATATCTTAATTTCATCATGATACTCATACTCATTATTTCCTAATCACTTCGTTTAATAGCTTTTAGTCGTCTTTTATATCGCGTTCATATTAATAATAATAATAATAGTAATCATAATAATTAGATGTTACTAATATTAGTTTTAATTATAATAATACTAATAATAATAATATTAATGATAATACTAATAACTATTTGAATGATAATAATAATAATAATAATAATAATAATAATAATAATAATACTAATACTAATTATAACCTTAACGATAATAACGATAGTAATAATAATAAAAATAACAATAATATCTTTTATTAATAACGACAATGATAATAATAATAATAATAATAATAATAATAATAATAATAATAATAATAATAATAATAATTAGATTATAATGACGATAATAACGACGATAATAATAATCATTTTTAATAATAATGCAAAAATTCAATTGACTATAACTTCTAAACCGTTCATCGAAACCATTCGATATCTAAATGAAAAGTTCTCAAATTTTCGCTAGCTTTCCAATGACATGCATATCATATACCTTATCTTAATAGCATATGTATTTAATTCAAAATTCGACATAACCTATCTAACGACAATAACGAACGTATAAGCATGCATAATCCTATATATATATATACTCGAGCACTAGTCAGGGATACACTAATAATATATAAAAGTTAAGTTATGAGTGCTCACGTATCAATATTGAGATTCAATATTGCAGGAAAAGTACGTAGACGCAACGGAGATGATAAACACTAGTTTGACTCACGAGCAATACTCCCGAACCATACCCATAACCTCCATAGCTATAACCCATAATTTCCTTAACTCTATCCCGCTCGAAAAACAATTTCGAAATCACTCGGACAACACTTCGTCATAATATTTTATGTATACTAATAATATCTTGAAATAATACGGAGTAAATATATATATGTAAATCGATTGAGAGAGTTTAGAGAAAAATATTTTTAAGTTTCTATGAAATAATGAAACCTATTAAATTCTATTTATAATAGATTTTTGAATTATTAAAGTGAATTATTAAAGTATGAATTATTAAAATGAATTATTAAAGTATGAATTATTAAAGTAAATTATTAAAGTATGAATTATTAAAGTGAATTATTAAAGTATGAATTATTAAAATGAATTATTAAAGTGAATTATTAAAGTATGAATTATTAAAGTGAATTATTAAAGTTAAAGTAAAGTAAAAATAAAGTAAATGTAAAGTTTAAGTATAGTAACAGTAAAAAACTATGTACGTATAATACGCGTATAAATATATATAATATTAATTTAAATCGTTATATATATTTAATAAAATAAAATATAAATATCGTTATCTTTATCATACTGGTTAAGTAATGAGTTGTCAAAAAGGTTCTAGATATTTATAAAAGTTATATACGTTTTAATAATAAAGTTCTTTTTAAACTGAAAACGTTTTTGTACGTTTGAAACTAAATCAAATAAATATGATAATTTTGTTTTCCAAAACTAAATATATTTAAGAATCATTTTGTTTAAAGGTTAAAATAATGGAAATCGTTATATCATAAAACGTTTTAGAAAAGTAGTGTGACGACTCTGTCAAAACACTTAACGGCTCCGTCACTTGGTCCCACAGCTTGATCGAAACTCTATATGAATTTAATAAAATAACCTTGCATTCTTTATTTAAAAATGATTTCCTATAAAGGAAATCTACTAAAATGTATAAGTTTAGAAAAACTATACAATAATACTTTAACCAAAAGTTGACCAAAACAAAGTCAACAAACAACCACTATTTAATGTAACAAAATAGAATGCAAGTTAATGTTTAACAAAAGCTGCCATCATAAATATGCAGACTCTCTAAGCACAGCGGAAGCAATCAATCATGAACCTGAGAATAAAACATGCGAGTAACTGTCAACAAAAATGTTGAGTGAATTATAGGTTTAATATTGCAAACAATATTTAATTTAAACAATAAAAATTTATGTTTGAAAACATAAAAGTCCTTTTTAAACCACCAAATTATATGCTAGAAAACATATAATAAAACATTATTCCATTTTCCGTGAGCCACCTGGTAACCACTTAACCCTTTATTTACCCTTGCCAAACACAATAAATAATATACACCGAACAAGTGTATCTACAACAAAATACGAAGTACTAAACATTCCGATTATAAATTGCTAGCGCGACTAGCTCGAAATGGGGTTGTCAAACCCGATAGATCTATCCATAGGATTCGCGTTCACCAGTAGAAACCAGTGATTACAGTTACCAGACTAGGGAATATTTTTGTTCAACTCACAATGAATAATTTAAACCAACTTCCACTTGTGTCCAAAATATAAAATAAATTGCATGTATTCTCATCCCAAAAGAGTTAAAATAGAAAAATGGGACTATAACTCACCTTAATAGCAACTGAAGAAATCTCACAAACAAGCGAACAGCAAATAAAGTAAAGTGATCAAGAAAGATCACAACGCCGACCTATAAATAAAGCAGGCCGATATAAATAACTAACTTAGGTCAAGTCTTAGTATGATAGCTATTGTACATGTTGCAAGTAGGCATAGAACATTACTCAGCAAGCATCGGTTTGATTGGAACAGCATAAGGACACACACTTTCTATTTTTAGAAAGTTTCTATTTTTAGCAGGTTTCCATTTTTGGAAGGTTTTCTATTTTAGGAAAGTTTCTATTTTTGGAAAGTTTCTATTTTTGGAAAGTTTCTATTTTTGGAAAGTTTCTATTTTTGGAAAGTTTCTATTTTTGGAAAGTTTCCAAATTTAGAAAGTTCTATTTTTAGAAAGTTTGAAGTTAGGAAAGTTTCCTTATTTAGAAAGTCAACAGAAGTCAACTGAAAGTCAAAGTCAACCGAAAGTCAACTCAAAAGTCAACCTTGGTCAAACCTAGTCAACATTAATTTTAAAAGTGTAAGTTATAATAATAACATAGGTTATAATGTTATTTAAAGTCAAATGTGTATAATAATGTCTTAACATAAGTTTAATTAAATAAAATGAATTATTAAAGTTAATATAAGTTGAAATGTTATAATTAGTATAACATAAGTATTTAATTAATTAATTAAATATCAATCATAATATAAATATTATTAATTTATAATAAATTTTAAATCATATCATAAGTATTATTAATTAATAATGAATTATTAATCATATCATAAGTTTCTAATTAAAATTATTAAATCATAAGTATTTAATAATTAAGTCATAATTAAATAATAATTAAGTCTTATAATAATTAAATAATTATTTAATCTTTATTATAAGTCTTATAATAATTTCTCATAATTAAATTTAATACTTATCATAAGTATTTTCCCTTAATAATAAAAGTATTACTAATCATAAGTTTAATTAAAATGTTAATTAAATTATAATTAATAATTAAATAATATAATAAATAATTATATTAAAAGTCTTAAAATAAAATAATTACTTCTTTAACATAAGTAATTTATTTAATAATGAAATCCATAAATTTTTATCATAAGTTAAATCATTAACCATAAGTATAAATTTAAAAGTTCGCCGGGTCGTATCTTGAGCCCCGGGTGTCGGTTTCGGGCAAGCCACATATGTAACTTCACCTACACAAACCACCCGACACATTTATGAACTCAAGAACACTCCAAGAACAGTCCCTAAGTCGTGCATATCAGCCCTGACTTCAATTGGGAAATCATTTCACTCAAAACAGTAATTCGGGCAAAACGGGTGAACCGTGGCTCGGATTTAGGTGACCCGAACATGAATATTCGTCCCACCATCAGTCCTAACCAAATGAGGCACCCTAAAGACACCAAGGATGGTCACAAAGTCGGACCCAACCTTGTTCATGCCAAGAACACCTTTCAATCTTTAACAAAAACCAAATTAAGCGTATCTAGGGCTCCGGGAATCGAAACGACATGAATCCGGAGTCTAAAGTTAATGTCTTGATGAGAGGAACTCATTTATGTACTTTATTTTAACATTCATATCAGTTATATAGTCAGAATATACGTTTCAAACTGCTGTCCAAAATTTACAAACCGAAAACATGAACAAATGAGTAATTCTACGCATCCAAACAACATTACAACAACTTATACATATCATACTAATCATATAACATCAAAATACAGAAAAATAAATAAAAATGAAAAGATCTAGGGTTAGGGTTTATACCCTAATCAAGAATCAAAGTATATGATCGCGTAGAGGACGAAGAGAGGAACGCGCTCGTACTAATTACTCCTTGATCCAAGTTACAATTTTAGATGATGATGGTGATGATGGTGGTGGATGGTGACGGCACAAAGGAGGGAGGAAGAGAGGGTTTGAGAGAAAAATAATAGAATTAGGTTTTTGGTAATTTTGGTGAATTGTAAAATAATTTCAAAATGAAAAATCAAGGGAGTATTACTCCCTCCCATTGATTCAGCCGAATTCTTTAGTGGGGTGGGCCCCACTTGGTCCATCTCACTTAAATGTAATTTCCTGATGGCCCGAAAGCCCGAACGAAACCCGAAACGCGAAAACACGCTTACGCGATTAAAAATCCGGAAAGATAACAAACGCGCGACGAAAAATAAATATAAATACACCTAACAATAATATGACCTTAAAATATCATATTTAAAATATTTAGGATTTAAAAATCCAGAAAGCTCGACCGTTGGTTTAAAAACCGAAAAGATTCGCCGGATGGAAATCCGCGAGACGTAGAAACGTACAAATTAAAATATGAATACATATATTCACATGCCACACAATAATTAATATATATATATATATATATTATTACAAAAATAATAATGTAGGTCATAGAAATGACGTGGCACGAATAACAATTAACGGTCGTTAAATAATTAACGGCAAAAGATAACGGAAAAAGTAGGGTCGTTACAGTACCTTCCCGTTACGGAAATTTCGTCCCGAAATTTAAGCAGGTGCAAGGGTTGACTCAGCATCTGAGAACAAATGCGGTTACTTCTGCTTCATCTGACCTTCACGCTCCCAAGTGAACTCGGGACCGCGTCGTTCCATCTAACTCGAACAATAGGAATTCTACTCTGTTTAAGAGTCTTAACCACTCGGTCCATAATTTCAACAGGTTCCACAAAAATGAAGTTGTTAAACAACATGAAGTTCATCAAAAGAATAGTTTCATTGGCCTCGGCTAAACACTTCTTTAAATTCGATACATGAAAAACGTCACGAATAGCACTGAGTTCTTGTGGCAATTTCAAACGATAAGCCACTGGTCCAACTCTCTCAATAATCCCAAAAGGTCCAACAAATCGAGGATTCAACTTTCCCCTTTTACCAAAACGTACTACACCCTTCCAAGGTGAAACTTTCAACATAACACGATCACCGACCTGAAAGTCGATATCGTTCCTTCTCTTATCAGCATAACTCTTTTGCCTACTCCTGGCAGTTCTCAATCTTTCCTTAATCTGTGCAATCTTCTCGGTAGTCTCGTGAATGATCTCTGGTCATGTGAGTTGAGCATCCCCAACCTCATTCCTACAGACAGGAGACCTACACTTTCTACCATACAGAGCTTCAAATGGTGCGGCTTTAATACTTGCATGATAACTGCTGTTATAAGGAAACTCATCCAGCGGCAAATATTTATCCCACCCATTTCCAAAATCAATAACACACGCTCTTAACATGTTTTCTACGTTTGAATGGTTCTTTCACTCTGACCATCCGTCTATGGATGATAAGCGGTGCTCATATCCAATTTAGTTCCTAGAGCACCTTGTTAGGACTGCCTCAGTCCAACATAATCGACACGGGAACACCATGTCTCGAAATAATCTCCTTCAAATACAAGCGAGTAAACTTCTTCATTGAATATGTTTCCTTAATTGGCAAGAAAAGAGTTGACTTAGCGAGTCGGTAACAATCACCCAAATGGTATCATAACCACCCACAACTCCCGGTAACTTCGTAATAAAGTCCATCTTAATACCTTCCCACTTCCACTCGGGAATTTCAGGTTGCACCAAAAGTCCAGACGGTTTCTGATGTTCAGCTTTAACCTTAGCGCAGGTCAAACACTTAGCCACATACGTAGCCACATCAGCTTTCAAATTAGGCCACCAATATAGCTCCTTAAGATCATGATACATCTTTCCTGAACCAGGATGAATAGAGTACCTAGACTTATGAGCCTCATCTAAAACAAGTTTTCGTAGGTCACCAAACTTCGGAACCTAAAGGCATCCCGCAAAATACCGAGTACCATCGGTTTGTACCTCTAACTGTTTACTCAAGCCTCGGTCCTTCCCGTTACAAAATTTTCCTCCTTCAAGGCTTCTTATTGTGCCTCAAGGATCTGCCTAGCGAGGTTTGTTTGAATTGTCATATTCAAGGCCCTAAACCTGCGAGGTTCAGCCCTTTCTTTACGACTTAATGCATCAGCCACATCATTGGCCTTTCCCGGATGATATAAAAGTTCGCAATCATAATCATTTAACGTCTCAACCCATCTTTGTTGCCTCATATTTAGCTGTTTCTGATCAAGAATATGTTGAAGACTTTTGTGATCAGTGTACAATGTACCTTTTACCCCATATAGATAATGTCTGGAAATCTTAAGCGCAAACACAACAGCTCTCAACTCTAAATCATGGGTTACGTAATTCTGCTCGTGAATCTTCAACTGACGTGACGCATATGCAATAACCTTCTTTCATTGCATCAAAACACACCCAAAGCCTTGACGCGAAGTATCACAATAAACAACAAAATCATAATTACCCTAAGGTAGTGATAATATCGGAGCGGAAGTTAACTTCTTCTTCAGAGTTTGGAAAGCAGACTCTTGTTCACTCTTCCACTCGTACTTCTTCCCCTTATGCATTAAAGCAGTCAGAGGTTTCGCTACTCGTGAAAAATCTTGAATGAACCTTCTATAATAGCCTGCTAATCCTAGAAACTGGCGAATCTGAGTAGAAGTTTTCGGAATTTCCCACTTTTCAATTGCCTCAATCTTGGCGGGATCAACTAGTATTCCTTGTTTACTAACAATATATCCAAGGAATTGAACTTCTCTTAATCAGAAATTACACTTAGAGAACTTAGCATACAACCCTTCTTTTCTCAATAAATCAAGCACCAACTTCAAATATTCTTCGTGTTCTTCATCACTCTTAGAATAAATAAGGATGTCGTCGATAAGAACAATAACGAATATGTCCAGATAGGGTCTACACACACGGTTCATGAGGTCCATAAACACAGCAGGTGCATTTGTATCCGAACGGCATAACAAGAAATTCAAAGTGACCGTAACGGGTGCGGAAAGCAGTTTTCAGAATATCAGTTTCTTTAGCGCGTAATTGGTGATAACCGGAACGAAGATGAATCTTAGAATAAACGGACGAACCTTGAAGTTGATCGAACAGATCATCAATTCTCGGAAGAGGGTAACGGTTTTTAACAGTAAGCTCGTTCAATTCACGATAATCAATACACAAACGAAATGAACCATCTTTCTTCTCAACGAACAAAACGGGAGCTCCCCAAGGGGACGAACTGGGCCGGATGAAATAAAGTTGCAATAATGAAGGAAGAAATAAATATGGAGTAGTCACATCGGTGGCATAGATATTTAAGGCAATTCTCTCAAAAGAGTTAACGAGGATCATGGTCTTCAAAGTAAATTTTCATTATATTTCCGAAAGGAAGACGTATGAAAGGTGTGATATTTCATCGAGAGTGAACTTCCTTGTACAACGAGCGAGGAAATCTAGGATTCATCCATATTCTTAAATTTATGTGAGGATGAAAAGAATGCTACTCATGGGTTATAAAGAATGGTCGACTCCGGTTGAGATGAATCTCCAAAAATAATTTCGTGTACCTCAAAGTATCGAATCCTAGGATTGATGTTTACGAGGGTGTTGCGATTGACAGCGAAAATTGAGAGTAGAAACTCCTCAAACGGTCTAGAGTAATATATATCCATGATACCCATTATAACAACAGTTGGGGTAGAAACCCACCTAGCGCATTTTCTACAACAAGGTGACCATCGAGTGTACCCCAGAAACTTGATTTATCGGTCTGCGTTTCGGCGATGTCCAACCATAAGAGGGAAAATTCTATGAGCGCAAAGACTTTCCAACAAATTTTATAAAACCGGCATCCAAACTGGTGTAAGAATTTCTATCAATGGACTTAATGGTAAATTTTCATCCTTAAACGGAGGATGAGAAGAAATGTGATCCAAACACTCTGTAGAGTAATGCGAAAATTCTAATGTAATCAATCAAAGAAGTTTTGAAAAAGCTTTAAACGTCTAATGTAACCCCATAGATGGAACGAAGCTCTTAGTAAATTTAGAAGTATGTACAACGTGTACCATTTTACGTAAATCAATTTGAGTTAACTAGACAACTCAATAAGAGTGGTTTTAAAATAATTTTGAAGGTATAAATTAGTGTATACTAGCCAAAATAGATAAGGGTAAATTTGTCCATTTAAATTCATACGTACATATATGATTTTTATAAATAGTATACATGACAAAGTATTTCATTACTTCTATTCGCCCATAAATCTCGTGAGAACCGCCCAATTACACAAATGTGTAAAAATTTTAAATGAAAAGCAGGGTATCCGCATTACAAAGGTTACGAGTTGAAGTAAGACCGTTACAGCTCGGGTGAAGGACTTGAATCGTCTTGCGACATCTAATCAATAAATGCTACGAGGTCATGAAAACCAATGAGTTAAATAATGTCTTGACTTTTATCAGAACACAAGTCCTTGGGTCAAAACTATTCACGCGCGAAGCTGTCACTAACAAGCGAGTTATAAATGATAAAACATGGGGTAGGTAGTTCGGTTAAGATGAGTCTCTCGCATATCAACAAATAAGATAATGAGTATCTTCCTTACTCATGTAACAACGTTAGAATTTCCGAATGAGTGGTGTATAAATTTTCTTTGACTCGCTTTCTATTCCTCATGTCACAATATTGGGACTTTTTATGAATTAACGTAATATAATCACGTTGGCCTGACGCCATTATATTTCACTAACTCATAGTTCCATTCCAATATCACTACATAAGGTCAGGACACGTGGTCAACCTCGAATTTCAACACAATTTCCCTAAAACAATTTCTTAACAATGTGCTAAGGATAGCACAAGAGACAAAGACATCGAAAGTAATTAATAGGAGTAACGATGACATAAGAATGTCTTCGAAGTACCAAGAATCTCTAAAAGTAAGAATGACGTTTTCCGTTTCAACAACCAAAGCACATAGGCACAACGGCACAAATGCACGTAATATAACAAAAATGTTATATACCTAAACATAAAAGCTGACATTGAAATGCCGAGCATTTAGAAATCAAGAATGACATCTCGCGTAATATAACTCAAACATTATATACATAACCATAATAGATGACATAGAAATGCCGAGAATTCTAGAACACGTAATGTAACTTAAACGTTATATCAATAAACACTAATTATGACATAGAAATGTCGAGAATTCCAGAAGTCAAGAATGAAACCCCCTCGGTTTCACTAACCGAGGTGTTCCTTTAAAAGATGAACTCGCATGAGTCGGAGAATACGTTTAAATCGGAATGGGGGTTCCTCCCGGATTCAGAACATAATAGAAATGTATGTATGATAACAATATACATACCAACACGACACAAATAATCACATATAATAATATATAATAGGCCGGGCTATAGACTAGACTCACTAATGCACCCTATTGACCCGGGTAACGACATCAATGCAGCCTAATTCCCTACAACCAGAGCTCTGATACCAACTGTGACGACTCTGTCAAAACACTTAACGGCTCCGTCACTTGGTCCCACAGCTTGATCGAAACTCTATATGAATTTAATAAAATAACCTTGCATTCTTTATTTAAAAATGATTTCCTATAAAGGAAATCTACTAAAATGTATAAGTTTAGAAAAACTATACAATAATACTTTAACCAAAAGTTGACCAAAACAAAGTCAACAAACAACCACTATTTAATGTAACAAAATAGAATGCAAGTTAATGTTTAACAAAAGCTGCCATCATAAATATGCAGACTCTCTAAGCACAGCGGAAGCAATCAATCATGAACCTGAGAATAAAACATGCGAGTAACTGTCAACAAAAATGTTGAGTGAATTATAGGTTTAATATTGCAAACAATATTTAATTTAAACAATAAAAATTTATGTTTGAAAACATAAAAGTCCTTTTTAAACCACCAAATTATATGCTAGAAAACATATAATAAAACATTATTCCATTTTCCGTGAGCCACCTGGTAACCACTTAACCCTTTATTTACCCTTGCCAAACACAATAAATAATATACACCGAACAAGTGTATCTACAACAAAATACGAAGTACTAAACATTCCGATTATAAATTGCTAGCGCGACTAGCTCGAAATGGGGTTGTCAAACCCGATAGATCTATCCATAGGATTCGCGTTCACCAGTAGAAACCAGTGATTACAGTTACCAGACTAGGGAATATTTTTGTTCAACTCACAATGAATAATTTAAACCAACTTCCACTTGTGTCCAAAATATAAAATAAATTGCATGTATTCTCATCCCAAAAGAGTTAAAATAGAAAAATGGGACTATAACTCACCTTAATAGCAACTGAAGAAATCTCACAAACAAGCGAACAGCAAATAAAGTAAAGTGATCAAGAAAGATCACAACGCCGACCTATAAATAAAGCAGGCCGATATAAATAACTAACTTAGGTCAAGTCTTAGTATGATAGCTATTGTACATGTTGCAAGTAGGCATAGAACATTACTCAGCAAGCATCGGTTTGATTGGAACAGCATAAGGACACACACTTTCTATTTTTAGAAAGTTTCTATTTTTAGCAGGTTTCCATTTTTGGAAGGTTTTCTATTTTAGGAAAGTTTCTATTTTTGGAAAGTTTCTATTTTTGGAAAGTTTCTATTTTTGGAAAGTTTCTATTTTTGGAAAGTTTCTATTTTTGGAAAGTTTCCAAATTTAGAAAGTTCTATTTTTAGAAAGTTTGAAGTTAGGAAAGTTTCCTTATTTAGAAAGTCAACAGAAGTCAACTGAAAGTCAAAGTCAACCGAAAGTCAACTCAAAAGTCAACCTTGGTCAAACCTAGTCAACATTAATTTTAAAAGTGTAAGTTATAATAATAACATAGGTTATAATGTTATTTAAAGTCAAATGTGTATAATAATGTCTTAACATAAGTTTAATTAAATAAAATGAATTATTAAAGTTAATATAAGTTGAAATGTTATAATTAGTATAACATAAGTATTTAATTAATTAATTAAATATCAATCATAATATAAATATTATTAATTTATAATAAATTTTAAATCATATCATAAGTATTATTAATTAATAATGAATTATTAATCATATCATAAGTTTCTAATTAAAATTATTAAATCATAAGTATTTAATAATTAAGTCATAATTAAATAATAATTAAGTCTTATAATAATTAAATAATTATTTAATCTTTATTATAAGTCTTATAATAATTTCTCATAATTAAATTTAATACTTATCATAAGTATTTTCCCTTAATAATAAAAGTATTACTAATCATAAGTTTAATTAAAATGTTAATTAAATTATAATTAATAATTAAATAATATAATAAATAATTATATTAAAAGTCTTAAAATAAAATAATTACTTCTTTAACATAAGTAATTTATTTAATAATGAAATCCATAAATTTTTATCATAAGTTAAATCATTAACCATAAGTATAAATTTAAAAGTTCGCCGGGTCGTATCTTGAGCCCCGGGTGTCGGTTTCGGGCAAGCCACATATGTAACTTCACCTACACAAACCACCCGACACATTTATGAACTCAAGAACACTCCAAGAACAGTCCCTAAGTCGTGCATATCAGCCCTGACTTCAATTGGGAAATCATTTCACTCAAAACAGTAATTCGGGCAAAACGGGTGAACCGTGGCTCGGATTTAGGTGACCCGAACATGAATATTCGTCCCACCATCAGTCCTAACCAAATGAGGCACCCTAAAGACACCAAGGATGGTCACAAAGTCGGACCCAACCTTGTTCATGCCAAGAACACCTTTCAATCTTTAACAAAAACCAAATTAAGCGTATCTAGGGCTCCGGGAATCGAAACGACATGAATCCGGAGTCTAAAGTTAATGTCTTGATGAGAGGAACTCATTTATGTACTTTATTTTAACATTCATATCAGTTATATAGTCAGAATATACGTTTCAAACTGCTGTCCAAAATTTACAAACCGAAAACATGAACAAACGAGTAATTCTACGCATCCAAACAACATTACAACAACTTATACATATCATACTAATCATATAACATCAAAATACAGAAAAATAAATAAAAATGAAAAGATCTAGGGTTAGGGTTTATACCCTAATCAAGAATCAAAGTATATGATCGCGTAGAGGACGAAGAGAGGAACGCGCTCGTACTAATTACTCCTTGATCCAAGTTACAATTTTAGATGATGATGGTGATGATGGTGGTGGATGGTGACGGCACAAAGGAGGGAGGAAGAGAGGGTTTGAGAGAAAAATAATAGAATTAGGTTTTTGGTAATTTTGGTGAATTGTAAAATAATTTCAAAATGAAAAATCAAGGGAGTATTACTCCCTCCCATTGATTCAGCCGAATTCTTTAGTGGGGTGGGCCCCACTTGGTCCATCTCACTTAAATGTAATTTCCTGATGGCCCGAAAGCCCGAACGAAACCCGAAACGCGAAAACACGCTTACGCGATTAAAAATCCGGAAAGATAACAAACGCGCGACGAAAAATAAATATAAATACACCTAACAATAATATGACCTTAAAATATCATATTTAAAATATTTAGGATTTAAAAATCCAGAAAGCTCGACCGTTGGTTTAAAAACCGAAAAGATTCGCCGGATGGAAATCCGCGAGACGTAGAAACGTACAAATTAAAATATGAATACATATATTCACATGCCACACAATAATTAATATATATATATATATATTATTACAAAAATAATAATATAGGTCATAGAAATGACGTGGCACGAATAACAATTAACGGTCGTTAAATAATTAACGGCAAAAGATAACGGAAAAAGTAGGGTCGTTACAAGTAGAATCATATATATTCATAATAGGTTTCAAGTTTTTAAATTACAGTCTGTTGGTGAAGCATGCGATAAAGTTCAAAGGTTAAATAAACATATGAAATCATCTTAATGAAAAATGTCGAGTTACTTAACTTATCGATATCCAACATCTAAGTTATTTATACTCCACGTTCTTACTTAAAAATCACTTTACCATTTTCCGAATGTTGTCAAAAAGAATAGATTTCTTAAATCACAGTGGACCTCATAACATAGATCCGTAATCATATCACAATGTATCTGATAAATCAATCATTTGATATTATCTTCTAATTCCATCGATAAACATGTTGAAACAAATACGTTCATGTAAAGTATTATACGTTTAATACTTTATTAATATTCTCAAGTTATAATATATATATATACATATTTATTTATATATAATGGTTCGTGAATCGTCGGAATTTGGTCGAGGTTATAATGAATGTATGAACACAATTTAAAATTCTTGAGATTTAACTTAACAAACTTTGCTTATCGTGTCGGAATAATATAAAGATAAAGTTTAAATTTGGTTGGAAATTTCTGGGTTGTCACAACCTCGTCCACCACTGGAGGATTTTCCTTCTCACTGTCGTCTACCTCGGTCAAACATGTCCCAACATGTTCCCGACCTGTTTCCCGCATGCACGCTCTCAAAACCTTCGAGACATGAGTACATCTTGTACTCGCCACCAGACGATATAAACCCTCATACTTCTCTCCCGTCATCAGGACCTCATCTTGAGCAGAAGTAGAACTTTTGGATATTGTGAGAATATCTCCCACCGGTACATTAACTGCTACCGCAGCCGATGAACCCCCAGATTTACCTTCACCATTCCTTCAGAGTGGACAATTGATAATGCTAAAAATGAACATATATTTCATCGCATTATCCCTCAAGAAAGACAAGCTTTTAGTTGCAGTTGTCCTATTTACAAGGAATATTTGTTTAAATATTAAAAGGTGAAGACAAAAGACAGATTCGACGAATTGAAGACGCAAACGACCAAAAAGCTAAAAAGTACAAAGTATAAGCAAAGAGGTTCAAATTATTGATGAGAAACGTCTCAAAATTACAAGAGTACAAGACGCAAAACGCAAAGTACAAGATATTAAATTATACGAAAGGATGTTCAAAAATCCGGAACCGAGACATGAACCAGCTTTCAACGTACGACTCAACGGACCGAAAGTTACAAATTAATTATGTATATAAATATAATATAATATATTATTAATTATATAAATTATATATTTATATTATATTTATATAATTAAATCCGTCGGCAGACTAAGATCCAAACTTGTGTGAGCTGGATTCCACAGCTCCGCACTCGCGGAGCTTTGAAGAACAAAAAGGCCGCACTCGCGGAGCACTCTCTGGCTATAAAAGAACATGCATTTCGACGATTTATAGACACCTTTTATATTTTATATATATTTTTCTTTCCCCATTTTTATGTATCAAGTATGACTCCAAATCGTAATCTCAATTTGTAATTTTAATTTTAAGTTAGTGATAATAATAAGGATCAATTAGTCGAATGTTTTAAGGTTTTGTAAGTCGAAACTCTGTCCGTGTACCACTACGCTAATAACACCCACTGTAAGTTATGTTTATGTTATTTTCATTAATGTCTCGTAGCTAAATTATTATTATGCTTATTTAATGCCGAAGTAATTGTGATGTTTGACTAAAAATATTAAAATTGGGTAATTGGGCTTTGTACCATAATTGGGGTTTGGACAAAAGAACGACACTTGTGGAAATTAGACTATGGGCTATTAATGGGCTTTATATTTGTTTAACTAAATGATAGTTTGTTAATTTTAATATAAAGATTTACAATTGGACGTACCTATAAATAACCATATACACTCAATCGGACACGATGGGCAGGATATTTATATGTACGAATAATCGTTCATTTAACCGAACACGGGAATGGATTAATAGTCACTAGAATTATTTAAACAGGGGTGAAATTATGTACAAAGACACTTAGCATAATTGATAACAAAGTATTAAAACCTTGTTACAGTTTAAGTCCCCAATTAGTTGGAATATTTGACTTCGGGTATAAGGATAATTTGACGAGGACACTCGCACTTTATATTTATGACTGATGGACTGTTATGGACAAAAACCAGACGGACATATTAAATAATCCAGGACAAAGGACAATTAACCCATGGGAATAAACTAAAATCAACACGTCAAACATCATGATTACGGAAGTTTAAATAAGCATAATTCCTTTATTTTCATATTTAATTGCACTTCTAATTATTGCACTTTTAATTTATTGTCATTGTATTTAATTGCACTTTTAATTATCGTACTTTTTAATTATCGCAATTTTATTTTATCGCACTTTTATTTATCGCAATTTCATTATCGTTATTTACTTTACGCTTTAAATTAAGTTTTATTTATTTAATATTTTACATTAGGTTTTAACTGCGACTAAAGTTTTAAAAATCGACAAACCGGTCATTAAACGGTAAAAACTCCCCTTTATAATAATAATATTACTTATATATATATTTGTATTTTTATAAATTAAAACTAATATAGCGTTAAGCTTTATTTAAAGATTTCCCTGTGGAACGAACCGGACTTACTAAAAACTACACTACTGTACGATTAGGTACACTGCCTATAAGTGTTGTAGCAAGGTTTAAGTATATCCATTCTATAAATAAATAAATATCTTGTGTAAAATTGTATCCTATTTAATAGTTTTTCGTTGTAAAATATACACTATTTCATATACACCTCTACGCACATCAAGTATTTTTGGCGCCGCTGCCGGGGAACATAAATGCCGAAAGCGCAACGCTAAAAATAAAAAAAAAGTTTTTATAAAAGTTTTTGTTAAGTTCTTTTTATAAATATAAGTTTTAAAAATAATAAAAATATAAAAATTCAAAAAGAAAGAAAAATACATTTATATTTTTAAGAGTTTATAATATTTATAAGTATTTTTATTTTAGTTTTAAAATTAAATTTTTATTTAAGTTATATTTATATTTTATGTATAATATAAAAAGTAAAAAAATAAAAATTTAAAAAAACAACTGAACCTGTAAAAATCGACATCTTTTGAGCTGAAATTGAACCCTCCGCGACTCGCGGAGCATTTGAACTAGACCATACCGCACTCGCGGAGGTCTTCTGACAGGTCAAACCTAGGACTGCAATTAATACGAAATTAGGGTTTAAAATTTTATTATTATTAATAATTAGGGTTTTAATTAAATAAAATTAGTTTTAGTTTTATTTTAATTTGTATTTTTAAGTTATATTAAGTTTTAATAAATTATAAAATTAATAGTTTTATAAAATAAATAATATAAAAATAATATTTTTATAAAAATTATATTTTCATAAACTTTATTTTTATTTTTTATATTTCGTACCTTTTTAATCGTTTCTTGTAATATTTTTAAATATTTGTTTTTCGCTCGTATTTAATTTAAGACATAGTTTTTTGCCGTAGTTATTTTATTTCTAGATTTTTAAGATTTGCCGTAAAATCCCTTAAGTGCTTTTTCTTAGACTAAGATTTAGGTGCTTTAGGATTTTACGACGCTACAAATTTTAGTTTCTTTTTAAGTTTCGACGCGCTACTTTCTTATCTTTTATTCACCGACATTTTTTGACGCGCTCTTTTTCTCTCTTATTTCTCGCCATTCTAGTTTTTAGGACTTAGAATTTTCTCTATTTCTTATCTAATATTTCTTTAAATTTCAAACGAAAAATTGTTTTAAGTGGTTAAATTGATAGACATCAAAATTTTCTGGTTCGTAGTAATAGTTGGATTTGTACGTGGACTGGGTTATTGGAGCCAAACAGTACTCAATTATATTGAGACCAAACGAATCCTGCCCCTCTGCTGCATCTTTTGGCTATTCGAAACGTGGGCAAAATCAGAAAAGTCTATTAATTGGATAACTTATATAATTTTTCTTTCTTTTTAAACTAATAGGATATTCAGTGAATGCACCGAGCAAAACGTTCACCACCTTTTGTACGTTCACCACCTGTAACTCGATCAAGACATCTAGCAAATATTGTCGCCATTGATTTTTCTTCAGAATTATCATCCAGTCGACCAAGTACTCCAATTCAAATTTCCGATAATCCATTTTTTGAACCCGACCTCATAATTGAGAATCGGGAGAATATTCAAGGACAATTCATAGATCCTGAACCATTAATTTTTCCTCCGGAACCACCAATCATTCAAACAGAGATTGTTGAGGAACCAACCATTAAATCAGAATCCTATAGTGATTCAGATTCAACAAATTCAATTATGGAGAATCTGGAACCTCTAAGTATGGAAGACCGAATGCGAGCTAAATGCACTGGCCAAGGTCACGCAATTACTCAACCTGACATAAATGCGCCAGATTATGAAATCAAAGGACAAATTCTACACATGATAACTAATCAATGCCAATTTAGTGGGCCACCGAAGGAAGATCCAAATGAACATCTTCGTACCTTTAATAGGATCTGCACTCTATTTAAAATCCGAGAAGTGGAGGATGAACAGATATATCTCATGTTATTTCCCTGGACTTTAAAGGGAGAAGCCAAAGATTGGTTAGAATCGTTACCTGAAGAGGCGATTGATACATGGGACGTTTTAGTTGAAAAATTTCTTAAACAATTCTTTTCGGCATCTAAAGCCGTAAGACTTCAAGGAGAAATTGTTACGTTCACACAGAAACCAAATGAAACTCTATATGAGGCATGGACCAGATTTGGAAAGTTATTGAGAGGATGTCCGCAACATGGTTTAGACACCTGTCAAATAGTACAAATATTCTACCAAGGATGCGACATCACTACAAGGAAAGACATAGACATAGCAGCTGGTGGTTCCATTATGAAGAAAATAGAAACTGATGCTTACAAAATTATTGATAACACTGCTTCCCACTCACATGAGTGGCACCAAGAAAAAGATATCGTTAGATCATCTAAAGCAGCTAGAGCCGATTCTAGCCATGACTTAGATTCCATTTCTGTAAAGATAGATGCTGTCGAGAGACGAATGGAAAAGATGACTAAGGATATTCACTCAATACGAATTAGTTGTGAGCAGTGTGGAGGACCACATTTAACAAAAGATTGTCTCAGTATTGAACTAACAATGGAACAAAGAGAGAATGTTTCATACATAAACCAAAGGCCTGGAAATAATTATCAGAATAATTATCAACCGCCAAGACCAATTTACAATCAAAACCAGAATTATAATCGAAATGTTCCATACAACAACCAACAAGGTCCTAGCAATCAACAAGTATCTAATAATACTTACAATCAGCAAAGACCTAATTTTCAAAACAAACCACCACAAACCAATGATAAAAAGCCGAATTTAGAAGATATGATGACGAAGCTAGTTGAATCTCAAACACATTTTTTCACATCTCAGAAACAAACCAATGAACAAAATGCTCAAGCATTTAGAAATCAACAAGCTTCTATTCAAAATCTGGAACAAGAAGTAAGTAACCTAGCAAGGTTAATAGGTGAAAGAAAACCGGGAAGTCTACCTAGTGATACAAATGCTAACCCCCGAAATGAAACAGCTAAAGCCATTACCACAAGAAGTGGTATTACACTTAAACCACCTGAAATACCTGTAATTTCTAATGAAGCTATTCTTACTCCACAAGAAACACAACCTGAACAAGATAAGGAAAAAAAATAGGTAGTTGAAAAGGTTAATGAAGATAACACAGTTAAAGCTAAACCTTATGTTAAACCATACCAACCACCACTTCCTTACCCGAGTAAAATGAAAAAAGAGAGACTTGAAGCCGAGCAATCCAAATTCTTAGATATGTTTAAACAGATAAAAGTAAATCTTCCTTTCATTGATGTGATTTCAGGAATGCCTAGATATGCTAAATTTCTGACAGATCTAATCACGAATAGAAAGAAAATGGAAGAACTCTCGGCTGTTACTATGAATGCTAATTGTTCTGCAGTGCTGTTGAATAAAATACCAGAAAAACTATCTGATCCAGGAAGTTTCACAATTCCATGTTTTCTGGGAAGTCTTAGTTCAATAGAAGCATTGGCAGATTTAGGTGCTAGTATAAATTTAATGCCGTATTCACTATACACAAAACTAGACCTTGGAGAATTGAAACCAACAAGAATAAGCATACAACTAGCCGATAGATCAGTAAAATATCCTAGAGCGATAATGGAGAACATGCTAGTTAAAGTTAGTACTTTAGTATTTTCAGTAAATTTTGTTGTTCTGGACATGGAAGAAGATTCTCAAGTTCCTCTCATATTAGGAAGACCATTCTTAAACACGGCTAAAGCAATGATAGACGTGTTCGGTAAGAAACTGACCCTAAGTATAGAGGAAGAGAGTGTTACCTTTTCTGTTGATAGAGCAATGGAACAACCGCAATCTATAGATGATACATGCTATTATATATTCAAACTATAGATTCACATGCAGAATTGTTAGAAGAATTTCCAGAATTACAAGGAACAGGAGAATGTTCTTTAGGAGAAGGAACTGAACCAATTGATGAAACTGAAATGTTAGCTACACTTATGGCTAATGGATATAAACCAACAACAGAAGAAATTCAAATGCTAAAATAAGAAGACAGATATCGATATAAATCATCGATAGAAGAACCTCCGGCATTAGAGTTAAAGCCACTTCTAAACCATTTGGAATACGCTTATTTACATGGTGAATCTGAATTACCTGTAATAATATCGTCTTCTCTTACTGAAAATGAAAAATCTCAACTCATTTCTGTGTTGAAAGCTCATAAACCAGCTATTGCATGGAAGATTCATGATATTAAAGGAATAAGTCCTTCGTATTGCACACATAAAATCCTTATAGAAGAAGGTCATAAAACGTATGTGAAACGCCAACGAAGACTAAATCCTAATATGCAAGATGTTGTTAAGAAAGAAATTATTAAACTGCTTGATGCAGGTTTAATTTATCCAATTTCTGATAGTCCATGGGTAAGCCCAGTTCAATGCGTGCCTAAGAAGGGTGGCATGACTGTCATCACAAATGAGAAAAATGAGCTTATTCCTACTAGGACTGTAACAGGATGGCGTGTTTGTATTGATTATAGAAAATTAAATGACGCCACCAGAAAAGATCACTTTCCCTTACCTTTCATTGATCAAATGTTGGAAAGATTAGCCAAAAACAGTTACTATTGTTTTCTTGATGGTTTTTCTGGATATTTTCAAATTCCAATAGCACCCGAGGATCAAGAGAAAACCACATTCACGTGCCCTTATGGTACTTTTGCTTACAAACGCATGCCATTTGGACTTTGTAACGCCCCTGCAACCTTTCAAAGGTGCATGATGGCGATTTTTCACGACATGATAGAAGAATGCATGGAAGTTTTCATGGATGACTTTTCAGTCTTCGGTGATACTTTTGAATCATGTTTAGTTAATCTTGAACGAATGCTTATTAGATGCGAACAATCAAATCTAGTACTTAATTGGGAGAAATGCCATTTCATGGTTAAAGAAGGCATCGTTCTTGGTCATAAAATTTCAAAGGAAGGAATTGAAGTGGATAGAGCTAAAGTAGATGTAATTGCTAAACTTCCACATCCCACCAATGTTAGAGGAGTTAGGAGTTTTCTAGGGCATGCCGGTTTTTACCGACGTTTCATAAAAGATTTTTCTAAAATTGCCACTCCTATGAATAAACTCCTAGAAAAGGATGCTCCATTCATCTTTTCAGATGAATGCATCAAATATTTTAATATACTTAAAGAAAAACTCACTAATGCGCCAATCATGATAACTCCAAATTGGAATCTACCATTTGAACTAATGTGCGATGCAAGTGATTTTGCAATGGGAGCCATTTTAGGACAAAGGATTGAAAAACGATTTCAACCTATATATTATGCTAGTAAGACGTTACAAGGAGCACAAACAAATTACACAACTACTGAAAAAGAACTCCTTGCTATTGTCTTTGCTTTTGACAAATTTCATTCATATCTCGTTCTAGCTAAAACAGTGGTCTATACCGACCATTCTGCTCTTAGATAATTATTTTCAAAACAAGATGCTAAACCAAGATTAATCCGTTGGATCTTACTCTTACAAGAGTTTGATATTGAAATTCGAGATAAAAAGGGAGCAGAAAATCTCGCCGCTGATCATCTTTCTCGTCTTGAAAATCCTGAATTAGAAGTTCTAAATGAATCGGCCATACAAGACAACTTTCCTGATGAATATCTATTGAAGATAGATTATAATGAAATTCCATGGTTTACAGACTATGCAAACTACTTAGTATGTGGATTCCTTGAAAAGGGATTATCGTACCAAAAACGAAAGAAATTCTTTAGTGATATAAAACACTATTTCTGGGAAGATCCACATTTGTTTAAAAGTTGTCCCGATGGAATAATACGCCGATGTGTATTCGGAGATGAAGCTAGTAAAATCTTAAACCATTGTCACACAGGACCAATAGGAGGGCATTATGGGCCTCAACTCACAGCAAGAAAAGTTTATGATGCTGGATTCTATTGGCCTACAATTTACAAAGACGCTAACCTTCTTTGTAAATCCTGTGATGCATGTCAAAGGGCTGGAAAAATAAGTCAACGTGATGAAATGCCACAAAATGTCATTCAAGTATGTGAAGTATTTGACATTTGGGGTGTTGACTTTATGGGTCCATTTCCAAAATCTCATAATAATCTCTACATTCTCGTTGCCATTGATTATGTATCTAAATGGGCGGAAGCACAAGCTCTCCCAACTAACGATGCACGAGTTGTAGTCAACTTTTTAAAACGTCTTTTTGCAAGGTTCGGAACACCGAAAGCTTTAATAAGTGATCGGGGTACTCATTTTTGTAATAATCAACTTGAGAAAGTTCTTAAAAGATATGGAGTAACTCATAAAATCTCCACCGCATATCATCCACAAACAAGTGGACAAGTTGAAAATACCAACCGAGCTTTAAAACGTATTTTAGAGAAAACCGTAGGATCAAATCCGAAGGAATGGTCCATTAAATTGGAGGATGCACTCTGGGCTTTTAGAACAGCCTACAAAACTCCAATTGGAACCACACCTTTTAGACTCGTTTACGGAAAAGCATGTCATCTTCCAGTAGAAATTGAACACAAAGCATTTTGGGCTTTGAAGACATGTAATCTTGATTTACATGAAGCTGGACGTCTACGATTAAGTCAACTAAATGAATTAGAAGAATTAAGACAAGAAGCATACGAAAATTCGTTAATCTATAAGGAAAGAACGAAGAAATGGCATGATAAAAGAATCAGAAGTTCAAAAGAATTTAAAGAAGGAGATAGAGTTCTTCTTTTCAATTCACGATTCAAGCTATTTCCTGGAAAATTGAAATCAAGATGGTCTGGACCATTCATAGTCAAAAGAGTTTTCCCATACGGAACAGTAGAATTGATAAATTCAAATGGGATTGAATTTAAGGTTAATGGTCACAGAGTTAAACATTACATAGATAGTCCAATGGAAGTTGACAACGAAGTTAATCACAATTTCGACACCACAGCTAACTAAGTGTGGGGAGAATCAAGTTTTTAAAGGATAATATGTATTTCTGTTAGAGTTAGATTTTCTGTTTTCGTGTAGTTCTCGAAAATGGAACTCGAATGGTCTTTCCCTAGTAGACCCTAAAGACCTAGTCTTCTCCCCCCATTCTGAATTTTTATTTTTTTTAGGTTTTACGAGATGAAGACTTCCTGTGAATTAAACCATGGTCTAATGCTACACGCTTTGATCACTAAACGTAATATTGACACCCTTCCAAGTGAAATAGTATCATTAATCAGAAGTAAATTGGACGGAGTAAGAAAAGAATCCAGATGCGAAAATAATAAGTTACAATTTGGTAAAGGAAAATCAAAATCCGCAGCGAAAAGAAGAGCACGACACCTTGAAAGATGTCACAAATGCGGAAAATGGTCACACGAAGGTAAATGTTCAAATAATCAAACCTATTCAAATACCGAATTTGTTACTTTATGCAGAGACGGACCGTTCATATGTTTAGAAGAAAAAACATTGAATGCTCGAGGTTACGGCTATGTAGCTATGGAAAATCAATTAGTTCGACTATCTTATGAGCGGGCTAGAGCATATCACTAAGAATACTATCTCACAGGTAAGTTTGTACAGTTTTCAATTTTTATTTCTATTTTTATTTTTAACCTTTTGATAATAAACGCTAATTTGTTCGCTATGAAGTATTAAATTGGTATTCGATAAAATTAGGTCTTGCGACCGAAATTATTGATATCATACAAAAATTTATTACATCACTGCGAAATTTAACGTTTATTCTTAAGGTATAAATATCTTTAATCAATCAACCCAAAATATTTCAAAAATTCGTCATGAGTTAAATTAGGTTATGAAACCCAAATTACTTTACCGAAAAGAGGGGCGTATGTTTTTGATAATATTTGATTGATTAAAGTGGGATAAAAGACCAAAAAGATTTTTAATTTTATTTTTACTTTGTTTTTAAAATTAATATTAAAATAATATTGTAAACTTGTTAAAATTAATATATATTTAAAATTGTAAATATTTGAAAAATTAATATTTTAAAAACAAAAATATAATTTAAGTTTGGTGTAAATTTTTAATATGAATTTTTAATTTTATTCATTTTAAATTTAAGTTTGGTGTGAATTTAAAAACAAAAATTTACTTTATTTTGCCAAGTTAAAAATATGATTTTTAAAATTCGTCGTGAGTTGAAGACTAGGTCATTGAACCGAAATTGCTTTACCTGAGGGAGGGACGAGAACTTTTATTATAATTATTTTTAATCTTATTGAACTAAAGTATGCCAAAAACATTAAAAAAAAAAACCCAAAAATCTTTGCTTTTAAAACCGCGCTTTAAATTGACAAATTTTAAAATTTTGTCGAGGGACGGACTAGGACAACGATCCGAAACGCCCTCGCTCCTAAAGGAAAACAAAATTTTTAGAATTTAATTAATTAAATGTTTTAAAAAGTTATAAGGTTTTATAAAAAAAAAAAAAAAAAAAATTAGCCGCGACTCGCGGTGCTTTGTGGGTTCCCACCACCGCACTCGCGGAGCTTAGAAAATCCAGAAAAAAATATAATTGGTCGAACAGGCCAGTTTGTACACCAACCACACCCATTTTCTGCGAAAAACCCACGAAAAAATGGCCCAAATTCGCAATTTTTCACCATTTTTCATCAAATCTTTCATAAAATCACAATGAAGAGACTATTATCAAGGAATTACTCAAGGAAATCGGTAAATTTCTATACCTAAACACCATTTAATCCGAATTTTTAGTGTTCTTGAATAATTTCATGCCTAATTTGATTTTGATGCTTTCTAGTGTAATAATGCTTCAATTGTTTGTGTATTATGCTTGTATAACCTAGATTGATGCTATTTAACATGATTAGAAGCTTTGAACTTCAATTTTTGAATAATCTAGGGTTTGTGTTCTTGAGCAAAATTAGGGCTTTTTGATATAAACAGGTTATGACCGAATTTTGTTGTTAGTTTATGCTAAATTGAGTAGTGTAACATGTTTAGGTTGCTAAATGATCAAAACTTTGATCCTAAACATGATTTATGAAGATTAAAGTGGACTTTTTGAACCAAAATTGCATGAACTTGATTTAATTGATATGAATGGCATGAGGAACTTATTTAATTGTTATAATGATTGTTTTTGACATATTTTAAAAGATAAATACGAAGGAACTTTGTATACATTTTTGTAAAAGTATATTTTTAAAAGTGTAGAATTGTTAATATTTTGAAAATGTGTATAGAGTTTAATATGGATTAAACATGTCATTGAAATTGTTTAGATTTATGATTTTGCTAAAACTAATGCATATTTGGATGCACAAAAATTGTGTTTGATATATTTTGCAGACTGAAAGGGGTGAATCTTCATCCCAGGCTCGCAATGCTCCTCCGGAAGATGCAGATCAACAGGAAATTAATAACCAATACCGACAAGATATGCCTCACCCAATTGTTTCATATTCAAACATTCATGAGGCAGATTTACATCCGAATTTGAGATTTGATAGATATTGGATAGACTATCCAAAATATCAAAAGAACCTACACAACCTTGTGTCTAATAATGTTGAGGTACCCAGAGTTATAGATTGGGAACCATTAGAGGTAGTGGAATTGGCCGACCCAATCATGGAATTACTTACTCAAAGGTATGGTAATTCTACTTTTAGTGATTGGGTAAGTTTATTCAACATGCGTAGACCTGTGTATAGAGAATGGTGTATAGAGTTATTATGTACTATTGAAATAAATGATCGGGTAGATACTTTAACCGATCGTAGTTTTCTTAGATTTTTATTAGGAGGGGAGATGCGCCATATGTCTTTACTAGATATGGCTCGGGCTTTACGTATATATACGCCCGAGGAGCTAGATCACTAGGTAAACTTCCCGGGGGGGGGGGGGGTGTTATTAGTCATGATGCTAAGGTCAGAGGTATGGAGGGTGGATGAGAATTTTGATACGAATGACGTATGGAGTAGGATGACTAGCCATCGCCGATTCCATGGGGGATTATACTCTTATCTTGATATTGATAGAGCTGAATTAAGAGTAATCCATAGGTTTTTAGCCAATTCAATTACACAACGAGGTAAGAATAAGGAAAAGGTAAATGAACAGGATTTGTTTTACCACATGTGTATTCGAGACCCACAGAGCACTGTAAGTATACGTTTTTGTGTGGGTTATTATTTATTGACTATGGTTAGGGGTATGAGGCGTGGTAGCATAATAGGAGGTGGTATATTTATTACTTTAATTGCTGAATATCTTGGTGTGGATAGAAGTCGGGGGGGGGGGGGAATATTAATGGCAGAACCAGAACCCCGCGATAGAATAGATTTGCGTATTTATCATGGTGCTAAGGTCTTAAAGAAACGAAACAACGTGGCAGCACGTTATGATGGCAGGCATCCCCAGGTTGAGAGAGATCAACAGCAAGGTCAACCGGGAGGGGGTAATCCAATGACGGAAATGCAAATTTTTATGGCTCGACACGAGTATGAAATGGCTAGACAAAAAGCATTTCAAGATTGACAGTATCATCAAAGCCAAATCATAAGTCATTGTACACACGTAGGTAGAGACTACATTCCTACCGTTATGCCCGAATTTGCTCCTTGGACTTTAGAGAGCCGACCACCATATCCTACATATGACCCGGCCCAAGCATTTTACAGCATCTATGGATACGCTTGGGACCCATACTGGAACCATCCTCCTCATCCGTAATTTTCTATTTTTGTTTATTTTATTGTAATGTTACTAATTCTTAATTTTCTTATTTCTTATTTCTTATTTTATTATTATAATAGCTTTTATAATTTTCTAACTTTATTAGATTTTAATAATTTTTGAATGTGGTGTGAAAACCCAACTTCAAAAATATGTATATATGTGTTTGTAGTTTATCTAATGTACAAAACAGGGTAAAACAGCGCATTTTTAAAGACTGGCATTAAGTTCAGCAAAAGCTAGTACTTTTGACGACAAAAATAAAAAACAAATGTGATGTAACAACAAGACAGAATGAACAAATGATGTGCACCATTTATCATTCAGCAAACAAACACCAATATGTTTGGAAACTTTGGTAAAGTTTAATTATTTTTCTACGCTAATCACCCTCAATAATTTAAATTGTTACTGATTTTTGCAAATGAGGGCATTGCAAGATCTTAAGTGTGGGAAGGGGTTAAATTCTTTCGGATTTTTAAAATTTTTAACTTAAACACTTAGTGTCCATTAAAAATACTAGTAACGTAGTAGTTGTATTAGAATCTAGTGCTCTCTGATAACAAAGAACAGCCATAGTCTTATATACTGACTACCCACTTCTAGTAAAATTTTTCAAAATTTTCAATTAAATGAATTCAAAATCATGTTTATACATATTTATGAACGATAAAACTAGGTGTTAACACCGAAATTATTGTTACCTCGGAAAGGACATAAATTGAGAAACAAACCAAAATGTTAGAATTTATTTAAAATGGAATAGTGGAAAATAAAAAGGCAAATAAAAGAAAATAAAAGCCAAGTGTGGGAAAATTTACCAAGTTATTTAAAACATAAGTCACATATTTTTGTAACAAATAATTGAAGATACTTTTGCTTTGGACTAAACTAAACAGTTTTACCCGATTTACTGTAAGAAAGATGGATCTACACGATGAATCAATTCCATCATTAAAAGGAAGTAAAGTCTTCCGAAAAAGAAACGCGCTTCTTGATTTAGGTCATGAAGTTGTCGTCCAGACCAGCTGTAGGTTGACGAAAAATCTAGAAAAGTCATCTCTAAAATCAGCAGGAAATCCACGGACCTCAGCATCAAACAGGGTCGCCAAGTGGTCAGACTTATCCTAACCATGAGACGATCTGTCTTGTAAAATGGGGAGGACGCCTTGCAAATTAGCTTGATAAGACTAATGAATTAGATCTCCAGAAAGAATAATCTCCTTAAAGATAAAAAATTAGCTTTTAAGCCTGATATTACTCAATCCTAGAGATTGACCTTAAAGATTGAGAATTACAAACTCATGGAATTCGATGATATCTAAACTCGAGCTTGAACGAGAAAATATTTTGATCAAAATTGCAAACCGATTTGTTTTCTGAAAACCCATTTTCAATGCGTTCATTACCATTGAACGTAAAATCCTAGGAATTCACCTGGAATTCATTAGGTCACCTGAACCAAATCGGGTGTCAACCGTAAGAACGGTGGTTGCATAGCATGGTCAAAGACAGGACCTTGTGCCAGACCGGAAAATTATAAGGGTGAGCTTTACTATTGCTCCTACCAAGGATAGTAATTGCATCCGACACGTTATGGACCATAATTAAAAGCATGTCAGGGAACATTGCCTTAACAGTTGCTTGTTCAACACTTTCCTTTACAACCGGACGGTAGTTTACCGAAAGGTAATATTCGGAGCAAGTATACTGGACGTGTTGCTTTCCCAATACAAGGTTAGCAAGTGGGTGACACAAAACCACAAGTTTTGAGCTAAAATTTTCAAATCTGAAACCCACCAAACCCACAAAAAGAATTTGCAAACACCGGTGAAGGGTTATTTCGGAAAACTTATCTAGGGTAAAAGCTAGATTGAATTTTCAAAAAGATCAAATGTTTTCATAAAGATCCAATTTCCCTAATGGATCTAAATTTTATAGTCATGTGGGACTGTAAACCACATCGTTACTACCATTGTTTATACCGCCGTATAGAAATCACTGATGTACAAAGTGTGAAGAATAAAGAAGTGATTCTAGTATATTTCAAGACTATATTGCTTGAGGACAAGCAACGCTCAAGTGTGGGAATATTTGATAATGCTAAAAACGAACATATATTTCATCGCATTATCCCTCAAGAAAGACAAGCTTTTAGTTGCAGTTGTTCTATTTACAAGGAATATTTGTTTAAATATTAAAAGGTGAAGACAAAAGACAGATTCGACGAATTGAAGACGCAAACGACCAAAAAGCTAAAAAGTACAAAGTACAAGCAAAGAGGTTCAAATTATTGATGAGAAACGTCTCAAAATTACAAGAGTACAAGATGCAAAACGCAAAGTACAAGATATTAAATTATACGAAAGGACGTTCAAAAATCCGGAATCGAGACATGAACCAGCTTTCAACGTACGACTCAACGGACCAAAAGTTATAAATTAATTATGTATATAAATATAATATAATATATAATTAATTATATAAATTATATATTTATATTATATTTATATATTTAAATCCGTCGGCAGACTAAGATCCAAACTTGTGTGAGCTGGATTCCACAGCTCCGCACTCGCGGAGCTTTGAAGACCAAAAAGGCCGCACTCGCGGAGCACTCTCTGGCTATAAAAGAACAAGCATTTCGACGATTTATAGACACCTTTTATATTTTATATATATTTTTCTTTCCCCATTTTTATGTATCAAGTATCACTCCAAATCGTAATCTCAATTTGTAATTTTAATTTTAAGTTAGTGATAATAATAAGGATCAATTAGTCGAATGTTTTAAGGTTTTGTAAGTCGAAACTCTGTCCGTGTACCACTACGCTAATAACACCCGCTGTAAGTTATGTTTATGTTATTTTCATTAATGTCTCGTAGCTAAATTATTATTATGCTTATTTAATGCCGAAGTAATCGTGATGTTTGACTAAAAATATTAAAATTGGGTAATTGGGCTTTGTACCATAATTGGGGTTTGGACAAAAGAACGACACTTGTGGAAATTAGACTATGGGCTATTAATGGGCTTTATATTTGTTTAACTAAATGATAGTTTGTTAATTTTAATATAAAGATTTACAATTGGACGTACCTATAAATAACCATATACACTCAATCGGACACGATGGGCGGGATATTTATATGTACGAATAATCGTTCATTTAACCGGACACGGGAATGGATTAATAGTCACTAGAATTATTAAAATAGGGGTGAAATTATGTACAAGGACACTTGGCATAATTGATAACAAAGTATTAAAACCTTCTTACAGTTTAAGTCCCCAATTAGTTGGAATATTTGACTTCGGGTATAAGGATAATTTGACGAGGACACTCGCACTTTATATTTATGACTGATGGACTGTTATGGATAAAAACCAGACGGACATATTAAATAATCCAGGACAAAGGACAATTAACCCATGGGGATAAACTAAAATCAACACGTCAAACATCATGATTACGGAAGTTTAAATAAGCATAATTCCTTTATTTTCATATTTAATTGCACTTCTAATTATTTCACTTTTTATTTATTGTCATTGTATTTAATTGCACTTTTAATTATCGTACTTTTTAATTATCGCAATTTTATTTTATCGCACTTTTATTTATCGCAATTTCATTATCGTTATTTACTTTACGCTTTAAATTAAGTTTTATTTATTTAATATTTTACATTAGGTTTTAACTGCGACTAAAGTTTTAAAAATTGACAAACCGGTCATTAAACGGTAAAAACCCCCCTTTATAATAATAATATTACTTATATATATATTTGTATTTTTATAAATTAAAACTAATATAGCGTTAAGCTTTGTTTAAAGATTTCCCTGTGGAACGAACCGGACTTACTAAAAACTACACTACTGTACGATTAGGTACACTGCCTATAAGTGTTGTAGCAAGGTTTAAGTATATCCATTCTATAAATAAATAAATATCTTGTGTAAAATTGTATCGTATTTAATAGTTTTTCCTAGTAAAATATAAGCTATTTCATATACACCTCGCATAACATCAACATTACTTTCTGTAGTGACCCAACTCATGACATTTGAAGCACTGGATACCCTTCACGCCGTCTCCTGATCTAGACCTACTGTTATCACTAGATCTCTTCTCGGCAAACCTTCCCATTCAATGACCAACCATAGCAAACCCATGCTCAAAATGGTCATCGGATCTTCGTCTCTTATCCTGCGAACTGGGAAGAGAGGCAAGAAGAATAAGTGTCTTATCTTCTTCCTCCTTTAAACCTCAACTTATTCAAGTTGATTAACCAGACCATTAAACACATCCATGTATTCAATAATATACCAATCGTCATCCGCCATCTCAAATGGCTCCACCTTAAATTGCATACCGCCGTTTCTCGCCATCTCCAAACAAAAAATTATCCGAAATATATAGATGCTCTGATACCACTTGTTAGGACAATTTGCCTAGCGCACCCACCCCAGCGGAAGCGAGGATATAATTTGTTTGAGACAAACTTAAGAGAAATAATAGAAAGTAAATAAAGTAACTGATTACAAGACGATTTAACGTGGTTCGACAAACCCTGCCTACATCCACCCCAAGAGTCTCCTTTATTCTTATAATATAAAAGAACCCGGTACAAGAAAAAATACACTATGAGTTAAACCCAAACCCAAGCCCCTTAGATTTTAGTATAAAATATAAGTTTCCCGTATACTCCTTTACACTCCTTACAAGAATAAAACTCTCCCTCACAAATAAATACACTCCGTTGATATTATCGATCAACTGTGTTTTCCCTCATTTGTGATACTTGGTCCCTTTCTCTGGATGCCTTTTCTCCTTTCTACATGATCTCTATTTATACATGCAGATTTACATGCATCACATTCTTAAAGTCTTCCGTTGAATAGTACCTAGGTGGCCTTATTTGACTTAGCACGTGTAAAACCAATAATTCCTTCAACAAAGGTGGCTTCCACTATTTGCAAATAGTTACCCATATTTATTCCATGTGTATACTGATGTTAAAGCGAAGGGGTATGAAATAGTTATATTTTTATTGCGAAATACTATTAAATACGATACAATTTTACACAAGTTATTTATTTATTTATAGAGTGGATATACCTAAACCTTGCTACAACACTTATAGGCAGCGTACTTAATCGTACAGTAGTGTAGTTTTAGCCAAGTTTAACGCTATATTTTTAAAACTATATTTGTAAATATATAAATATATATATAAGTAGTATTATTATTATAAAAGGGGTTTTTACCGTTTAATGACCGGTTTGTTGATTTTAAAACTTTAGTCGCAGTTAAAACCTAATGTAAAATATTAAAAATAAATATAACTTAATTTAAAGCGTAAAGTAAATGACAATAATTAAAGTTCGATAAATTAAAATGCGATAAATAAAATGACAATAAATAAAATTGCGATAATTAAAAAATACGATAATTAAAAGTGTAATTAAATAAAATGACAGTAAATAAAAGTGCGATAAAATATGAAATAAAGGAATTATGCTTATTTAAACTTCCGTAATCATGATGTTTGACGTGTTGTTTTTAATTTAGTACCATGGGTTAATTGTCTTTTGTCCTGGATTATTCAATATGTCCATCTGGTTTTTGTCCATAACAGTCCATCAGTCATAAATATAAAGTGCGAGTGTCCTCGTCAAATTATCCTTATATCCGAAGTCAAATATTCCAACTAATTGGGGACTTAAACTATAATTACACCAAGTGTCCTTGCATGTAATTCACCCTTGTTTTAATAAGTCCATTGACTATTAATCAATTCCCGTGTCCGGTTAAATGAACGATTATTAATACTTATAAATATCCCGCCCATCGTGTCCGATCGAGTGTATGTGGTTATTTATAATTACGTCCAATTGTAAGTCTTTATATTAAATTAACGAACTATCATTCAATTAAACAAATATAAAGCCCATTAATAGCCCATAATCTAATTTCCACAAGTGTCATTCTTTTGTCCAAACCCCAATTATGGTACAAAGCCCAATTACCCAATCTTAATATTTAGCCCAACATCACGATTACTTCGGCATTAAATAAGCATAATAATAACTTATGTAACGACCCTGACTTTTCCATCTTTAATTAGTAATGGTTATTATTAATGCTTGCGTGTTAATGAATGTATTTTATTACAATTACTTGTTACCATACATGACTTTTAAATGCCCGACACGTCTTTGTGACACACGAACTTTTCACGAATAATATTTCGAATATTATTTGCATCCGTGATTAATTATTATTAATCATTTTTAATTAACTAGTGTTAATAGTTAATTACTTGGGCTTTGTTGGATTAACTTGTTAATTACTTGACCTTGGGCTTTTATTAATGTTAATGGACTAATTAGCCCATCTTTCATGTAAGTATTACTTTAAGGCTTAACTAGTTTGATTAGTGCATATGGAATCTAGTTACTACATACTTACACCTTGTTCCAACACCATGCAACCTTATTACCATTTTTTGAGCCAAATACATGAAGTAACTAGTGGACTTTTTCCTTCCCCTTTCCCCTCGTGAAACCGTCGACCATAGTGGGACAAAGGGAGGATTCAAAACTTTTTTTGATCAACTTATCTACTAGTATTCTCTTGTTTCATTTCACTTTACACATACATCAAACTTACTTCTCTTTTTTTCTCTCATTTTCTCTCTACATTGTAGGTAACTTGAACAAATTTTTCTCTTCTTTCTTTGCGCTAAAAACCGAAACATACTCACATCTTCATCATCATTTACTTGTCTTTGATTATTATTTACTTACTTGTAGTTGTTTGTTGTTGTTAAGAATCAAACTTTCAAGTTTGTTCTTCATATTATCTTGTATTACAAGAACAAACAAGAACCTAAACTTCCTAGTTTATGGTTCTACATTTAATGTTTTGAAAGATTGAAAGTTCATGAGTTGTAAAATCATTACTTGTGTTCATGTTTGTAAACTTAAAGTTTACTTTCTTAAGGATCAAGCCTTGGCTTGAATCTTTCCAAGTATGAACAACCATGAACTTGTTACTTGTTTATTTAGCTTATATTCATCATTTTATATATGTTTTAGTTCGTGTTTGTTGGTTAAGGGTCAAGTATCACAAGTTAATCTTGATCTCATACTTTCTTGAACTAAAGTTAACTTTATAAGTTCAAGAACATGGAAGTATAACTTTCTAGTTATAACTTCATATACTTATGAAAGATCTAAGTTTCTATAGCTTATGGTCTTCTAATTTTGTCATAATCAAGAGCTTATGAGCTTACATACACTTTACAAGATGAAAATCTAAGTTTCATAACTTATGGTTTCATGAAAGTAAAGATTCAAGTGTTATAACTTAGGATTTAACTTAGTAACTTTAGATCTAGACTTTTGAGTCTAGGATCTTCAAGACCAAACTAAGAACTATGTTCTACAACTTAAGATCTTGATTAGTTAATTTACTTTCAAGTTTGTAGCTTAATATTACTTTTAGAGTTCATGTATGTGTCGGATCTAAGATCTTGATGTAACTTTGGTTCATCAAACTACTTGCAACACTTAATTGAGTTGTGCTACTTATCTTAGACTTACACTTGTGTTATGATGGTCAAAACTTGGTAAAGATGATGTAAACACATCAACGAGTTGTACACTTGAAGCTATATGCATCAAGGATGAGAACCGTGATGAACGTCAAGCACCAAGAACCCACCGGAACACACTATTTACTGTTTTCTGGAACTGATCAGAACACCTGGGCTATTGTAAAGTTGATTTTCAGTTATCTCTGTTTGATTAGATAATTTTTCGTTCAAGACTCGTCTTAATCCGAGTTACGGTTTAGGATCTATGGCCCTCCGAACGTCACTATGTCCTTTTAACGTTGTGCTGAAAATTCTGACCTACTCGCACTTAAACCATCACCACGGTCAAACAAAGAAGAGTTTGCTTCTAGAATTTTTACAACAACTAAAGGACTCATATATGGAGCCATGGCCACTGGTCTCACCTCATTTTAGTAGGTATAGAGGCCGTGGCGACTGACCGAAATCAGCCTTTGTTTTAAACTCTTTTCTAGAATGAAACATACTTTATACTTTTGTTTGATGATGAATGATGATGAACCTTAAGACCTAATTTACATAATTTTAAACCTATAGGGAACGATTTACTGACTTAGTAACTTTTGACTTAGGTTGAGGACTTTCCGAACCTACATACTTGCTTACTTTTCCCGAGTCAACTTACTACTACTTTTCCACTGTGAGTTATAGCATCCCTTTCTACTTTAACTATTTTGGGAACTGAGAATACATGCGTATTTTACGTTTTACATAATAGGCACGAGTACTTAAACTTATTATATGTGTGGGTTATACAACGGCATAAACTTTCCCCTTAGCTCGGTAACGTTTAGTCATTGGTTTTTGAACCGGTGAACGCGAATCATAGATATGGATCCATAGGGTTTGACATCCCCACTCGGGCTAGTAGCACTAGAATTTAACGGGTGTTTAATACTTCATAAACATATGCACTCGCCAAGTGTACTTTCAGGGGGTTATAAACGTTAAGTTAGTTACCAAGTGCCCACGGTTAAACATATACTTTACATACTGTTTTGAAACGCTGTTGAAGCACTGAAATCTCGTGGCCTACCTTACATACTGTTATACTTAAACTATAGCTCACCAACCTTTGTGTTGACATTTTTAAGCATGTTTTTCTCAGGTGCTTAACGTTGCTTGCTTCCGCTGTTGTACTAGTCATGCCTTGTAGACACCCGATGCGCTTGTTAGAGTTGTCACCGCATGAAACGTTTTATTTGCATTCAAACTATGTTACCTTTTGAAACAATGATTTGTAACGACCATTGGGTCACATACTATTACTAATTGCTTCTGTTCATTAAAGCATACTTTTGTTGTAAGATATTTGATGTTGGTTAAGACATCACCTTTATTCATGAATGCAAACTTCTTTTGAAATCGCATATAGTATTTGACCTTGTTATGATCCTGTTGTTGATGGTCCGTACATGTTGATTTAGTACGGGGTGTCACATTTGGTATCAGAGCATTAGTTGTAGGGAATTAGGTTGTATTAGTGAGTCAAGACCCGACCGAGTAGGATTCACTAATAGGACTAATCTACAACTTGCTAGTTTACTTGTTTCTGCGGAACTTGCTGCATACTGCTGCTTACTTTTACTACTATATGTCGTATGCTGCTACATGATTTCACTACTGCATGCTATTATCTGCTTTCGATTGCATGATACTTGTCGTTATTGCCATGCTACTTACTGTTACACATGATCTAGACTGTCGTAGTTACTTTGCCTAATACGTGCTTGCTTTATGACTTACTGACGTGGAAAAAGTTATTTTTCCTTGTTCAGATGTCGGATATTCCACATGTCATCATTTTGGACAGTGACTCAGACTCGTCCGCCACTTCACCGACCGTTGTTGCCGATTCCCAGATGCCGTCGTCGACACCCACCAGTGACCCTGGCGCTTCATCCTCTGGTGCCAGTAGTTATGCACCTGCCCCAGTGGTTACCTCTGACAGAGCCGAGGACCTCCAGGAGATTCCAGCTCCACTTGCCCCCGGACCCTCGGAGCCACAGCACCATCCCGGTGGTGCTGTGATTCCCGTGGATCTTGGGGAAGGTCCAGTCCGTAATGAGCATAACCATTGGTGCCGACGCGCTCCTGATGGACGTCTCGTGCTGATCGGGCCCGCCAGATACCGACAGATGATGGCCCGAGGAGAGCCAGTACAGCCACCCGTGCAGCCACCTCCACATGATTCGGATGACCCATCCTCCGCTGACTCTTTATCCTACGACACCTCCTCAGACGACTCCAGTGACGATAATTCTGATGAGGACCCTGATGATGCACCTGTACAGCCACCCTCCACCCCGCCGAAGAAGCGGTAACGTTTCGATGGTACCGTCATTCCAGGGATTAATGGAGGTCGAGCATTCACTGACGCATATGGTCGGCGTCGTAGGGTTACCGCCCGTAAGCGGCTTGTGCTGTATCCTGCTGATCCCTTCATCCGTAAGCCTTACCACTTCGCAGCCTCTACTTTTGGAGCCGGACCGTCTGCACCACCAGCTCCACCAGCACCACCCGTACCGACTGCACTGCCTGCCCCACCATCCCCCTCTGTCGAGGAACTGATGAGGGAGGTGGAGATCCTCCATGCTCGGGTAACTGAGCTCGAGGACCAGATGTCCCACGTATTGGACATCCTACACCCACCATCACCGTAGGGCTTTTGTAGTAGATTTCATTATGTATTCTCATTTGTAGTTTTATGTTTCACTTATGTATTGTACGAACCTATGCTGATGTATGCAACTTATTATTAATGAATGGAACCTTGCGTTATTTAATTCTTGCACAGTGTTCTATTTACGTTACTGTATGATGATTCTGTGGTATTTGCACCTGGTTGTATTACTTAATAAACATGTGATGTGTTGATTCCATGTTGGTTACCATATACTGTATTATTACTATTTGAATACCGGATTTTGACTTGAGTCAAAATTTTTGTTTAGAACATCATGGCCAACGGAAGATCAACACCGACCACAGCCCAAATCGAGAAATTATCAATGAACGAGTCGCCGCAGCTTTAGCAGAAATGAACCCCCAAGCTCCACCGCCATCGGTTATCCAGCCCATTCGTAGTGAGTGTACATACAAAGAGTTTCAAAGCTGCAAGCCCTACAACTTTAGTGGAACGGATGGGCCAGTTGGTCTCACTAGGTGGTTTGAGAAATTAGAATATGTGTTTCAAGTTAGTAACTGTTCAGAGGCGAACAAAACCAAGTTTGCTTCATGTACGCTGTCTGATGGCGCACTAACAAGGTGGAACACGTTGGCTCAAGCAAAGGGTATTGATGAGGCATTTGCTACCCCATGGGAGGAATTCAAAGGGGCCCTGATTGAGGAATATTGCCCTAGGACCGAGATCCAGAAGATGGAGATTGAGTTTATGCAGTTGAAGGTTGTGGGAAACGATCTCAATGGTTACAATCATAGGTATTTGGAACTAGCCCTGATGTGTCCTACCATGGTTACCCCGGAGCTCAAATGTATGGAAAGGTATTTGTGGGAACTTCCTAAGTCCATTAAGGGAAATGTCACCTCGTATAAGCCACCCAATATCCCAGAAGCAATGCGCATGGCGCATACCTTAATGAACCAAATCATCATCGATGAGCCGGAGAAGGCTAAGTCCGAAGCAGGTAGTAGTGACAAGCGTAAGTGGGATAACAACAAGGGGAGAACCTATGATCAAACCCCCGCTAAGAGGCACAACGACGGAAGAAACCCCAACCCAAACATAAGCTCAAACCAGAACTACAAGGGAACCCTACCGCAATGCAAGAGGTGCTACAAGCACCACACTGGGTATTGTAACGTTGTTTGTGAAAAGTGCCAACGGTCTGGGCATGTTGGAAAGGACTGCAAGGTCACCACTCTGAATGTGAAGGCAAACCCCAATGGCCGAAGAAGTGCTATGAATGCGGACAGACGGGCCATTTCATAAATGTGTGCCACGGAAGAAACCCCAACCCAAACATAAGCTCAAACCCGAAATACAAGGGAACCCTACCGCAATGCAAGAGGTGCTACAAGCACCACACTGGGTATTGTAACGTTGTTTGTGAAAAGTGCCAACGGTCTGGGCATGTTGGAAAGGACTGCAAGGTCACCACTCTGAATGTGAAGGCAAACCCCAATGGCCGAAGAAGTGCTATGAATGCGGACAGACGGGCCATTTCATAAATGCGTGCCCCAACAAGCAAAAGGACGGCGGACCACCGCGTGGTAGAGCTTTCAACGTTAATGCAAGGGATGCACGTGAGAACCCCGACTTGGTGACAGGTATATTCACTATCAACAATCTATTAGCTTCTGTCTTATTTGATACTGGTGCCGATAGGAGTTATGTATGTAGACACTTTTGCGATAAGATAAATTGGTCATTAGTTCCTTTAAAAGAAAGTATGCTTGTTGAGGTAGCCAAAGGAAAACTTGAAAAAGTTGACCAAATTGGCCGAGGAGCTATTATCAACATAGCTGGTGCAGATTTCGAAATTGATTTGATACCCAACAAATTGGGAAGTTTTAACGTGATCGTCGGTATGGATTGGTTGACCAAAGTAAGGGCCGATATTATCTGTGGAGATAAAGCTCTTCGTATACCACAAGGAGATGGTGAGCCACTGATCATTTACGAAGAGCGATGTACCTCGAAGCTGAACTTCATTAGTTGTGTGAAAGCGCAAAAGATTATGAAGAAGGGACGTCTTGCTGTTTTGGCACATGTGAAAACATTAGAAACCGAAGTGAAGAGCGTGGATGACGTGCGAATTGTGAACGAATTTTCCAATGTCTTCCCTAAAGAATTGCCTGGATTACCGCCACCGAGAGCAGTGGAGTTTCAGATTGATTTAGTGCCAGGAGCTGCACCTGTAGCTCGCGCACCTTATCGACTCGCACCTTCTGAAATGCAAGAGTTGCAGAGCAACTGTTAGACCGTGGATTTATCCAACCAAGTTTCTCGCCTTGGGGCGCACCTGTTTTGTTTGTGAAGAAGAAGGACGGATCCTTCCGCATGTGTATCGACTACCGTGAACTCAACAAATTGACGATCAAGAATCAGTATCCTCTTCCCTGAATTGACGATCTTTTCGATCAGCTACAAGGATCAAGCGTTTACTCTAAGATCGATTTACGATCCGGTTATCACCAGTTGAGGGTGAAAGAGAGTGATGTGATGAAGACTGCATTCAGAACTCGTTATGGTCATTATGAGTTTCTCGTGATGCCATTCGGTTTAACCAATGCACCTGCTGTGTTCATGGATCTCATGAATCGTGTCTGCAAACCATACATGGATAAGTTCGTTATCGTCTTCATAGATGATATCCTCATCTACTCCAAGAGCGAAGAAGAGCATGAGCAACATCTTCGATTAGTGCTTGAACTCTTGAGACAAGAGCAACTTTATGCGAAATTCTCCAAGTGTAAATTTTGGTTGAAGGAAGTCCAATTTCTGGGTCATGTTGTGAGCGACCAGGGTATCAAAGTTGATCCCGCCAAGATTGAAGCTATCAGCAAGTGGGAAACCCCCACTACTCCAACTCATATTCGCCAATTTTTAGGTCTCGCCGGTTACTACTGAAGATTTATTGAAGGTTTCTCTCTGTTTGCGCGTCCTTTGACCGCGCTGACTCACAAGGGCAAGAAGTTCATTTGGGAACCCGAACAGGAATTAGCATTTCAAACCTTGAAAAAGAAGTTAACCACCGCACCTATCTTATCACTTCCTGAAGGCAGTGATGATTTTGTCATTTATTGCGATGCATCGAAAAGTGGTTTTGGTTGTGCACTGATGCAACGAACAAAGGTTATCGCTTATGCCTCCCGACAACTGAAGATTCACGAACGGAACTACACTACTCACGATCTCGATCTTGGAGCCGTTGTCTTTGCGCTCAAATTGTGGAGACACTATCTTTATGGAACTAAGAGCACTATCTTCACCGACCACAAAAGCCTCCAGCAAATCTTTGATCAGAAGCAACTGAATATGAGACAGCGTCGATGGATCAAGACGCTGAACGACTATGATTGTGAACTTCGTTATCATCCTGGTAAGGCAAATGTTGTAGCCGATGCCTTGAGCCTAAAGGAGAGAATGTCACCTCTTCGTGTTCGGGCACTGAACATCACCATACATTCAAATCTCAACAGCCAGATCCGAGTAGCCCAAAATGAGGCTCTCAAGGAGGAGAATATATCTCATGAACATTTGAACATTCTTGTCTCTCGATTCGAGGTTAAGGAGACTGGACTTCAATATCTTACCAGAAGGATTTGGGTACCTCTTTATGGAGATCTACGGAAACTTATACTAGATGAAGCCCACAAGTCGAGATATTCGATTCATCCCAGAGTGGGCAATATGTACCACGATCTTAAGGAACAGTATTGGTGGCCGAATCTTAAGAAGGACGTTGCAACTTATGTTGGTAATTGTTTGACTTGTTCGAAAGTTAAGGCCGAACATCAAAGACATTCTGGGTTACTTCAGCAACCGAAAATCCCGCAATGGAAGTGGGAAAAAATAACAATGGATTTCATTACTAAGTTACCAAAGACGATGGGCGGATACGATACCATTTGGGTTATTGTTGACCGCCTTACCAAATCTGCACACTTTTTAGCCATGAAGGAAACGGATACGATGGAGAGACTCGCTCAACTATACATCAAAGAGGTTGTATCTCGTCATGGTGTACCTTTATCGATCATCTCAGATCGCGATCCCTGTTTTGCTTCTAGATTTTGGCGTTCTTTTCAAGAAGCCTTGGGAACTCGTCTCGACATGAGTACTGCTTATCACCCACAGACCGATGGTCAGAGCGAACGCACAATTCAGACTTTGGAGGACATGTTACGTGCATGTGTCATTGATTTTGGAAAGGCTTGGGAAAGGCATTTGCCGCTAGCCGAATTCTCGTACAACAACAGTTATCACTCGAGCATTAATGCTGCACCTTTTGAAGCATTGTATGGCCGTAAATGCCGATCTCCTATTTGTTGGGCCGAAGTAGGCGAAAAGCAAATCACCGGACCCGAGATAGTCCATGAAACAACGGAAAAGATTGCTCAAATTTAAGCGAGACTTAACACTGCCCGTGATCGCCAGAAGAGTTATGCCAATCTTAAATGTAAAGACTTTGAATTCAACGTGGGCGACCGTGTAATGTTGAAGGTTGCACCTTGGAAAGGTGTGATCTATTTTGGAAAACGTGGAAAGTTGAACCCACGATACATTGTTCCTTTTGAAATCTTGGAACGTGTTGGACCCGTTGCTTACCGTCTGGATCTCCCAACTCAATTGAGCTCAGTTCATCCTACTTTCCACGTGTCAAACTTGAAGAAGTGTCTTGTTGCACCCGAACTTGTCATACCACTGGAAGAACTTACAATTGATGACAAACTCCACTTTGTGGAAGAACCTGTCGAGATAATGGACCGTGAGGTCAAAACTTTGAAATGCAACAAGATTCCGATCGTCTGAGTACGATGGAATGCCAAGCGAGGACCTGAATTTACCTGGGAGCGAGAGGATCAAATGATGCAAAAGTATCCTCACCTTTTCCCAACTCCTCCATCTACCTCAGCTTAAAATTTCGGGACGAAATTTTCTTTAACAGGTGGGTAATGTAACGACCCTGACTTTTCCATCTTTAATTAGTAATGGTTATTATTAATGCTTGCGTGTTAATGAATGTATTTTATTACAATTACTTGTTACCATACATGACTTTTAAATTCCCGACATGTCTTTGTGACACACGAACTTTTCACGAATAATATTTCGGATATTATTTGCATCCGTGATTAATTATTATTAATCATTTTTAATTAACTAGTGTTAATAGTTAATTACTTGGGCTTTGTTGGATTAACTTGTTAATTACTTGAACTTGGGCTTTTATTAATGTTAATGGACTAATTAGCCCATCTTTCATGTAAGTATTACTTTAAGGCTTAACTAGTTTGATTAGTACATATGGAATCTAGTTACTACATACTTACACCTTGTTCCAACACCATGCAACCTTATTACCATTTTTTGAGCCAAATACATGAAGTAACTAGTGGACTTTTTCCTTCCCCTTTCCCCTTGTGAAACCGTCAGCCATAGTGGGACAAAGGGAGGATTCAAAACTTTTTTTGATTAACTTATCTACTAGTATTCTCTTGTTTCATTTCACTTTACACACACATCAAACTTACTTCTCTTTTTTTTCTCTCATTTTCTCTCTACATTGTAGGTAACTTGAACAAATTTTTCTCTTCTTTCTTTGCTCTAAAAACCGAAACATACTCACATCTTCATCATCATTTACTTGTCTTTGATTATTGTTTACTTACTTGTAGTTTTTTGTTATTGTTAAGAATCAAACTTTCAAGTTTGTTCTTTATATTATCTTGTATTACAAGAACAAACAAGAACCTAAACTTCCTAGTTTATGGTTCTACATTTAATGTTTTGAAAGATTGAAAGTTCATGAGTTGTAAAATCATTACTTGTGTTCATGTTTGTAAACTTAAAGTTTACTTTCTTAAGGATCAAGCCTTGGCTTGAATCTTTCCAAGTATGAACAACCATGAACTTGTTACTTGTTTATTTAGTTTATATTCATCATTTTGTACATGTTTTAGTTCGTGTTTGTTGGTTAAGGGTCAAGTATTACAAGTTAATCTTGATCTCATACTTTCTTGAACTAAAGTTAACTTTATAAGTTCAAGAACATGGAAGTATAACTTTCTAGTTATAACTTCATATACTTATGAAAGATCTAAGTTTCTATAGCTTATGGTCTTCTAATTTTGTCATAATCAAGAGCTTATGAGCTTACATACACTTTACAAGATGAAAATCTAAGTTTCATAACTTATGGTTTCATGAAAGTAAAGATTCAAGTGTTATAACTTAGGATTTAACTTAGTAACTTTAGATCTAGACTTTTGAGTCTAGGATCTTCAAGATCAAACTAAGAACTACGTTCTACAACTTAAGATCTTGATTAGTTAGTTTACTTTCAAGTTTGTAGCTTAATATTACTTTTAGAGTTCATGTATGTGTCGGATCTAAGATCTTGATGTAACTTTGGTTCATCAAACTACTTGCAACACTTAATTGAGTTGTGCTACTTATCTTAGACTTACACTTGTGTTATGATGGTCAAAACTTGGTAAAGATGATGTAAACACATCAACGAGTTGTACACTTGAAGCTATATGCATCAAGGATGAGAACCGTGATGAACGTCAAGCACCAAGAACCCACCGGAACACAATATTTACTGTTTTCTGGAACTGATCAGAACACCTGGGCTACTATAAAGTTGATTTTCAGTTATCTCTGTTCGATTATATAATTTTTTGTTCAAGACTCGTCTTAATCCGAGTTACGGTTTAGGATCTATGGCCCTCCGAACGTCACTATGTCCTTTTAAGGTTGTGCTGAAAATTCTGACCTACTCGCACTTAAACCATCACCACGGTCAAACAAAGAAGATTTTGCTTCTAGAATTTTTACAACAACTAAAGGACTCATATATGGAGCCATGGCCACTGGTCTCACCTCATTTTAGTAGGTATAGAGGCCGTGGCGACTGACCGAAATCAGCCTTTGTTTTAAACTCTTTTCTAGAATGAAACATACTTTATACTTTTGTTTGATGATGAACCTTAAGACCTAATTTACATAATTTTAAACCTATCGGGAACGATTTACTGACTTAGTAACTTTTGACTTAGGTTGAGGACTTTCCGAACCTACATACTTGCTTACTTTTCCCGAGTCAACTTACTACTACTTTTCCACTGTGAGTTATAGCATCCCTTTTTACTTTAACTATTTTGGGAACTGAGAATACATGCGTATTTTACGTTTTACATAATAGGCACGAGTACTTAAACTTATTATATGTGTGGGTTATACAACGGCATAAACTTTCCCCTTAGCTCGGTAACGTTTAGTCATTGGTTTTTGAACCGGTGAACGCGAATCTTAGATATGGATCCATAGGGTTTGACATCCCCACTCGGGCTAGTAGCGCTAGCATTTAACGGGTGTTTAATACTTCATAAACATACGCACTCGCCAAGTGTACTTTCAGGGGGTTATAAACGTTAAGTTAGTTACCAAGTGCCCACGGTTAAACATATACTTTACATACTATTTTGAAACGCTGTTAAAGCACTGAAATCTCGTGGCCTACCTTACATACTGTTATACTTAAACTATAGCTCACCAACCTTTGTGTTGACATTTTTAAGCATGTTTTTCTCAGGTGCTTAAAGTTGCTTGCTTTCGCTGTTGTACTAGTCATGCCTTGTAGACACCCGCTGCGCTTGTTCGAGTTGTCACCGCATGAAACGTTTTATTTGCATTCAAGCTATGTTACCTTTTGAAATAATGATTTGTAATGACCATTGGGTCACGTACTATTACTAATTGCTTCTGTTCATTGAAGCATACTTTTGTTGTAAGATATTTGATGTTGGTTAAGACATCACCTTTATTCATGAATGCAAACTTCTTTTGAAACCGCATATAGTATTTGAACTTGTAATGATCCTGTTGTTGATGGTCCGTACATGTTGATTTAGTACGGGGCGTCACAACTTAGCTACGAGACATTAATTAAAAAAGGTTGAACATAACTTACAATGATTAATAATAGCGTAGCGTTACACGGACAGAATTTTGACTTACACACTTACAACATTCGCTAACATACCCTTATTATTATTAAATTAAAATTAAAATTATAAATTATATATATATATATATATATATATATATATATATATATATATATATATATATATATCGTGAGAGATAGAGAGAAAAATGTGTGATTTTTTCGGTCAAAACACGCGAAATTTATAGGATGTCAGCTGCTACAGGAGCTCATGCGATCGTATGAGTTTTCTTTATGAAAGCCATACGATTGCTTGGCAGCCAAAAACTGTTCCAAGTAGTTCCAAAACGTGGCTGCTGGATTTTTATAATATTTATAATATAATATAATTAATTATAAATTATATTATATTCTTGTACTCCGTTGACTTGTAATTTTCGGTCCGTTACGTCGCGCGTTGAGAGTTGGCTCAGGTCCCTGTTCCGGATTTTCGAACGTCCCTGCGTACAATTTAATATCTTGTACTTTGCGTTTTGCGACTCGTACTCTTGTAATTTTTAGACGTTTCTCATCAATATTTTGAACCATTTTGATTGTACTTTGTACTTTTTAGCTTTTTGGTCATTTGTGTCTTCAATTCGTCGAATCTGTCTTTTGTCTTCACCTTTTATTATTTAAACGAATATCACTTGTAAATAGAACAATTGCAACTAAAAGCTTGTCTTTCTTGAGGGATAATGCTATGAAATATATGTTCGTTTTTAGCATTATCAAATATTCCCACACTTAAGCGTTGCTTGTCCTCAAGTAATATAGTTTTGAAATAAAAATACTAGAATCACTTCTTTATTCTTCACACTTTGTACATCAGTGATTTCTATACGGCGATATGAACAATGATAGTAACGTTGTGGTTTACAGTCCCACATGACTATGAAAATTTAGATCCTTAAGGAAATTGGATCTTTATGAAAACATTTGATCTTTTGAAAATTTAATCTAGCTTTTACCCTAGATAAGTTTTTCGGAATAACCCTTCACCGGTGTTTGCAAATTGTTTTTGTGGGTTTTGTGGGTTTCAGATTTGAAAATTTTAGCTCAAAACTTGCGGTTTTGTGTCACCCACTTGCTAACCTTGTATTAGGAAAGCAACACGTCCAGTATACTTGCTCCGTATATTACCTTTTGGTAAACTACCGTCCGGTTGTAAAGGAAAGCGTTGAACAAGCAACTGTTAAGGCAATGTCCCGTGACATGCTTTTAATTATGGTCTATAACATGTCGGATGCAATTACTATCCTTTGTAGGAGCAATAGTAAAGATCACCCTATAATTTTTTGATCTGGCACAAGGTCCTGTCTTCGACCATGCTATACAACCACCATTCTTACGGTTGACACCCGATTTGGTTCAGGTGACCTAATGAATTCTAGGTGAATTCCTTGGATTTTACGTTCAATGGTAATGAACGCATTGAAATGGGTTTTCAGAAAACAAATTGGTTTGTAATTTTGATCAAAATATTTTCTCGTTCAAGCTCAAGTTTAGATATCATCGAATTCCATGAGTTTGTAATTCTCAATCTTTAAAGTCAATCTCAAGGATTGAGTAATATCAGTCTTAAAAGCTGATTTTTAATCTTTAAGGAGATTATCCTTTCTAGGGATCTGATTCATTAATCTTATAAGCTAATTTGCACGGTGCCCTCCATTGTACGAGACAGATCCTCTCATGGTTTGGATAAGTCTGACCACTTGGCGACCCTGTTTGATGCTGAGGTCCGTGGATTTCCAGCTGATTTTCGAGAAAACTTTTCAAGATTTTTCGTAGACTCTACAACTGGTCTAGACGACAACTTCCTGACCTAAATCAAGAAGCGCGTGTCTTTTTCGGAAGACTTTACTTCCTTTTAAATTTCATTTATATTACAATAAACTAGGTAAAACTGATTAAAATTGTCCAAAACAAAAGTATCTTCAATTATTTGTACAAAAATATGTGACATATGTTCTAAATAACTTGGTAAATTTTTCCCACACTTGGCTTTTATTTTCCTTTCTTTGCCTTTTTATTGTCCTCTATTCCATTTTAAATGAATTCTAACATTTTGGGTTGTTTCTCAATTTATGTCCTTTCCGAGGTAACAATAATTTCGGTGTTAACACCTAGTTTTATCGTTCATAAATATGTATAAACATGATTTTGAATTCATTTATTTGAAAATTTTTAAAAAATTTTACTAGAATTGGGTAGTCAGTATATAAGACTAGTGCTGTTCTTTATTATCAGAGAGCACTAGATTCTAATACAACTACTGCGTTACTAGTATATTTATTGGTAACCAAGTGTTTAAGTTATAAATTTTAAAAATCCGAAAGAATTTAACCCCTTCCCACACTTAAGATCTTGCAATGCCCTCATTTGCAAGAAATCAGTAATTATTTAAATTATTGAGGGTGATTAGCGTAGAAAAATGATTAAATTTTACCAAAGTTTCCAAACATATTGGCGTTTGTTTGTTGAATGATAAATGGTGCACATCATTTGTTCATTCCGTCTTGTTGTTACATCACATTTGTTTTTCGTTTTGTCGTCAAAATTAGTAGCTTTTGCTGAACTTAATGCCAGTCTTTGAAAATGCGCTGTTTTACCCTGTTGTATACAATTGACAATATACATACATACAAATAATAACATGCATGGTAATTTGAAATGGGACTTAACATCTCACTTTCAAATCAAATATGAAATATTAGTACAACATAATAAAAATGTTAAAACTTACATAAAAGTATCACAATATTATATGTTTAAACATAAATAAATAAAAATAATAAAAAGATAAATATCAATATGAATAGGGGTTCCAGTTCATGTCGTCGGGCGGGTTCCATGGTTGGTTATAGGTGTACTGATAGGCCTGGTTAGGGTCGTAGAGAGTAAATGGTGGTCGCATATCGGGCTGGTGTGGAGGATAGTAAGAAGGTCGGGTCGGGTCGGTACGTAGTTATTTGGTACCTGAGGTGATAGCTGGCTCATGATCTGATGCTGATGATAGTGCCATCTATCATGCTGTCGTTGCCTGGAATGCTCGTACACATTCTCGGCGTGCCACTGCTCGAACTGACTAAATCTAGCCTCGTCTGTCATTTCTACCTCATCTATACGCTGATAAACGTCAGTAACAGCCTCCCTAATGACATCCCTAATGTCATCCGGTTCCTCCATTTCCTCATCTGAACCTCTCTCTACCTGTGGATGACGGCCAACATATGGTATTGCCTGATTGCGTCTGCTCTTTAATACCTTAGCACCCTGATAGACCTTCAATCCTAAAGTATCAACCTGTTCCCTACACACCATTAGTGGACCCCCTTGATCCCTATCTACACTCAAATACTCTCCAATGAGAGTAACAAAAATACCTCCTTCAATTATTCCCCCGTCCTGTATTCCTGCCACTATTTTGGAAAGATAAAAACCAACACAGTAGGGGATATTAACAAAGCTTCTAGTGTTTCGAATACACTTAAGGTAAAATAAGTCGTGTAAGGTCATCTTCTCCTTGTTTTTACCACTTTGTGTAATCGAATTAGCTAAAAATCTATGTATAATACGTAGCTCTGCTTTGTTAATATCTAAGTAGGAGTGTCTTCCTCCTAGCGAAAAAACATTATAATTTGACATACGCCTCCAGACGGCGTCCGCGTCAAAATTCCTATCTACCTGCTCCCCAGATAAATCAAATTTGTACAATCGGGTAGTAGTAATTCACCAGGAGTGTAAATCTGTAAAGTCCTGGCCATGTCCAGCATGGATATCCTGTACATCCTACGGCCAACTAAAAATCTAAGAAAACTTCTATCATCTAACCTTACTACATCCGCATTAAGTGATATAGTACTCATAAGCTCAACACACCATTCCTTATATACAGGCCTACGAATGGTGAATAAACGTTCCCAATCGGGAAAAGAAGAGCTGCCATACCTTTGGATCAGATGCTGTCTAACTGAGTTAACTAGTTGGACCCTTTCCAAAGGATCCCAATCAATTACCCTTGGTACTTCTACATTTTTCGTTACCAGTTTGAATTTGTTACTTTGATACGTCGGGTAATCTCTCCAGCTTCGATCAAATCTCAAATTAGGATGCAACTGTTCTTCATGAATCGTTGGGTGTTCTATTATCGTATGAATCGGAAAAATTACATAGGCATTAACATATTCTTGTTGCGGATCATAATATGGTACGTGTTGATCAGGTTGTTGTTGTTCCTGTTGTTGCTCCGGTTCATATTGCATTTCTGGTTCAGGTTCTGGAGCAAGTTGTCTAGATGATGATGATGCACCATTAGTATCGGTAAATCTCTGCAAAACACATTAAACACAAAATTTGTGCATCCAAATATGCATTAGTGTTAGCAAAATAACAACTTGAAACAATTACAATAACATGTTTAATCAAAATTAAACTTATACGCATTTTCACAATTTTAACAATTCTACACTTTTTCAAATAAGCATTTATGAAAATGTTTACAAAGTTCATAAGCATTCAACTCAAATAACATGTTAAAATAACCATTACTAGCAATTAAACAAGTTTCAAATGGCGTTTACATCAATTTAATCAAGTTCATGAATTTTAGACCTAAAAAGTCCACTTTAATTCTCAAAAATCATGTTTAGGATCAAAGTTTGGATCATTTAGCTACCTAAACATGTTACACTACTTAATTTAGCAATAATTCATGACAAAAATTGGTCATAACCTGTTTATATCAAAAAGCCCCAAATTGCTCAAGAACACAAACCCTAGATTTCTAAAAATTTTGAAGTTTTTGGCTTCAAATCATGTTAAATAGCATCAATCTAGGTTATACATGCATAATATACTAACAATTTAACTCTAATTACACTAGAATTTAACAAAATTAAATTAGGTAAAATTTAGCTCAAAACACTAAAATTGAAAATTTAAAGAATTTAGGGGTGAAATCTTTACCTTCTTTGAAAAACTTCTGAACAATTTCATGATTAGAGCGGATTATAGCAAGAAATTTGGTTGATTTTGGTGAAAAATTGGTGATTTTAGGGGTGAATTATGGATGTGTTCATGTATGTTTGTGTGTGTTATGAGGGAAAACAGAGAACTCGCTGCCTTTTTGATCCTGGCCAGTTTTTGGTCTTCATGCGACTGCATGAATTTTACAAGGAAACCGCATGCGATCGCATGGGGTCTGGCATTTTTTTTTTAATAAAAACCTTATACTTTTAATACAAATAATTAATTAAAAATTAAAATTTTGTTTCTTTTTAGGATGAGGGCGTTTCGGATCGTTGTCCTAGTCCGTCTCTCAACAAAAATTTTAAAATTTGTTACTTTTTAAGCGTTGTTTTAAAAGCAAAGATTTTTGGGTTTTTTTTTAATGTTTTTGGCATACTTTAATTCAATAAGATTAAAAATAATGATAATAAAATTTCTCGTCCCGCCCTCGGATAAAGCAATTTCGGTTCAACGACCTAGTTTCAACTCACGACGAATTTTTAGAAATCACATTTTTAACTTAATGAAATAAAGTAAATTTTTGTTTTTAAATTCACAGCAGACTTAAATTTAAAATGCATAAATTTAAAAATTCATATAAATATCATTAATATTTTTATACATTAATTTTACAAACTTATATTGAAAATATTAATTTTTCAAATATTTACAAACTTAAATATATTGATTTTAAAAAGTTTACAATATTAATTTAATATTTATATATTAATTTTAAAAACAAAGTAAAAATTAAAATAAAAAATCTTTTTGGTCTTTTTATCCCACTTTAATCAATCAAATATTATCAAAAATATACGCCCCTCTTTTCGGTAAAGTAATTTCGGTTCCATAACCTAGTTTTACTCCTCGCGAATTTTTGAAATATTTTGGGTTGATTGATTAAAGATATTTATACCTTAAGAATAAACGGTAAATTTCGCAGTGATGTAATAAATTTTTGTATGATATCAATAATTTCGGTTACGCATACCTAATTTTATTAAATACCAATTTAATACTTTATAGCGAACAATTCAGCGTTTATTATCAAAAGGTTAAAAGCAATAAAAATAAAAATAAAAACTGTACATACTTACTTGTGAGATAGAATTCTTAGAGACCTGCTTTAGCCGACTCATAGGAGAGTCGTGTGATTTGGTTCTCCATAGCTACATAAGCGTAACCTCGATTCTTCAATATCTTTTCTTCTAAACATATAAACGGTCCTTCTCTGCATAGAGTAACAAATTCGGTATTTGAATATGTTTGATTATTTGAACATTTACCTTCGTGTGACCATTTTCCGCATTTATGACATCTTTCAAGGTGTCGTGCTCTTCTTTTTATTGCGGATTTTGATTTTCCTTTTCCAAAATGTATCTTATGATGATCTTTCCCGAGTTCTTTTCTTACTCCGTCCATTTTGCCTCTTATGAATGATACCAATTCACTCGGAAGGGTGTCATTATTACGTTTAGTAATCATAACATGTAGCATTAGACCATGGTTTAGTTCAAAGGAATTCTTCATCTCGTAAATCCTAAAAAAAATAAAAATTCAGAATGGAGGGAGAAGACTAGTTCTTTAGGGTCTGCTAGGGAAAGATCATTCGGATTCCATTCTCGGAAACTACATGAAAACAGAATATCTAACTCTAACAGAAATAACTATTATCCTAAAAAGATTCAAACCTTCCCACACTTAATTAGATGTGGTGTCGAAATTGTGATTAACTTCATCTTCAACTTCCAATAGATTATCTATGTAATATTTAACTCTGTGACCATTAACTTTAAATTCAATCCTATTTGAATTTATTAATTCTACTGTTCCGTATGGGAAAACTCTTTTGACTATGAATGGTCCAGACCATCTTGATTTCAGTTTTCCAGGAAATAGCTTGAATCGTGAATTCAAAAGAAGAACTCGGTCTCCTTCTTTAAATTCTTTTGAACTTCTGATTCTTCTATCATGCCATTTCTTCGTTCTTTCTTTATAGATTAACGAATTTTCGTATGCTTCATGTCTTAATTCTTCTAATTCGTTTAATTGACTTAACCGTAGACTTCCAGCTTCATGCAAATCAAGATTACATGTCTTCAAAGCCCAAAATGCTTTGTGCTCAATTTCTACTGGAAGGTGACATGCTTTTCAGTAAACGAGTTTAAAAGGTGTGGTGCCAATTGGAGTTTTGTAGGCTGTTCTAAAAGCCCAGAGTGCATCCTCCAATTTTATGGACCATTCCTTCGGATTTGATCCTACGGTTTTCTCTAGAATACGTTTTAAAGCTCGGTTAGTATTTTCAACTTGTCCACTTGTTTGTGGATGATAAGCGGTTGAGATTTTATGAGTTACTCCATATCTTTTAAGAACTTTCTCAAGTTAATTATCACAAAAATGAGTACCCCGATCACTTATTAAAGCTTTCAGTGTTCCAAACCTAGCAAAAAGACGTTTTAAGAAGTTGACTATAACTCGTGCATCGTTAGTCGGGAGAGCTTGTACTTTCGTCCATTTAGATACGTAATCAATGGCAATGAGAATGTAAAGATTATTATGAGATTTTGGAAACGGACCCATAAAGTCAATACCCCAAACGTCAAATATTTCACATACTTGAATGACATTTTGTGGCATTTCATCACGTTGACTTATTTTTCCGGCCCTTTGACAAGCATCACAGGATTTGCAAAGAAGGTGTGCGTCTTTGAAAATTGTAGGCCAATAGAATCCAGCATCGTAGACTTTTCTTGCTGTGAGTTGAGGCCCATAATGCCCTCCTGTTGGTCCTGTGTGACAATGGTTTAAGATTTGACTAGCTTCATCTTCGAATACGCATCGGCGTATTATTCTATCGGGACAACTTTTAAACAAATGTGGATCTTCCCAGAAATAGTGTTTTATATCACTAAAGAATTTCTTTCATTTTTGGTATGACAACCCTTTTTCAAGGAATCCACATACTAAATAGTTTGCATAGTCCGCAAACCATGGAATTTCACTATAATCTATCTTCAATAGATATTCATTAGGAAAGTTATCTTGTATGGCCGATTCATTCAGAACTTCTAATTCAGGATTTTCAAGACGAGAAAGATGATCAGCGGCGAGATTTTCTGCTCCCTTTTTGTCTCGGATTTCAATATCGAACTCTTGTAAGAGTAAGATCCAACGGATTAATCGTGGTTTAGCATCTTGTTTCGAAAATAGATATCTAAGAGCAGAATGGTCGGTATAGACCACCGTTTTAGCTAGAACGAGATATGAACGAAATTTGTCAAAAGCAAAGACAATAGCAAGGAGTTCTTTTTCAGTAGTTGTGTAGTTCGTTTGTGCTCCTTGTAACGTCTTACTAGCGTAATAAATAGGTTGAAATCGTTTTTCAATCCTTTGTCCTAAAACGGCTCCCATTGCAAAATCACTTGCATCGCACATGAGTTCAAATGGTAGATTCCAATTTGGAGTTATCATGATCGGCGCATTAGTGAGTTTTTCTTTAAGAATATTAAAAGATTTGATGCATTCATCTGAAAAGATGAATGGAGCATCCTTTTCTAGGAGTTTATTCATAGGAGTGGCAATTTTAGAAAAATCTTTTATGAAACGTCGATAAAAACCGGCATGCCCTAGAAAACTCCTAACTCCTCTAACATTAGTGGGATGTGGAAGTTTAGCAATTACATCTACTTTAGCTCTATCCACTTTAATTCCTTCCTTTGAAATTTTATGACCAAGAACGATGCCTTCTTTAACCATGAAATGGCATGTCTCCCAATTAAGAACTAGATTTGATTGTTCGCATCTAATAAGCATTCGTTCAAGATTAACTAGACATGTTTCAAATGTATCACCGAAGACTGAAAAGTCATCCATGAAAACTTCCATGCATTCTTCTATCATGTCGTGAAAAATCGCCATCATGCACCTTTGAAAGGTTGCAGGGGCGTTGCAAAGTCCAAATGACATGCGTTTATAAGCAAAAGTACCATAAGAGTACGTGAACGTGGTTTTCTCTTGGTCCTCGAGTGCTATTGGAATTTGAAAGTATCCGGAAAAACTGTCAAGAAAACAATAGTAACTGTTCCCGGCTAATCTTTCCAACATTTGAACAACGAAAGGTAAGGGTAAGTGATCTTTTCTGGTGGTGTCATTTAATTTTCTATAATCTATACAAACACGCCATCCTGTTACAGTCCTAGTAGGAATAAGCTCATTTTTTCATTTGTGATGACAGTCATGCCACCCTTCTTAGGTACACATTGAACTGAGCTTACCCATGGACTATCAGAGATTGGATAAATTAAACCTGCATCTAGTAGTTTTATAATTTCTTTCTTAACAACATCTTGCATATTAGGATTTAGTCTTCATTGGCGTTGCACATACGTTTTATGACCTTCTTCCATAAGGATTTTATGTGTGCAATACGAAGGACTTATGCCTTTAATATCATGAATCTTCCATGCAATAGCTGGTTTATGAGCTTTTAGCACAGAAATGAGTTGAGATTTTTCATTTTCAGTAAGAGAAGACGATATTATTACAGGTAATTCAGATTCACCATGTAAATAAGCGTATTCCAAATGGTTTGGAAGTGGCTTTAACTCTAATGTCGGTAGTTCTTCTATCGATGATTTGTATCGATATCTGTCTTCTTCTTTTAGCATTTGAATTTCTTCTGTTGTTGGTTCATATCCATTAGCCATAAGTGAGGCTAGCATTTCAGCTTCATCAATTGGTTCAGTTCCTTCTCCTAAAGAACATTCTCATGTTCCTTGTAATTCTGGAAATTCTTCTAACAATTCTGCATGTGAATCTATAGTTTGAATATAATAACATGTATCATCTGCAGATTGCGATTGTTGCATGGCTCTATCAACAGAAAAGGTAACACTTTCGTCCTCTATACTTAGGGTCAGTTTCTTACCGAACACGTCTATTATTGCTTTAGCCGTGTTTAAGAATGGTCTTCCTAATATGAGAGGAACTCGAGAATCTTCTTCCATGTTCAGAATAAATAAAAATCTACTGGAAATACTAAAGTACCAACTTTAGCTAGCATGTTCTCCATTATCCCTCTAGGATATTTTACAGATCGATCTGCTAGTTGTATGCTTATTCGTGTTGGTTTCAATTCTCCAAGGTCTAGTTTAGCGTATAGTGAATACGGCATTAAATTTATACTAGCACCTAAGTCTGCCAATGCTTCTATTGAACTAAGACTACCCAAAAAACATGGAATTGTGAAACTTCCTGGATCTGATAATTTTTCTGGTATCTTATCCAACAGCACTGCAGAACAATTTTCATTCATAGTAACAGCCGATAGTTCTTCCATTTTCTTTCTATTTGTGATTAGATCTTTTAAGAATTTGGCATACCTTGGCATTCCTGAAATCACATCAATGAAAGGAAGATTAACATTTATTTGTTTAAACATATCCAAGAATTTGGATTGCTCGGCTTCAATTCTTTCTTTTCTCATTTTACTCGGGTAAGGAAGTGGTGGTTGGTATGGTTTAACATAAGGTTTAGCCTTAACTGTGTTATCTTCATTAACCTTTTCAACTACCGGTTATGTTTCCTTATCTTGATCAGATTGTGGTTCTTGTGGAGTAGGAATAGCGTCATCAGAAATTACAGGTATTTCAGGTGGTTTAAGTGTAATACCACTTCTCGTGGTAATAGCTTTAGCTGTTTCATTCCGGGGGTTAGCATTTGTATCGCTAGGTAGACTTCCCGGTTTTCTTTCACCTATTAACCTTGCTAGGTTGCTTACTTCTTGTTCCAAATTTTGAATAGAAGCTTGTTGATTTCTAAATGCTTGAGCATTTTGTTCATTAGTTTGTTTCTGAGATGTGAAAAAATGAGTTTGAGATTCAACTAGCTTTGACATCATATCTTCTAAATTTGGCTTTTTATCATCGGTTTGTGGTGGTTTCTTTTGAAAAATAGGTCTTTGCTGATTGTAAGTATTGTTAGATACTTGTTGATTGCTAGGACCTTGTTGATTGTTGTATGAAACATTTCGATTATAATTCTGGTTTTGATTGTAGATTGGTCTTGGCGGTTGATAATTATTCTGATAATTATTTCCAGGTCTTTGGTTCATGTATGAAACATTCTCTCTTTGTTCCATTGTTTGTTCAATACTGAGACAATCTTTTGTCAAATGTGGTCCTCCACACTGCTCACAACTAATTCGTATTGAGTGAATATCTTTAGTCATCTTTTCCATTCGTCTCTCGACAGCATCTATCTTTGCGGAAATGGAATCAAAGTCATGGCTAGAATCGGCTCTAGCCACTTTAGATGATCTAACGATATCTTTTTCTTGATGCCACTCATGTGAGTGGGAAGCAGTGTTATCAATAATTTTGTAAGCTTCAGTTGCGGTTTTCTTCATAATGGAACCACCAGCTGCTATATCGATGTCTTTTCATGTAGTGATGTCGCATCCTTGGTAGAATATTTGTACTATTTGATAAGTGTCTAAACCATGTTGCGGACATCCTCTCAATAACTTTCCAAATCTTGTCCACGCCTCATATAGAGTTTCATTTGGCTTTTGTGTGAACGTAACTATTTCTCCTTGAAGTCTCACGGCTTTAGATGCCAGAAAGAATTGTTTAAGAATTTTTTCAACTAAAACGTCCCAAGTATCAATTGCCCCTTCAGGTAACGATTCTAACCAATCTTTGGCTTCTCCCTTTAAAGTCCAGGGAAATAACATGAGATATATCTGTTCATCCTCCACTTCTCGGATTTTAAATAGAGTACAGATCCTATTAAAAGTTTGAAGATGTTTGTTTGGATCTTCCTTCGGCGCACCACTAAATTGGCATTGATTAGTCACCATGTGTAGGATTTGTCCTTTGATTTCATAATCTGGCGCATTAATGTCTGGTTGAGTAATTTTGTGACCTTGGCCAGTGCGTTTAGCTCTCATTCGGTCTTCCATACTTAGAGGTTCCAGATTTTTCATGATTGAATTTGTTGAATCTGAATCACTAGAGGATTCTGATTTAATGGTTTGTTCCTCGACAATCTCTGTTTGAATGATTGGTGGTTCCGGAGGAAAGATTAATGGTTCAGGATCTCTGAATTGTCCCTGAATATCCTCCGGATTCTCAATTGTGAGGTCGGGTTCAAAAAATGGATTATCGATGTAAGACCCTAATCTTCATTGTACAGCAGAGTATATAGAGTACATAAAGTGTGGTAATGATTGTGTAGTTAAACAGAAGTCAGAGAAATCTGAGCTTAGTGCGCGCCGCGCACACCAAAGGGAGCGCGCCGTGCACTCCCTACTGTAGCCGGGTTTTTGCTGTTTTAATGAGATATTTTGATGGGCAATTTGGTAATTTCACTTGTGGACGAGTTAAAGGCCAGTTGGTCAGTTGTGGAGTATCATTAACTCCATTATCAACAACCTTATCCCCTTTACTTCAATTTTAGAGTGAGAGTGTGATTCTTGAGTGAGAAAGCTTAAATCAAAGGGAAGAAGTTGTTCTCGGACCAAAGTGCGGGTATTAAAGTTGTTCATCCCCTCTCTAGCTCCGTTGTGGTTGTAGTGGTATGTTCTAACTTTAATTTCCTTACTTTGATTTTGTGTAAGGGTTAGGGTTTGGGTAAATGAAGAACATAAAACCCATATTTGGTGATTTTGGGTGTTCTTGGGTAAGATGGAGTCATGAAGACTCATTGGTAACTAACCTAGGGTTTCAAAGTGGTAATTGATGTTTATGAGTCCTAATTGGTTAGTTAATTACTAGCACACCTAGTTAATTAGTAAATGGGTGTTAGATGGGTTAGTAGATAACCCGAAATGGGTATGTTGACTTTAAATTAGTCAAAGGGCTAATGATTGACCTAATTGGGAAATATGGGTATGAAATACCCTAATTGTGTAATGGTTAGTGTTGTTGGACCTTAATCACTAGCTTTTAAGTGATTAATGATGGTCTTGACCCCTAAAGGGCGGTTTTGGTGAAAATGGGGCATTTAATGCATTTAAGTCATTAAATGCACATGAGTGAAGTGTTGGTATTTAGTCCAACAAGTTTGTTTGTTGATCGAGTACTTATATTATTAGGTACCTTGCTTTGAAGCTTGTGGAGGTATAAATCGTCACCAAATCGTTAAGGTGAGTGGAATGATTATATGCATATGTATGTAAGGTATTTATTTGTATGCTATGGTATGAACCAAAGAGCCGGTAGTGCCATAGTATGTGCGAGCGTGCTATGATGTGAACCAAAGAGCCGGTAGAGTCATAGTACGTGTGTTATAGTGTGAACCAAAGAGCCGGTAGCGCTATAGCACGATTTGTTAGGGTGTGAACCAAAGAGCCGGTAGCACCTTAGCGTTGTTAGAGTGTGAACCAAAGAGCCGGTAGCACTCTAGCGTGAGTATGACTTGAGTTGTGATGTGAACCAAAGAGCCGGTAGCATCATGACAAATGCGTATGGTGTGAACCAAAGAGCCGGTAGCACCATGACGCGAGAATGGTTAACCATGGTTGTGTATTTTGTTTTGTAGCATATTATATTATGTCGATTATATGTTATTGATTACGCTAGTAGCGATTTGTTGGAGATTATTAGCTTTGTACTTGAGATGGTATGCTAATTGTATTGCTAGCATGTATGCGGTATATGTGTAAGTGATGGCAAGTAGGTATGTTATATATATATGGGTATAATTATTGCATTCACTAAGCTTTGCTTACCCTCTCGTTGTTTATCTTTTTAGTAGGCTCCGGCGTCGACAAAGGTAAAGGCCTACGATTGGATTAGAGATCCCGCTTGTTGTTTAGGGGACGCTTTTGGGATGTGATAGCTATTGGAGTATGACCAAGATATGGGTAGCTTAACCCCAAACACCATGCTCATAGTGTCGTTTGGAATTTAAACTAGTGTGGTCGAAACTCGGACTTTCGTATGAAACTCGTAAAACGGCCGATGTGGGCCCCGTTTTGTAAAACTCGTTTTATGTTTGAATCGTATGAGTTTTTCATATTAGAACATGTTGTGTAAAGCGTTTCATCTAAATATGTCGGGAAGTGGGAGATCTTTATTCGAAAAATTGAAAATTCGGACGGAACTGAAAATAGGCATGTGCGCGCCGCGCACCCTGAGGTGGTGCGCGTGGCGCACTCCCCTGTAAAAAAAATTATATTTTATGCGTGTTCGATTGTATATTGGGTTGGGTCGTTACAAGTGGTATCAGAGCATGGTCTAAGGGATTTAGGCGACTTGAGATAGGTGCCTAGACTTAGATTTATTTGTGTAAGCACTTTACACGGGACTTGTAGGAGACGGGTCGGACCGGGAGTTGATTAGTGCTTAGGTTTATGTGAACTAACCTTGCGCTAATTGTTTTGTGTTGTGTTAGCAATCATCAAGCAAGATAGAAGTTGTACTAGCTAGTTAATGCGACGTGCTCTCGTAACAATGATTAGCTACCATTGTTACGAGTTCAAATCGTGTCAAACATGCAATGTACGATGATTGTTGAGCAAGATGGGGGTAGTGTGGTGTATATGTATATACATATGTGTTAAGTTTTCTCGTTCGTTGCTTAACCTTTTCCGTTTAATAGTATGAAGACGAGAAACGGACCCGAGACCAATGAAGGGGGTTCGAGCGAGGATGCTGAGTTTACGGCCAAGGTTGAGGCCATTATGCAAAGGCGTCATGAGGCCTTCTTAGAGGATGTTAAGAAGATGTTCTTGGATTCGATTGACGAGCAAGTAGTCAATCTAGTCAAGGAACAAGTTAAGATTGTTCTTAAAGAGGATAACGCGGGAAGACGAGACTTCCACTATAAAAACTTCAAAGATGCTCAACCTCCCACCTTTGAAGGTGAACAAGACCCTCTAAAGAGTGCTCGATGGATCTCCGATATGGAGGGGGCTTTCCGTACTAGTGAGTGCCCTCTCCATAAAAAGACGAGGGGTGATGCCAAGTTGTGGTGGGATGCGAAAATCCGACTTTATGGCGAAGAATAAAGTATGAGTTTGACGTGGGACGAGTTTAAAGAGGAATTTTTCAGGGAGTACCGAACTTTGGCCGATCTTTCAAAGCTTAAGGACGAGTTACGTACTTTAAGGCAAGGGTCAACGGATTTGAACACTCTCAAGTCCACTTTCTTATCAAAGACCCAATTTTGCCCGGAGTATGACGGGAACGATCACATGTTGAAAGAAGATTTCTACCGAACCTTGAATGATAACTATCAAGAAAGGATTAGTAGGAATTCGGCGAAGACTTTTGATGAGCTATTTGACATCGCTAAGGGTTTTGAGTCGCTTGCTCCAAGAAAGAGTGACTTCACCTTTGGCAAACGAAAATTTGAAGCTACTAGCCACTCGAACAAGAAGAACAAGAGTGTGACTGAGAGCGTCGGTAGTGCGAAAAAGGGGGCTTCTAAGAGTTTTGGGCCCACGTGCTATAATTGTGGTCGACAAGGGCACTTGGCCCGTGATTGTACAAACTCATCTTCCAACAAAATCGTTTGTTTTAATTGTAACAAAGAGGGGCACAAGAGGCCGGAGTGTCCCGAATTGCGCAACGATAATGTTAAGCGATTAGAGAAGGCGGCGGGTACGGCTAGGGGTCAAAATTATTTGATGACCAATGAGGAGGCCAAGAAATCTAGCGATGTTGTCTCGGGAACTTTCATGGTTAATTCAAATCCGGCAAGGATACTCTTTGATAGTGGTGCAAACTTGTCGTTTGTGTCACCAAAATTTGTGCCTAAACTTAATAAACCGTCAGCTAAGTTAAGTCGTCCGGTAGAAGTTGAAATAGCAGATGGCAAGACGGTGCTAGTGGTTGATGTGTGTAAAAATTGTAATATTGTGTTTGGTGTCGAAAACTTTGAAATGGACCTCATCCCGATGACTTTGGGTGATTTTGATATCGTTGTTTGTATGGATTGGCTCGATCATAATAGAGCCGATATTGCATGCCATGAAACATCTATTCGAGTGAAGACCCCTAGTGGGGGAGAGTTAATTATTCATGGCGATAAACGAAGAAGACTTGTGCCGATATGCACTTTTGCACGGGCACGTCGTTTTCTGGTTGGTGGTGGCATGGCTTTTCTTGCCCATGTTGTTGATACTCGTGATGATCCACCACCCATTCGTGAAATTCTGGTGTTGAATGAATTTGAAGACGTTTTTCTGGATGAGTTACCGGGTGTTCCGGCGGAAAGACAAGTTGAATTTCGCATTGAGTTGGTTCCGGGGGCTACCCCATTGCTAAAACTCCTTATCGTTTAGCACCAATGGAAATGCAAGAGTTGTTAAATCAAACCCAAGAGTTGCTTGAGAAGGGTTTCATTCGACCGAGTGCTTCGCCATGGGGCGCTCCGGTTTTATTTGTGAAGAAGAAGGATGGTAGTATGCGGATGTGCATCGATTACCGGGAGTTGAATAAAGTGACGATCAAGAATCGTTATCTATTGCCTAGGATTGACGATTTGTTCGAACAACTCCAAGGTGCAACGTATTTCTCTAAAATCGACCTACTGTCCGGCTATCACCAAATGCAGGTCCGTGAGGAAGACATCGAGAAAACGGCTTTTCGAACGCGTTATGGGCATTTTGAATTCGTAGTTATGCCTTTTGGTCTTACGAATGCACCGGCGGCATTCATGGATCTTATGAACCGAGTGTGCCAACCTATGTTGGACAAGTCGGTAATTGTGTTCATTGACGACATACTTGTCTATTCGAAGAGTATGAAGGAACATGAACATCATTTGCGGAGTGTGTTAAAGACGTTGCGAAAGGATAAGTTGTATGCTAAATTCTCCAAATGTGAATTTTGGCTAAGGGAAGTTCAGTTCCTTGGCCACATTGTGAACGAAAATGGTATTCAAGTAGATCCGGGGAAGATAGAGACGGTAAAGAGTTGGGGACGACCGACTACGCCTACGGAAATCCGAAAGTTTCCTCGGATTGGCCGATTATTATTGTCGTTTTATACAAGACTTTTCTAAGATCGCTTCTCCATTGATAAAGTTAACGAGAAAGAATGCGAGTTTTAATTGGGAGAACGAGCAAGAAATTGCTTTTCGATTGTTAAAAGAGAAGTTATGTCAAGCTCCGGTGTTAGTGTTGCCGGAAGGTGTGGAAGACTTGACGGTTTATTGTGATGCTTCTTTAATTGGGCTCGGGTGTGTTCTAATGCAAAGAGGTAAAGTCATCGCTTATGCCTCTCGACAATTAAAGGAACACGAGACGAGATATCCGACTCATGATCTTGAGTTGGCGGCGGTTGTTCATGCGTTGAAAATTTGGCGCCATTACTTGTATGGTGTCAAGTGTACAATTTATTCGGATCACAAGAGTTTGAAACATCTTTTTGATCAAAGAGATTTGAATTATCGTCAACGTAGATGGATGGATGTGGTGAAAGACTACGATTGTGAGATACTTTATCATCCGGGCAAGGCGAATGTGGTCGCGGATGCGTTAAGTCGAAAGAGTCATCACCCGGGGTTACGATTGGGATTGTTACGTATGATTATTACTAACGATTTTCTTGAAAAACTTGGTGTGATTCAAATTGAAGCTTACGTTCACAACAAGCATGCAGAACGAATTGTGGGGCAATCAGAATTTATTACTATGGGTTCGCGTGGTTTGTTGTCTTTTCAAGGAAGAGTGTGGGTGCCTAAGATGGGGGATTATCGACGAGTGCTACTTGATGAAGCACATAAGTCAAAGTATTCCATTCATCCGGGCGCGACGAAAATGTATCTTGATTTGAGAAAAGATTATTGGTGGCCGGGCATGAAACGTGATGTTGTAAAGTATGTTGAGCAATGCGTCACGTGTTTGCAAGTTAAGGCCGAGCACCAAAAGCCGTATGGTACGTTACAACCGTTAGAAATCCCGAAATGGAAATGGGAGCACATTACCATGGATTTCATCACAAAGTTACCTAAAATGGCGAGAACCCAATTTGATTCGATTTGGGTGATAGTTGATCGATTGACGAAAAGTGGCTTGTTTCTTCCCATTCGGGAAGCAATATCATCAGAGACTTTGGCTAAATTGTTTATCAAAGAGGTAATCGCTCGACATGGGGTTCCTATATCTATTATTTCGGATCGAGATACTCGTTTTACATCTCGATTTTGGGAAAAGTTTCATGAGGATATGGGTACACAATTGAAATTGAGCACGGTGTATCATCCTCAAACAGACGGTCAAACCGAACGTACGAATCAAACATTGGAGGACATGTTGCGGGCGTGTATTATTGATTTCGGTGGTAGTTGGGATGAGCACTTACCTTTGGTGGAATTCTCGTACAATAATAGTTATCATACTAGTATCGGGATGCCACCTTACGAGATGCTTTATGGGCGGAGGTGTCGAACTCCGATTTGTTGGGGTGAAATTGGCCAAAAGGAAATCGGGAGTACCGATTTGGTCTTAGAAACGAATAGCAAGATTTATATGATTCGGGATCATTTGAAAAAGGCTCAAGATAGACAAAAGTCGTATGCCGACAAACGTAGGCGAATGATCGAATTTCAAGAAGGTGACATGGTGATGCTTAAGGTTTCGCCATGAAAAGGTGTTATTCGGTTTCGAAAACGGGGAAAGTTAGCTCCTCGGTTTATTGGGCCATTTAAGGTTTTAGCTCGTGTTGGTGAAGTCGCGTATCATTTGGAATTACCCGAAGAGCTTGCGGGGATTCATAATACATTTCATGTTTCCCATCTCCGTAAGTGTCTTGCGGATGATTCATCATGGGTGCCGTTAGACGAAATTGAGCTAAACAATAAGTTAGAGTATATTGAGAAGCCGATTGCCATACTCGATGAGAAGGTCAAAAGGTTGAGGCATAAAGAGGTTAGGACTTTTAAAGTTCAATGGCGTCGTAGTAAGGGTTCTGAGTTTACTTGGGAGCCCGAAGAATTCGTGTTGGTTTATCTTTCCTCTTGTCATGCGGCTTGGATCGCGAGGACGCGCTCCGATTCAAGTGGGGGAGAGTTGTAAGACCCTAATCTTCATTGTACAGCAGAGTATATAGAGTACATAAAGTGTGGTAATGATTGTGTAGTTAAACAGAAGTCAGAGAGCAATCTGAGCTTAGTGCGCGCCGCACACACCAAAGGGAGCGCGCCGCGCACTCCCTACTGTAGCCGGGTTTTTGCTGTTTTAATGAGATATTTTGATGGGCAATTTGGTAGTTTCACTTGTGGATGAGTTAAAGGCCAGTTGGTCAGTTGTGGAGTATCATTAACTCCATTATCAACAACCTTATCCCCTTTACTTAAATTTTAGAGTGAGAGTGTGATTCTTGAGTGAGAAAGCTTAAATCTAAGGGGAAGAAGTTGTTCTCGGACCAAAGTGCGGGTATTAAAGTTGTTCATCCCCTCTCTAGCTCCGTTGTGGTTGTAGTGGTATGTTCTAACTTTAATTTCCTTACTTTGATTTTGTGTAAGGGTTAGGGTTTGGGTAAATGAAGAACATAAAACCCATATTTGGTGATTTTGGGTGTTCTTGGGTAAGATGGAGTCATGAAGACTCATTGGTAACTAACCTAGGGTTTCAAAGTGGTAATTGATGTTTATCAGTCCTAATTGGTTAGTTAATTACTAGCACACCTAGTTAATTAGTAAATGGGTGTTAGATGGGTTAGTAGATAACCCGAAATGGGTATGTTGACTTTAAATTAGTCAAAGGGCTAATGATTGACCTAATTGGGAAATATGGGTATGAAATACCCTAATTGTGTAATGGTTAGTGTTGTTGGACCTTAATCACTAGCTTTTAAGTGATTAATGATGGTCTTGACCCCTAAAGGGCGGTTTTGGTGAAAATGGGGCATTTAATGCATTTAAGTCATTAAATTCACATGAGTGAAGTGTTGGTATTTAGTCCAACAAATTTGTTTGTTGATCGAGTACTTATATTATTAGGTACCTTGCTTTGAAGCTTGTGGAGGTATAAATCGTCACCAAATCGTTGAGGTGAGTGGAATGATTATATGCATATGTATGTAAGGTATTTATTTGTATGCTATGGTATGAACCAAAGAGCCGGTAGTGCCATAGTATGTGCGAGCGTGCTATGATGTGAACCAAAGAGCCGGTAGCGTCATAGTACGTGTGTTATAGTGTGAACCAAAGAGCCGGTAGCGCTATAGCACGATTTGTTAGGGTGTGAACCAAAGAGCCGGTAGCACCTTAGCGTTGTTAGAGTGTGAACCAAAGAGCCGGTAGCACTCTAGCGTGAGTATGACTCGAGTTGTGATGTGAACCAAAGAGCCGGTAGCATCATGACAAATGCGTATGGTGTGAACCAAAGAGCCGGTAGCACCATGACGCAAGAATGGTTAACCATGGTTGTGTATTTTGTTTTGTAGCATATTATATTATGTCGATTATATGTTATTGATTACGCTAGTAGCGATTTGTTGGAGATTATTAGCTTTGTACTTGAGATGGTATGCTAATTGTATTGCTAGCGTGTATGCGGTATATGTGTAAGTGATGGCAAGTAGGTATGTTATATATATGGGTATAATTATTGCATTCACTAAGCTTTGCTTACCCTCTCGTTGTTTATCTTTTTAGTAGGCTCCGGCGTCGACAAAGGTAAAGGCCTTCGATTGGATTAGAGATCCCGCTTGTTGTTTAGGGGACGCTTTTGGGATGTGATAGCTTTTGGAGTATGACCAAGATATGGGTAGTTTAACCCCAAACACCTTGCTCATAGTGTTGTTTGGAATTTAAACTAGTGTGGTCGAAACTCGGACTTTCGTATGAAACTCGTAAAACGGCCGATGTGGGCCCCGTTTTGTAAAACTCGTTTTATGTTTGAATCGTATGAGTTTTTCATATTAGAACATGTTGTGTAAAGCGTTTAGACTAAATATGTCGGGAAGTGGGAGATCTTTATTCGAAAAATTGAAAATTCGGACAGAACTGAAAATAGGCCTGTGCGCGCCGCGCACCCTGAGGTGGTGCGCGTGGCGCACTCCCCTGTAAAAAAAAAAAATTTATTTTATGCGTGTTCGATTGTATATTGGGTTGGGTCGTTACAATCGAAAATTTGAATTGGAGTACTTGGTCGACTGGAAGACGATTCTAAAGAAAAATCAACGGCGACAATATTGGCTAGATGTCTTGATCTAGTTACAGGTGGTGAACGTATAAAAGGTGGTAAACGTTTTGCTCGGTGCATTCACTGAATATCCTATTAGTTATAAAAGATAAAAAATTATATAAGTTATCAAATTAATAGACTTTTCTGATTTTGCCCACGTTTCGAATAGCTAATAGATGCAGCAAGTAGCCAGGACCCTTTAAATCAGAAGCCCACAACTCGCCACTAACAAATCCAACTATTACTACGAACCAGAAAATTTTGGATGTCTATCAATTTAACCACTTAAAATAATTTTTCGTCGAAATTTTAGAGAAGAAATAGAAAATTCTATGTCCTAAAAATTATAGCGTCGGGAAATAAGAAAGAAAAAGAGCGCGTCGGAAAACGTCGAAAAATAAAAGGTCGAAAAATAATAAAAAGAATGTAGCGCGTAGAAACTTAAAAGTCTAAAAACTAAGAATTAAAAGTTACGTCTAAAGGTATTAAAGCTTAAACGGAATTCTATATCCAAAACGGCAATAATTTAAAAAGTACTAAAATCTTAAAAAGGCGTCGCAAAATTCTAAAGCACCTAAATCTTAGTCTAAAGAAAAAGCACTTAAGGGATTTTACGGCAAAGTCTAAAAATCTAGAAATAAAAATAACTACGGCAAAAACTATATCTAAAACTAATTACGAACGAAAAACATATAAATTATGAATTAACGATAAAAATATTCAAAATGTAAAAATAAGCTTAAAGTTATAAAAATACAATTTTTTTTATAAAAATATTATTTTTATATTATTTATATAAAAGTATTAGTTTTATATATTTAATTAAACTTAATAAAACTAATTAAAAGTAAAAATAAAACTAAATTAAACTAATTATTGTTTTAATTAACCCTAAATCTAAATTAATTAATAATAATTATATATAAATTAAACCATAATTCGATTTAACTAAGGTACCAGGCCTGTCAAATCACTCCATGCGATCGCATGGAGTGCTAGTTAAAATTTCATGCGGTCACATGAATTAGGAAACCGGGCCAGAAGTCTGGGCTGCAACAGTGTCTGGCCCGTATACTTTTTTACTTTTTTTCTGTTTTATAATTATATAAAGTATTTATATAAAATAAATAAAAACTTATATTTTTACAAACTAAAATAGAAATAGAAATATTTTATAATTTTATATATTTTAAACAAACTCTTAAATATATATATATATATATATATATATATATATATATATATATATATATATATATATATATATATATATATATATATATATATATATATATATATATATATATATATATATATATATATATTTTGTTTTTCTTTTTATATTTTTGTATTTTTAATATTTAAAACGTATTTTTACAAAAAGAAATTAAAACTTAATAAAAATCTTTTTTTATTTTTATATATAGCGTTTCGCTTTCGGCGTTTATGCTAGTCCCCGGCAGCGGCGCCAAAAATACTTGATGTTAAAGCGAAGGGGTACGAAATAGTTATATTTTTATTGCGAAATACTATTAAATATGATACAATTTTACACAAGTTATTTATTTATTTATAGAGTGGATATACCTAAACCTTGCTACAACACTTATAGGTAGTGTACCTAGTCGTACAGTAGTGTAGTTTTTAGTAAGTCCGGTTCGTCCACAGGGAACTAGCCAAGTTTAACGCTATATTTTTAAAACTATATTTGTAAATATATAAATATATATAAGTAGTAGTATTATTATAAAATGGGGTTTTTACCATTTAATGACCGGTTTGTTGATTTTAAAACTTTAGTCGCAGTTAAAACCTAATGTAAAATATTAAAAATAAATATAACTTAATTTAAAGCGTAAAGTAAATGACAATAATTAAAGTTCGATAAATTAAAATGCGATAAATAAAATGACAATAAATAAAATTGCGATAATTAAAAAGTACGATAATTAAAAGTGCAATTAAATAAAATGACAGTAAATAAAAGTGCGATAAAATATGAAATAAAGGAATTATGCTTATTTAAACTTCCGTAAACATGATGTTTGACGTGTTGTTTTTAATTTAGTACCATGGGTTAATTGTCCTTTGTCCTGGATTATTCAATATGTCCATCTGGTTTTTGTCCATAACAGTCCATCAGTCATAAATATAAAGTGCGAGTGTCCTCGTCAAATTATCCTTATATCCGAAGTCAAATATTCCAACTAATTGGGGACTTAAACTATAATTACACCAAGTGTCCTTGCATGTAATTCACCCTTGTTTTAATAAGTCCATTAACTATTAATCCATTCCCGTGTCCGGTTAAATGAACGATTATTAGTACTTATAAATATCCCGCCCATCATGTCCGATCGAGTGTATGTGGTTATTTATAATTACGTCCAATTGTAAATCTTTATATTAAATTAACGAACTATCATTCAATTAAACAAATATAAAGCCCATAATCTAATTTCCACAAGTGTCGTTCTTTTGTCCAAACCCCAATTATGGTACAAAGCCCAATTACCCAATCTTAATTTTTAGCCCAACATCACGATTACTTCAGCATTAAATAAGCATAATAATAACTTAGCTACGAGACATTAATTTAAAAAGGTTGAACATAACTTACAATGATTAATAATAGCATAGCGTTACACGAACAGAATTTCGACTTACACACTTACAACATTCGCTAACATACCCTTATTATTATTAAATTAAAATTAAAATTAAAATTATAAATTATATATATATATATATATATATATATATATATATATATATATATATATATATATATCGTGAGAGATAGAGAGAAAAAGGTGTGATTTTTACGGCCAAAACACGCGAAAAATTTATAGGATGTCAGCTGCTATAGGAGCTCATGCGATCGCATGAGTTTTCTTCATGAAAGCCATGCGATCGCATGGCAGCCAAAAACTGTTCCAAGTAGTTCCAAAACGTGGGCTGCTGGATTTTTATAATATTTATAATATAATATAATTAATTATATATAATTAATTATAAATTATATTATATTCTTGTACTCCGTTGACTTGTAATTTTCGATCCGTTGCGTCTCGCGTTGAGAGTTGGCTCAGGTCCCGGTTCCAGATTTTCGAACGTCCTTGCGTACAATTTAATATCTTGTACTTTGCGTTTTGCGACTCGTACTCTTGTAATTTTTAGACGTTTCTCATCAATATTTTGAACCATTTTGATTGTACTTTGTACTTTTTAGCTTTTTGGTCATTTGCGTCTTCAATTCGTCGAATCTGTCTTTTGTCTTCACCTTTTATTATTTAAACGAATATCACTTGTAAATAGAACAATTGCAACTAAAAGCTTGTCTTTCTTGAGGGATAATGCTGTGAAATATATGTTCGTTTTTAGCATTATCATATACCAATTTAAATGTTTGTCAATATGAACAACCGTTCAACAAAAATTCCTGCTTGTGCACACTTAAAAACACTACCATTAGGACAACAACTTCATGGGTACATAATTAGGAGTCATTTTGATGATAATATGTTTATAGCTAGCTCACTTGTTAACATGTATGCTAAATGTGGGAACATTAAAGTAGCTAAACTGATCTTTGATCGTATGAAGCAACATGATTTGGTGACATGGACTGCAATGATAATGGGATGTGCATTACATGAGCATTCACATGATGCAATTTCCTTATTTAGAAAGATGGAGACCGAAGGGTTCAAACCAAATTCTGTTACTTTTGTGGCTGTTTTAACTGCTTGTAGCCATGCAGGAATGGTAAATAAAGGCTTAAACTTTTTTTAAGAAATTGGTCAAATTTTATGAAATAACCCCTGAATTCGAGCACTACGCTTGTATGGTGGATCACTTGGGTCGGGCTGGGAAGTTGGATGAAGCTTTTGGGTTCATATGCAAAATGCCTGAATATAAAAACGCTAGCGTTTGGTTACTGTTGCTAGCTGCATGTAGGGTCCATAAAAACGTTGAGTTGGCTGAAAAGGTTGTCACGCGTATACGTGAATTTGATAGTGAGAATATTGGCGCATATGTGATATTAACGAATACGTATTCTTCTGTCGGAAGGTATAAAGATGCAACGAATATGAAAAGTATGTTGTGTAAGAAAGCAAATAGAAAGGAACCAGGTTGTAGCTGGATCAGAATTGGCAATAAAGTTCATGGTTTTGTTGCTGAAGACGAATCTCGATCACCAGTATTATGATAGTATAATTAACACATTAAATATTCTTTTTGGACAGACGAAAAAGGAAGAATTTGTTGCAGATACAACAATCGTTTCTAAATAATGTTTTATGGCAACATAATGAGGTAATTGCAGATTGTTATTGGTATGCAGATTCATGTGGATTGTAACTTTACAACTAGGCTTGTACCAAAGATTGTTGTAATGGATTAATATGACAACAGGTTTGATTGTTTTAACGACAGAAGATGTTTCATATGGAGATTGGTTCATCACTCGAGTGAGATTGCTTTGCAAAAGAATATAGACTTCTGAATTTTGTGTACAAATAAGCTACTGTCCTACAACTCACATGCAAATTTGATCATATTTAACGAGGTATGTTTCAATTTTTGATTATGTTCTGATTAAGAGAACAGTGTAATGTTGTTTTAGACTTTTAGTATTAGAAAGATTGCACAAAAAAATAAAATAAAAAAAAACAAGCTCAGTTCATGATTCAACTATTATCACTTGCAGAATAAACTCAAACTTGAAGTTATAAATATATACATGAAGTCCTAAACAATCAACAAGTTTGGCATAATAATGAAGATAACTACGTAAGACTACGTATAAGTAATAAAGATAATTTACTGATAGAAATTTTTGTTTATTTTCTTATAATTTTTAATTGTATTTATTTAATCTGAATTTAAAAATCATTTTAAATTTAATTATATTGTTTTATTGAGAACATTGCTGCATAATAAATTCATTGTAGTTACTTAAGAATCATTGAGGTTGCAGTGTGGATTGTCACTTTGCAATTAAGTTGTACCAAAGATTGTTTGTAACACATACATACGATTGTGACTTTACTGTTAAAATATAATGCAAATTTAGATAATATGGAATTAGTAATGTATATAAATATCTAGATATTAAAATGTAAAAGAAATATATATATATATATATATATATATATATATATATATATATATATATATATATATATATATATATATATATATATATATGAAGAAAAATCTAGATGTTAAAATGAAAAAATCTAGATATTTTTATGTGGTAAAAATATCTAGATATTTATCCATGGAAAAATCTAGTGTGTAGAAGTTTCCATGGAGTAGTATAAATATGGGTGTTGATTTCATTTGTGAGTAAGGTGTGAGTAAGTGAAGTGTGAAGTAGAGAAGAAGTAAGAAGTGAAGAAGAGTTAGAATTAGAAGTTGTGAAGAAGTAAGAGTGTGAGTTGAGTCCATAATATTGTAATTGTTTCTTTGTATTAATAAAAGTGTTCTTTGTTAAGTTTCCCAGTTAAGCCTTAGTTTGAGTTTAAGTTCTTAGTGCACTTGTGTTATTTTTATTATATGGTCGGCTCTGCCTCCTAAGTGATATATGGTCGGTTATACCGCCTGAATGATATATGGTCGACACTGTCGCCTAAATATTATTGTGCACTAAGAATTCATAAAATTAAAGGCTAATCAACGTCAAAGTGTTGGTCTAGTGAGTGAGTATAACCTAGGTCCTCTATAGTGGGTGTGTTGGGCTAGTCAAAACTTCCAATAATTGGTATCAGAGCGGGTTGTTCGGGACCATTGCTAGTGGAGGTTGTCACACCCCCCAAAATGGACCAGGGGTAATTGTGACCAGTTATATCATAACACAGTTGTATAAACGAGAACGACTCTATATGAGACTTTTTAAATAAAACCTTTGTTAATAAAACAGCGAAAACAGTAATACATGTTTACATTATTATTAAAACATAAAATAAATGTTTATGAACTAAAATATAATATGCGATGTGGACTCCATGCAAGCATCAAATCTATCTTCACAAAGTTGAAAACAGCTAGCTCAATCATCACCTGAGACAAAACATGCTTAAAGTGTCAACCAAAAAGGTTGAGTGAAATTCACAGGTTTATAAATAATATCTAAAGTTTTAGACCACAAGATTTAGTTTAAAGTTGATTGATATAGAAATATCAATCTAAAAGTGTTGCTGCATTTTGTAATATCGTTACTAAACAAGTTTACCCTATGACACCTTGTACTGTCAGTGTCGTGGAATCATTATTATGTAACCAAAGACCAACGGTCGAATGGTTAGAGACGTTACTCTCAATAGGCCTGCTCACAATAATTAAGTTTGCATTTAAACGTAGCAATTGACGATATTACGGTAGGGATTTAGCATGAATCAAAGCATGACAGCATAGTTAACAATTTAGTACTTGTGTCTAAGTGTAAAACAGTTATAAAGCAAGCATGTGTCTCACCCCAAAATTTATAAATAGTTAAGTAAACAGTAAAAGTGGGGCTATGAAAATCACCTTAGTAGCACAAAAGAGTATTCCACGAAAGAATTGAACGGAAGGACGTGACCGAGATCTCAACCTAGAGATAGAACGTATGATCAGACACTGCCTAACAGACAATAGTATATAGTACTATATTGATAGTAATGGTTCACTAAAGAATTTCCATTTTAGGAAGGTTACTATTTATGGAAAGTTTCCACTTATAGTAATTTTTCAATTTTAGAAAGTTCGGGTTAATCTTTAGAAAAACGTTGTATAACTTTACTCAAACTTCGTTGCTATCAAATAAGTCAGGAATGACCAGATGTAACCGGGGGCCCAGGACTCTTGACCAGAATCTAAGTTATGGCATTCGAGATCCACAAGCTTACCCATAAATGGCAACCTAGACATCATTCACTTACGATCGTGAGTAGCGATGAAGTTCACATGAATTGTACATTATCTTTGATTAACCTTCACTTTAGGTTTATATGTTATTATATATGTTATATTATATTTATTAATGTATTAACAATTTGATTATCTTATATTATATACTATAAGTTATTATTATTAAATTAGTATAGTTATAAAATAAGTGTTTATTAATAATGTATTGTTATTAACTTACATTATAAGCATTATACTTTATTATATAGTATACTTAGTTATTAACCGTAAGTTATAATAATAATATTAATTTAGTATATGTAATATACTTATGTTAATCGAAAATCATACTAATATATGTTAATTCGAATATTAATTCATTAAATATTATATTTATAATTTTTATAAACTTAGTTAATTATACAATTCAGTAGGATATTTTATAAAAATAATTTTATCAAGTTTTTGTATTTATTTCCCACTTTTCTTTATATATATACTCGGTTTATATTAATCAAATTTAATTTGGTAATAAATATTAAATCGACCTAAATAAGTAATTTTATATTTTTTATAGGTTTTATATTTTGTAAAAATGTTATAAAAATTATTAAATCAAATTTTATATCAAAATATTATTTATTTAATGTTTTCTAATTATTTAACCATTGTAATCGGCCTATAATTAAATAAATAGGAAAAATAATTTAAAATTAATTTTTATATTTTTTTAAAGTATCTATTGATGCTACTAATCATATAAAAATTTTATAAGAATTTTTAATACACGTTTGTATTTATTTTGTATTTTCTTTATTATTTCTCTCGGTTTAGAATAATGAAAAAGTAAATTCTTTTTAAATACTAATCGTCCCATTTATTTAATTTTTATAATTTTCACTTGTTTATAAAAGTATAATAATCTCAAAAAAAATTATAATTATTTTTATTACTATTTAATATTTTATTACAAATTTTATATTGTTTTTATGTTTAAATACTACAAAATTCGTATTTAATTATAAATAATATTCCATAAATTATCAAAATTATTTTTATACATCATAATACTTATAATACTAATTATAACTTGTAAAAATAATTTATATATATTAAATTCAAATTTTTAAAGAATATATAAAAAAATAAAAGCAATTTGATAAAAAAATATAGAAAATACCTCAAGTACTTTCCCAAGTTTGTGAGAGAGTTTTTCCAAAGATTTGATACAAGTTTTTATGAAATGGAAGTGGGTATTTATAAGAAAAAATGGTTGGTGAAAAGAAAAAAATATAAATAAAATAAAGGTGCCAATTTTGACAAAAAAATAAAAACATGTTAAAAATGTTTTTAAAAAGTTTTTGTTTTTGAAAATATTTAGTCAAAATTCATGGGCTCATTATTTAATTTATAAAAAAATTCTCTTTTTTTATAAGCTAAAAATATATATATAATGATTAAAATAACTTAACATTTAATTAATAATTATGTTTCATATAGTTTTAAATATAATACGCATTAATATTAATATTAACTAAAGTTATTTTATATAATTAGTGTAAACTTTAGTTAACAAAAAGTGTTGACTAATAATAAATATTTGATCAATGTCAAATTTAATTATATATTACGTATGGATAACAACCCTATAGTTAAATTAGTCAATTCAGGTATGGAAATATGAGGGTTGTTATAGTACCTACCCGTTAAAAGAAATTTCGTCCCGAAATTTAGTTGTTGCCATTAATCGGTGTTGTTCGTACATAGACGAGGATATTTACGTTTTATTTGGTTTTTACGTTCCCAGGTATGCTCGGGGCCTTACGTGAATTCCAACGGATAGAATATTGTTCTGTTTCAAGAATTAAAATCATACAAACCATAATTTCTACAAGTTCTTCTATGAAGTGCATTTTATTATTAATGCGAAGATCATTCAAAATGATGATGTTATACAAGTCATTTCAGTAAATTGGATATATAAAATGTGTTATGAATAATATCGAGCTCATTTAAACCTTGAGCGTTTATGCCACCACGCTAGGGTAGACAAAATATAGAGGAGTTCATGAAAATCATAGTCGTGAAATTTGATAGAGATTATCATTTTTTACAACAAGAATGATGAATATGACTTGAAAATATTGTTTTATCAACATTGGGTAATATGGATAAAACGATTCGATTATAGGAAGAGTATAAATGAAGTTATCTTAAAAGTTTGAAATAAGGAAATATCAGTTTGCCTTAACTTTTGACATAATTAAAGGTGATTTCCGGAATTCAAGGAATTTAAAGGAAATCTTTATAATCTGTATAAGATTTGATTCTCCGGTAATTAAGGAAATTAAAATTGCCTTGATTGTTGTGTCTAGAATTTTGCTATAAATTAGCTTCTTCTGTTTCATTATCTTTACCACTTCTATACTTTCTTTCTCGATTCATACTTCCAAAGATTGTGAAAATGCTCCATCCAGTTCTTATCCTGGATATTTTTCTGACTATCATTTCTGTCATTCTTCTTTTTCATTTACCCCCAGAGGAATCTGTTTACTTCTACAATTACCTTGGGGTTATAGTGTTTTTAATTCTCCCGTGTCTTTATGTTGCTATACGCATTGATATACATAGTTTGTAATTTCCGTGTTGTTATCGGGCTTTATATTTTCCCTTATATGTCGGAGCTCTATGCTCTTGTTTTTCCTTCCCGACTTCAAGTCAAGCGAATAATGGTCTAGAATTCGTAGGTATGGAGTTTTGAATGATCATAATATACAAAGCAGAAGGAAAGGTAATAGAATGGTCTAGAATTCGTAGGTATGGAGTTTCGAATGATCATAATATACAAAGCAGAAGGAAAGGTAATAGCACGATTTGATTTGTCAAATTACTAGAATTACTAAGGATAGAACTATCAAGAATATATGTTCTTGATATGTTCAGAGGCTAAGTAGAATGTAAAAGTCGTGTAACATGGCAAAGGATGATTATAAAGTCTGTGAATCATCATCTTCCATTAAAAATTTAGCATGACTTGCTGTAATATAATCACGTTGGCCTGACGTCATTATATTATACTAACTCATGCTTCAATTCCCAACACTACTTCAAATCATTCAAAATTTAAACTTGTATGTTACAGAAATATAGAAACTAAAACAGTTTCCTTTATTATGTAACACAGATAGTGCGAAGTGATAAATAATTTCGGACAAGAATAGTTATGAAGGTATCTTCAGAAATATGAAGGATATTTATAACGAAAGATACGATGATATCTTAGAATTTTCTAAGATCAAATGATAACGAGGAAAATTCTTCTGTAAGGATTTAGAATGCGTAAGGAGATCTTTTGTGGTTTTCATCAGAAATTGAATCATCTAGTTTCTTTGGTTACAGGTTTAGTCCTTGTGATTTGTCCCCGGTCTCCTTCATGGTTTGCTCAATCCGTTTTTCAGCACAAAATTTTCTATCGAGCGTTCCCAATACCCCATTCTTTGTCATCAAACTCCTGGCCATTTAGGCCATCTACAATTTTGCTGTTTCCTCTGCATTTAATGCAGCCATATTTGAATCGTCGGTTATCAATCCGAGATGGTTTCAAGAAATTTCATTTTTAGATGATTGAACGCTGATTGTGATTGTCAAGATTCAAAGGATGTTTTAAAAATTTTGAATTTGAAGTGTTTAAGCGTAAGATACATCCATAAATGGATCTAACAGTTGACGAAGAAATGTTGTGATTTTCAAAAGTAAGGAATGGTAAGTTCGGTGGTTTGATGTGATAATTCATCATAGAATACGAATGAATATAATTCATGAATGTAGTGATCTTTAAGAAGATAACACTTGCTAAAGCTTTACTTAAATTCCGATATGTCAAAATCAGAATATGTAATTGAATTTGTATGAAAATGGTTGTTCTTTAGTGAACGGATACATATGTGGATGTAAGTAGTATAGTTAATGACTATTGAATCAGAATTGAATAATGTACGGTGTAACATATTAATGTGAGATATAAATATTCCTCGGGAATTACCTACTCGTTAAAATATTTTCACCGTCAACAGTTTGTACAACAGAATATTTAATTACAATCTTTATGAAAATATACGTACATATATATTTTCTTTCAGATGTAATCATGGATTTAACGAGTTAATATAATATTAAACTCATTTAATTTACAATTGAAATGAGAATTAATAATCTCCAAAACCTTAGAGATTTCATAATTGTCGCGAAATATTTCACTAATGAAGTTATGAATCAATACTTCGTCGTTCATTATTATTGATATATCTCGGTATATGATGTTGGTGCTCGTGGATTTCTTGTGAAATTCACAAGGCACGAATAATGTTTTCTAGAAAGTTTTGAGTACATCGAAAATGGAAGTGTAAAATCAAACATGTATTTGAATAATACACTTGATTTATTATGAAAATGGAGTTTATTGTGCTGAAGCAGTGATTAACGATTGTTAAGTCATTAACGAAGGATGTACATCATAGCATATTGGTGATATGAATTAACCGAGTAGTATTTACTAGTTAAGATTCACACGTAATAGCTTAGTACGAAAAGATTTATTATTGTTCCAAACCATATATATATAAAGTATACATATATAATTCTTCAGGAAGAATGAGTCAATACATCTTAACTCATTATTACTAATTTTCCTTGGTATCTATGGGGCGTATGATGTTAATGTTTAAGGTACTGAGTGTGATGTTGAGGCGTGGAATGCAGATGTTGTTGTTAGTGAAGCTGATGCTGTTGGTGGTGATGCTGATGGTACTGGTGGTACTGGTTATGCTGCTGGTGCTGCTGCTGGTGCTCGTAGGTTTTGCACCATATTTTCCAAAGCCACTACTCGAGTGCGAAGCTCGTTGACTTCTTCTATTATTCTGGGATGATTGGCGGTTCGGACAAGGGGATGAATAAGATCTGAAATTCTAGATATTATATATTCGTGACAGGATATCCTGGAAATGAGGGTGAAAATAGTGTTCCGAACGGGTTCGCCGGTAATTGCTTCAGGTTCTTCGCCAATAGGGCAATGTGGTGGGTGAAAAGGATCACCTTCTTCACTTCTCCATTGATTAAGTAGACTACGAACCCACCCCCAATTCATCTAGAAAAGGTGATGACTAATTGGTTGGTTCATTTCGGTTACACTGCCATTAGAGCTTGAGGAGTTCGAGGAATCAAGTGAGAAATCCATATTATCGGATCGGAATAAGGGTTTTTGTTATAAGATGAGTGTTGAATAATGAATGATATATTTGTCTTCTTGATATACGTATATATAGCAAAAAGATTTCCGTAATTTACGGAGGAATTTAGGAAAAGTGTTAGACAAAGTCTATTAAGATAGATATGATAAGATATAATAATATATGATGTGTCTATACTCCAATAATAGCAGTATGACGTGTCGAGATCATAAAATGATAAGTATGTAATCTGATAATCTTTAGATTAAAGACTTTCAATTCATAATGGCCTATTCAGGTCTAGGGGCTTGAGCTATAGGATCCTTTAAATCGGTAATCCAAACCCTTCCATTCTAGAGTTTCGTAGACGCCATCCGTCAAGAAAATTCAATGATAAAAAAAATAACGAGAAATTAAAGATTTAAAAGTAATGAATATGAGTAGTGATGACATTATAATGTCTTTGAGATTCTCGATAACTCAATGATATTTTTCGGTTCGCAAACCGATGCATAAAGTCATAAAGCATATAGGTACGTGATATACAAAGGAGGTTATATACGTTTGAGTATGAATAGTAACAAATATAGGAGTTTCAAAAATCATGGATAACATTTCATGTAATACATATGTAATACACAAAACTATGATAGATGACATAGGAATGTCGAGAACGGTGTCGCATTTAAATGTGGTGGCGGAATTGAATAGTACTTAGGAAAGTGAGCAGAGTTCTTAGGTTGGCTCGACATTCTAAGATAAGTAAAGTTTCTAAAGTATAATGTAGCATTTAACAGTTAAAGGCAACAATTAAAGGCACTATAGTCAAGTAAAGTTGTAGTCCTACATTGCTAAGGTACCTAATTGTATAAGGCACACATAAAATGCAATCCTGGTTCTCTACAACAATTTTGCTCTGATACCAATCTATCACACCCCCCAAAATGGACCAGGGGTAATTGTGACTAATTATATCATAACACAGTTGTATAAACGAGAACGACTCTATATGAGACTTTTTAAATAAAACCTTTGTTAATAAAACAGCGGAAACAGTAATACATGTTTACATTATTATTAAAACATAAAATAAATGTTTATGAACTAAAATATAATATGCGATGTGGACTCCATGCAAGCATCAAATCTATCATCACAAAGTTGCAAATAGCTAGCTCAATCATCACCTGAGACAAAACATGCTTAAAGTGTCAACCAAAAAGGTTGAGTGAAATTCACAGGTTTATAAATAATATCCAAAGTTTTAGACCACAAGATTTAGTTTAAAGTTGATTGATATAGAAATATCAATCTAAAAGTGTTGCTGCATTTTGTAATATCGCTACTAAACAAGTTTACCCTATGACACCTTGTACTGTCAGTGTCGTGGAATCATTATTATGTAACCAAAGACCAACGGTCGAATGGTTAGAGACGTTACTCTCAATAGGCCTACTCACAATAAGTAAGTTTGCATTTAAACGTAGCAATTGACGATATTACGGTAGGGATTTAGCATGAATCAAAGCATGACAGCATAGTTAACAATTTAGTACTTGTGTCTAAGTGTAAAACAGTTATAAAGCAAGCATGTGTCTCACCCCAAAATTTATAAATAGTTAAGTAAACAGTAAAAGTAGGGCTATGAAAATCACCTTAGTAGCACAAAAGAGTATTCCACGAAAGAATTGAACGGAAGGACGTGACCAAGATCTCAACCTAGAGATAGAACGTATGATCAAACATTGCCTAACAGACAATAGTATATAGTACTATATTGATAGTAATGGTTCACTAAAGAATTTCCATTTTCGGAAGGTTACTATTTATGGAAAGTTTCCACTTATAGTAATTTTTCAATTTTAGAAAGTTCGGGTTAATCTTTAGCAAGACGTTGTATAACTTTACTCAAACTTCGTTGCTATCAAATAAGTCAGGAATGACCAGATGTAACCGGGGGCCCAGGACTCTTGACCAGAATCTATGTCATGGCATTCGAGATCCACAAGTTTACCCATAAATGGCAACCTAGACATCATTCACTTACGATCGTGAGTAGCGATGAAGTTCACATGAATTGTACATTATCTTTGATTAACCTTCACTTTAGGTTTATATGTTATTATATATGTTATATTATATTTATTAATGTATTAACAATTTGATTATCTTATATTATATACTATAAGTTATTATTATTAAATTAGTATAGTTATAAAATAAGTGTTTATTAATAATGTATTGTTATTAACTTACATTATAAGCATTATACTTTATTATATAGTATATTAGTTATTAACCGTAAGTTATAATAATAATATTAATTTAGTATATGTAATATACTTATGTTAATCGAAAATCATACTAATATATGTTAATTCGAATATTAATTCATTAAATATTATATTTATAATTTTTATAAACTTAGTTAATTATACAATTCAGTAGGATATTTTATAAAAATAATTTTATCAAGTTTTTGTATTTATTTCCCACTTTTCTTTATATATATACTCGGTTTATATTAATCAAATTTAATTAGGTAATAAATATTAAATCGACCTAAATAAATAATTTTATATTTTTTACAGGTTCTATATTATGTAAAAATGTTATAAAAATTATTAAATTAAATTTTATATTAAAATATTATTTATTTAATGTTTTCTAATTATTTAACCATTGTAATCGGCCTATAATTAAATAAATAAGAAAAATAATTTAAAATTAATTTTTATATTTTTTTTAAGTATCTAGTAATGCTACTAATCATATAAAAATTTTATAAGAATTTTTAATACATGTTTGTATTTATTTTGTATTTTCTTTATTATTTCTCTCGGTTTAGAATAATGCAAAAGTAAATTCTTTTTAAATACTAATCTTCCCATTTATTTAATTTTTATAATTTTCACTTGTTTATAAAAGTATAATAATCTCAAAAAAAATTATAATTATTTTTATTACTGTTTAATATTATTTTTATGTTTAAATACTACATAATTCGTATTTAATTATAAATAATATTCCATATATTATCAAAATTATTTTTATACATCATAATACTTATAATACTAATTATAACATGTAAAAATAATTTATATATATTAAATTCGAATTTTTAAAGAATATACAAAAAAATAAAAGCAATTTGATAAAAAATATAGAAAATACCTCAAGTACTTTCCCAAGTTTGTTAGAGAGTTTTTCCAAAGATTTAATACAAGTTTTTATGAAATGGAAGTGGGTATTTATAGGAAAAAAATGGTTGGTGAAAAGAAAAAAATATAAAATAAAGGTGCCAATTTTGACAAAAAATAAAAACATGTTAAAAATGTTTTTAAAAAGTTTTTGTTTTTGAAGATATTTAGTCAAAATTCATGGGCTCATTATTTAATTTATAAAAAAAATCTTTTTTTATAAGCTAAAAATATATATATAATGATTAAAATAACTTAACATTTAATTAATAATTATGTTTCATATAGTTTTAAATATAATACGCATTAATATTAATATTAACTAAAGTTATTTTATATAATTAGTGTAAACTTTAGTTAACAAAAAGTGTCGACTAAAAATAAATATTTGATCAATGTCAAATTTAATTATATATTACGTATGGATAACAACCCTATAGTTAAATTAGTCAATTCAGGTATGGAAATATGAGGGTTGTTATAGAGGTACTCATCGATAAACGTTGGACGTTTACATCGGCTTGTTTTCACCAAGGCTCTAAGGGAGATTCTGTCGGAGCATAGTTAGGAACTGTGAAAGCTCATCGGTCAGGGACCAAGCTTATTGGACGTTGGACGTCATGATGGCAGATCTTGCAAGTATGAGCAGTGGAATCAAGAGTCTCAATAACCACAACTATGGTTATTGGCGGACTTGTATAGAATCCTACCTACAAGGACATGATTTATGGGAAATAGTTGCTGGCAGTGACACAACGCCTCCACCGAAAGAAAATGCCGAAGCCTTGAGAAAATGGAACATCAAGGCTGGGAAGGCTTTATTTATATTGAAGACTACAATCGAGGAGGATCTATTGGAGCACATCCGTGACGAGAAAACACCAAAGGCAGCTTGGGAAACTTTTGAAAAATTATTTTCAAAGAAGAATGAAGCACGACTCCAGCTCATGGAAAATGAGCTCGCAGGTATCTCACAAGGAAGTCTATCTATTTCTCAGTATTTCACCAAGGTGAAATCTATTTGCCGTGAGATATCTCAACTTGCCCCTGAAGAGAAAGTGAGTGATGCAAGGATGAAGAGAATTATCATCCACGACTTAAGATCCGAGTATAATGGATTTATAGCCGCTGTGAGAGGATGGCCTACTCAACCATCATTAATAGAGCTGGAGAATTTATTGGCTAACCAAGAGGCATTAGCAAAGCAGATGAATGAAGTGAGCATAAAAGGAGAAGAAGAAGCACTCTTTACCAATAAGAAGAAAGCTATGTCTCGAAGACAAGAGGCGATGAAAGAAAGTAAGACATATGGGTGGAAGGGTCACCTAAAATCAAAAGGCAACGCTTCAGGGGGAGCTCAACAAGGAAGAAGAGATCATCACCAACAATACGGGGAAAATGATAAGAGAAAGAATGGTGAATGCTTCAATTGTGGCAAGAAGGGTCATTTTGCTCGAGATTGTAGATTCCCCAAAAGGCGAACTTTCGAAGGAAATGTGGCAGCCACAAGAGATGAGAAGAAAGAGGTCACATTTGAAGCAACCATTAATGAGGAAACATGGGATGCAGAAGCTGGACTCTCTGTTGAAGCTGACATAGATGATCAAGCTCTTACAACAACTTTAAAGTCAAAAATAAACTACAAAGATGATTGGATCATCGATTCTGGGTGCTCAATTCATATGACCAACGATGGGACGAAGTTGAAAGAAATGGAGGATTACAAAGGAAAGAGAGTCGTGTTGACAGCCGACAATTCAAGGTTATCTATTTCTCACATTGGAAAGACAATAATTCCAAATGAAGGCGGCTCTCATAAGCTCCAACTCGAGAAGGTGTATCTTATCCCTGGCCTAAAGAAGAATTTACTATTAGTACCACAATTGACAGCAGAAGGGAACTATGTGCTCTTTGGACCAGAAGATGTGTCCGTATTCAAGAGAGTAAAGGTGGTTGGCAATCCAGTTATGCATGGAAGAAGAATAGAATCGGTCTATGTATTATCTGCTGAAACAGCTTATGTGGATAAGACTCGAAAGAATGAGACGGCTGATCTGTGGCATGAACGTCTTGGGCATGTGGGATACAATAAGTTAAAGGACATGATGGTGAAACGCATAGTAAATGGGCTTTCTCAAATTAATATCCGAACAGATACAATATGTGTTGGATGTCAATTTGGCAAAGCTCACTAATTGCCATTCAAGGAGTCAGCGCATCAGTCCAAGACACCACTAGAGCTCATACACTCAGATGTCTTCGGCCCAGTGAAACAAACATCACTTGGAGGTATGAAATATATGGTGACATTCATTGATGACTTCTCAAGATATGTGTGGGTTTACTTCATGAAGGAGAAGTCGGAGACTTTTTTGAAGTTTAAAGAGTTCAAGAACAAGGTAGAAAGTGAGCTCAATACTAAGTGTGACGATCGCTCCAAATCCATATGGACGAACACGTCATTCATCGATTTCATTGCGAGGTATCTGACCTCTATATGATACGTTTTGTAAACATTGCATTCTTTTGAAAAGGCACACCATAAATGAATATTTAAATCAAAGGTTTTCGACATCTAATAATTTCTACATATAGACAATCACCGTAAATAATAGTTTACAATAGTAATTCCGTTGACAATGCAGTCAAAATAAAATACATGGTGATGATTTGGTGAATGCAACGTTTCCTTGATAAATATGCCATGTAAGACTCCATGCACATAGCTTGTCTAACATATAAGCAAACAGCGGAAGACTTCTAGGGAACCTGAGAATAAACATGCTAACAAGTGTCAACACAAAGGTTGGTGAGTTCATAGTTTTAGTGTTTCGCATCATCTGTATATAAAGGTGGATCACAAGATTTCAGTTGTTTCATCCGAAACGTTTATCAAAATATTCTACGAAATTAAGCACCCTGGTAACTAAACTTAACGTATATATAATTTATACCCTTTGTATAATCATCTTAATAATACACGCAAACCAACGTGTACGCTTCTCAAATAGCATACGTCCGTTAAAAGGCTAGTGCTCTAGCTCGGACGGGGATATCAAGCCCTATGGATCCATATACTACTACTCGCGCCCACCAGTTCTTATAACTGGCAGTTACTAGTTACCAAAGCTAAGGGATTTTCGGTTCAAACTCAGTGTAGAATTTAGTATGTACTTGTATCCATTGCGTTTAAAATAAAGTGCATGTATTCTCAGCCCAAAAATATATATTGCAAAAGCAATTAAAAATGGAGCAAATGAAACTCACCTTAGCAGCACATAAGGTCATTCATCAAAAAGTGACCGTAATTCGGAATGCAAGATTAACCGTAGATCTCAACCTAGAGAACATATGTTGGTCAATACATGTCTAATAAACTAGGTTGGGTTATAGTGTATCACAATCCTAATGCTCGAGATCGACATACAAAAGTTATCAAAAGTCAATTTTGACAATTGTTCTAGTAGTATTTTATCAATATCATAAACAGGTTGTTTAAATATTAATTGCAAATTCAAAAGCAATTCCAATTAACGTCAATTATAATTCAGTTGACCATATCTTTTGATTCGTTCATCGAAATTACGCGATTTCTAAATGAAAAGTTATTGATTTTTTGCCAGCTTTCCGAAAACATGTATATCATATACCTTTTACCAGTAATATATGTATTTAATTCGTGATTCATTATAAACTGTTTAACGACGAAATTTAGCATACAAGCATGTATAAATATATACTCGAGCACTAGACATGTATACACTATTAATATATAAAAGATAAGATATGAGTGCTCACGTATCAATATTGAGATTCAATATTGCAGGAAAGTACGTAGACGCAACAGAGATGATAAATACTAGGTTTGACTTGCGAACAATACCCATCAACATTACCCATAACCTCCATAGCTATAGCCCATAATTTCCTTAGTTCTATCCCGTTTGAAGCTTGTTTTGAAAGTGACAAGCTCATGACCTCGTCGTAATATTTTATGTATAATATTACTAAAAATATTAAGATTAATAATAATAATAATCTTAATAATATAATAATAATAATAATAATAATAATAATAATAATAATAATAATAATAATAAATAAATAAATAAATAAATAAATAAATACTTAGGAGTAATATGTGTATAAAAACATGCGCAAGAAACCTGGTATTTATAGCCATAATTCCTGATTCTGATGCCCAAGCGATCACATGGGTTTTATGCCTATTTCTCATGCGATCGCATGACCGTCAGATCCAGCTCACATATTTTTTGTTTTCTTGTTTGTCGACATAATTAAATATAATATATATAATATATATAATTTAAATAATTAATTATATATTATATTAAATTCATGTGCATAGTTGACTTGTAATTTTCGTTCCGATGACTCGTACGTTGTCACTCGACTTATGTCCCGGTTCCGGTTTCTCGAACGCATTTTCGTACGCTTAGAAAACTCGCAATTTACGTTTTGTGACTCGTACTTTTGTCAAAATATAGTCTTAAATTATCAATAAACTATATCATTCAAAGTGTATCTTAAACTTTCGAGTGTTTTGGTCATTTACTTCTATAAATCATTGTCTCGCTATTTGTTAATATATATATATATATATATATATATATATATATATATATATATATATATATATATATATAATAACAAATGGTTTTTTATGACCAAGTTAATATAAATTTTCAACATTCATAAACACGTTTTAAATATACGTCGTAAGTTATTCATACAATTAATATTCCAACTTATCATATATATTCAAATAAATATTTAAACCAATAAGTTTAATGTACGGTATCAAAAAAATTAATACATTGTTACGTTTTCAAGTTATAGTATATATATATGTATCTATATACATATAATTGTTCGTGAATCGTCGAGAACAACCGAAAGGTATTTGAATATATGAAAATAGTTCAAAAATTTTGAGATTCAGTTTTACAGACTTTGTTTATCGTGTCGAAAATCTTACTCATACAAAGATTAAGTTTAAATTTGGTCAGAAATTTCCGGGTCACCACAGTACCTACCCGTTAAAGAAATTTCGTCCCGAAATTTGAGTGAGGTCGTCATGACTAACAATAAAAATGTTTTCATGCCGTATATGTGTTGATAAATATAGTTTTATCACCGTTGAATAATATGGATAAAACAATCCGATTATTCGAAGCGTATGAGAGAAGTTATCGTAAAAGAGTGAAATGGAGAATAGAGATTCGTCTTAACTCTTGACGTATTAACGATTGATTTCCGTAATTTAAGGAATAGAAAATCTTCATAATCTAAATAAGATTTGATTCTTCGGAATTTAAGGAAATTAAGATTTCTTTTGATTAAATGCGTAATTTGCCTCGATTACTATGTTTGATATTTCGCTATAAGTTGACCTCTTCCGTTTCATTATTTTCATCACTCTTACATCTTCTTCCTCATTTCCTATTTTTAAAAGATTGTAAAAATGCTTCATCCAGTTCTGATTCTCGATATACTCCTAACTTTCATATATGTCATTCTTCTTTTTCATCTACCACCGGAGGAAGTTATTTTCTTCTACCATTACCTTGGGGTTATAGTGTTTTTCATTCTCTCATATCTTTATATTGCTATACGCATTGATATACAAGGTTTGTAATTTCTGGGTGGTTGTTGGGTTTTATATCTTTCCTTATATTTCGATGTCTCTACTTCTGTCTTTCCATAATCATTGACATCCACAGTTAATACTCTCTCCAATTTACTGTGATTTATATATACTCCCATTGATATTTTGAAGCTTCATGCTTTTGTTTTATCTTTCCGACTTTAAATCAAGCGAATAATGGTCCAGAATTCGTAGGTATGAATTTCGAAATGAACATAATTAATGTTCTAAAAAAAAAACGGTAATAGCACAATCTGACTTGTCAAATTACCAGAATACCTTGAAAAAGACCGAATCATTAAGAAAATATTTTCTTGATAGTTTAGAGGTTAAATAGAATGAAAGAGTTATGTAACATGGTTTATAATGAGGGTATGATCTGTGAACCTTTATCACGTTCCATTAGAAACTCAGCATGACTTACTGTAATATAATCACGTTGATCAAGTGTCATTATATTATACTAACTCATGCTTCAGTTCCCAACACCACTTCAAAAATATTCATATTTTAAACTCGAAGGTTTCAGAATTTAGAAACTAAAATAGTTTCTTTTATGATGTTACACAGATATCGCAAGGAGAAAATTGATTTTCGATGAGAATGATTATGGAATTATCTCCAGAAATATGGAGGATATTTATAATGAAAGATACGATGATATCTTAGAATTTCTAATATCAGAGGATGATGAAGAATATTGTCCGCAAGGGTTTAGATTCGGAAGCAAGGTATTCGTTAATGGCTTCAGCAGATACTGAATAATTTGGATTCTTTGAAGGCAGCTTTAATCTTTGTGATTTATCCACAGCCTCCTTCATACTTTGCTCAATCCGTTTTCCAGATCCAAACCTTCTCTTTTTCTGAGCTTTGCCAACACGCTATTCTTTATCATCAAACTTTTGGCTGTTAAGGTCGTTTACGGTTTTTGCTGCTTCATCAGCATTCAAAGTTATCATAATCGAATCGTTGGTTATCAATCCGAGGTGTTTTCAAAAGTTTGAAGGGTTTGTATGAAGATTGTAATTGTCAAGATACATACGATGTTCTAGAATTTTGAACGATACAATTTTTTTTTCTTTTTTTTTTCTGGGTTTATGAATAGAAGTGATGTTCTAGGACAGTTTTGAAGTCAAAGTATAGCATTTGAAAGATGTAAGAATCTAAGAGTGATGTTTTCTGTTAAATCTTGGCTTGGATTCTGATTTTTCAAAATCAGAATATGTAATTGAATTTGTATGGAAACGATTGTATAACGCTGTGAGCATAGTTAATAATTTTTGAATCAAAGTTGAAGAATGTATAGTATAACATATTAATTGTGAACTTATATATTTCCCGAGTATTACCTACCCGTTAAAGATTTCACAATTAATACTTTGTACAAAAGAATTTTTTTTTACTACCGTCTTTATGAAAATATATGTATGTATATTTTCTTCAGATGTAATACAGATTTGATGAGTTAATATCATATTAAGCTCATTTGATTTTTGAATTGAATGAATAATCTCTAAAACATTAAGGATTACATAATCTTCGCGGAGTATTTCACTAATGAAATCAATACTTCATTATTTATTCTTATTCCTCGGTGAAGGATGTTGATGATCGTGGAATTCTTACGAACTTCATAAGATATAAATGATGTTTTCTAGAAAGTTTCGAGTACATCGAAGATAAAAGTGTAAAATCAAACATGTAATTGATTAATACACTAAGTTCATTATGAAATGGAATTCATTGAGTTGAAACAGATATTTGTAGTTAACGATGGTTAAGTTGTTAACGAAGGATGTACATCATAGCATATTAGTAATATGAATTAACCGAGTAGTATCTACCCCTTAAAATTCACACGTAATAGCTTAGTACGAAAAGATTCATGATGGTTTTAAAATTTATATATATAAGATATACATATAAATTCTTTAGATGAATTGAGTTATTACTTCATAACTCATTGATACAATATACTCGTTGTTGACTCGTAATGATGTCCACGGTGCTTTATTGAACTGATGGAGCTTGTGATGTTAGAGGTGCTGCTGATTCTGACGATGTTGACAGCACTGACTGTGCTGGTGAGGCTAAGGGTACTGTTGATGCTGTTGGTAAAACAAGTCTAGCTTGTATCTTACACCATTCGGATAAGGGTTTCTACTCTATCTGATTTAGGGTTAAGGCTAGAATAGATAATCTCTAAACTTTAAAAATTACATAATCACCGTAGAATGTTTCTCCGATGAAGTTATGAATCCATACTTCATCGTTTGTCGTTGCTGGTACTTCTTGGTACCTATGGTGCGTATGATGTTGATAACCGAGGTACAAATTGTGATGTTGAGGCGTGTGATGCGGATGTGGTTGTTGGTGGTGGTAATGATCCTGTTGGTGTGGATGATGATGGTACCGGTTATGCTGCGGGTGCTGCTGCTGGTGTTCGTAACCCTTGCACCATATTCTCCAAAGCCACTACCCGAGCACGAAGCTCATTGACTTCTTCTATTATACCAGAATGATCGGTGGTTCGGACGATCGGATAAATAAGATTTATAATATGGGATAGTATATAATCATGATGAGATACTCTGGAAATGAGAGAGAAAATAGTATTACGAATAGGTTCGCCGGTAAGTGCTTCAGGTTCTTCGCCAAGAGGTGAATGTGGTGGATGGAAGGGATCACCTTCTTCTTGTCTCCAATGATTAAGTTGGCTACGAACCCATCCCCAATTCATCCAGAATAGGTGATGGCTGATTGGTTGATCCATTCCGGTTACACTTTCTTCAGAGTTCAGGTGAATATCCATATCGGAATAGCTGTCAATACGGGATCCAGCTTGTATAATTAGAGAGATAATTTTTGATATGAAATAGATTATAGAATTTGATTGGTACTCTTCAATACATAATTTACATATGTATATATAATACCAAAATCCAGTAAATTACGGAAAAATTTTCGGAAGATGGCAGTCAAAGTTTACTGTAATAGATATGCCAAGATATGAATTTTGTCTATACACTATCTATGCAATCAATGCAATAAGACACGTTTAGACTTAAGATGATAGACAGGTAATTTCTGACAAGAAATGATAAGCAAAACTTTTGACATGCAGACACAGTCGAAGTCCAGACTTACTAATGCATCCTAACAACTATCAGTTAGACACACTTATGCAAGACCTAGTTCACTAGGACCAACGCTCTGATACCAACTGTGATGATCGCTCCAAATCCATATGGACGAACACGTCATTCATCGATTTCATTGCGAGGTATCTGACCTCTATATGATACGTTTTGTAAACATTGCATTCTTTTGAAAAGGCACACCATAAATGAATATTTAAATCAAAGGTTTTCGACATCTGATAATTTATACATATAGACAATCACCGTAAATAATAGTTTACAATAGTAATTCCGTTGACAATGCAGTCAAAATAAAATACATGGTGATGATTTGGTGAATGCAACGTTTCCTTGATAAATATGCCATGTAAGACTCCATGCACATAGCTTGTCTAACATATAAGTAAACAGCGGAAGACTTCTAGGGAACCTGAGAATAAACATGCTAACAAGTGTCAACACAAAGGTTGGTGAGTTCATAGTTTTAGTGTTTCGCATCATCTGTATATAAAGGTGGATCACAAGATTTCAGTTGTTTCATCCGAAACGTTTATCAAAATATTCTACGAAATTGAGCACCCTGGTAACTAAACTTAACGTATATATAATTTATACCCTTTGTATAATCATCTTAATAATACACGCAAACCAACGTGTACGCTTCTCAAATAGCATACGTCCGTTAAAAGGCTAGTGCTCTAGCTCGGACGGGGATATCAAGCCCTATGGATCCATATACTACTACTCGCGCCCACCAGTTCTTATAACTGGCAGTTACTAGTTACCAAAGCTAAGGGATTTTCGGTTCAAACTCAGTGTAGAATTTAGTATGTACTTGTATCCATTGCGTTTAAAATAAAGTGCATGTATTCTCAGCCCAAAAATATATATTGCAAAAGCAATTAAAAATGGAGCAAATGAAACTCACTTTAGCAGCACATAAGGTCATTCATCAAAAAGTGACCGTAATTCGGAATGCAAGATTAACCGTAGATCTCAACCTAGAGAACATATGTTGGTCAATACATGTCTAATAAACTAGGTTGGGTTATAGTGTATCACAATCCTAATGCTCGAGATCGACATACAAAAGTTATCAAAAGTCATTTCAAAAAGTCAATTTTGACAATTGTTCTAGTAGTATTTTATCAATCTCATAAACAGGTTGTTTAAATATTAATTGCAGATTCAAAAGCAATTGCAATTAACGTCAATTATAATTCAGTTGACCATATCTTTTGATTCGTTCATCGAAATTACGCGATTTCTAAATGAAAAGTTATTAATTTTTCGCCAGCTTTCCGAAAACATGTATATCATATACCTTTTACCAGTAATATGTGTATTTAATTCATGATTCATTATAAACTATTTAATGACGAAATTTAGCATACAAGCATGTATAAATATATACTCGAGCACTAGACATGTATACACTATTAATATATAAAAGATAAGATATGAGTGCTCACGTATCAATATTGAGATTCAATATTGCAGGAAAGTACGTAGACGCAACAGAGATGATAAATACTAGGTTTGACTTGCGAACAATACCCATCAACATTACCCATAACCTCCATAGCTATAACCCATAATTTCCTTAGTTCTATCCCGTTTGAAGCTTGTTTTGAAAGTGACAAGCTCATGACCTCGTCGTAATATTTTATGTATAATATTACTAAAAATATTAAGATTAATAATAATAATAATCTTAATAATAATATAATAATAATAATAATAATAATAATAATAATAATAATAATAATAATAATAATAATAATAATAAATAAATAAATAAATAAATACTTAGGAGTAATATGTGTAAAAAATCATGCGCAAGAAACCTGGTATTTATAGCCGTAATTCCTGATTCTGATGCCCATGCGATCGCATGGGTTTTATGCCTATTTCTCATGCGATCGCATGACCGTCAGATCCAGCTCACATATTTTTTGTTTTCTTGTTTGTCGACATAATTAAATATAATATATATAATTTAAATAATTAATTATATATTATATTAAATTCATGTGCATAGTTGACTTGTAATTTTCGTTCCGATGACTCGTACGTTGTCACTCGACTTATGTCCCGGTTCCGGTTTCTCGAACGCATTTTCGTACGCTTAGAAAACTCGCAATTTACGTTTTGTGACTCGTACTTTTGTCAAAATATAGTCTTAAATTATCAATAAACTATATCATTCAAAGTGTATCTTAAACTTTCGAGTGTTTTGGTCATTTACTTCTATAAATCATTGTATCGCTATTTGTTAATATATATATATATATATATATATATATATATATATATATATATATAATAACAAATCGTTTTATGAAGAAGTTAATATATATTTTCAACATTCATAAACACGTTTTAAATATACGTCGTAAGTTATTCATACAATTAATATTCCAACTTATCATATATATTCAAATAAATATTTAAACCAATAAGTTTAATGTACGGTATCAAAAAAATTAATACATTGTTACGTTTTCAAGTTATAGTATATATATATGTATCTATATACATATAATTGTTCGCGAATCGTCGAGAACAACCGAAAGGTATTTGAATATATGAAAATAGTTCAAAAATTTTGAGATTCAGTTTTACAGACTTTGTTTATCGTGTCGAAAATCTTACTCATACAAAGATTAAGTTTAAATTTGGTCAGAAATTTCCGGGTCATCACACTAAGATTCGATGCTTACGCACAGATAATGGAGGAGAATATTTATCAACCGAGTTCAATATCTATCTTGAGAAGCACAAGATCAGAAGGCAATTAACTTACCCTAATACTCCACAACAGAATGGAGTGGCAGAACGTAAGAATCGGCATCTTGCTAAAACCTGTCGAAGTATGCTTCATGGTAAGAATGTACCAGGAAGATTTTGGGCCGAATGTATGAGAACGGCTTCATACGTGATTAACAGACTCCCACAAACAAAGTTGGGATATATTTCACCATATGAAAGATTATGGAAGATCAAGCCAACCGTCAACCATCTCAAGATTTTTGGATGTGTATGCTACGTCTTCGTACCAGATCATCTACGAAGCAAATTTGATAAGAAGGCAATTCGATGCATTTTTGTCGGTTATGATGAATCAAGAAAAGGATGGAGATGTTGTGATCCAAATACTGGAAAGTGTCATACTTCAAGAAATGTGGCATTTGATGTAGCTTCTTCATGGTGGTCACCTCAAAAGATAGAGCTTCCAGAATCTCATGGATTAGAAGAAGTTCCAGAAGAGAAAGAAGAACATAACGAGCACATATCGAATCCAATTAAAGAAGGAGATGGATCGTACTCTAAGGAAACGAGTCCATGGAAAACTGGGGTACATCAATCTACATCCGAAGAGGTTCGTCCAAGCCAAATGGATGCCGAGGAGCATGTGCAAGAATTATGGAGATCAACAAGGCCGAGGCAACCTAATTCGAGGTATGCCAATGCTGCTCATGTGGATGAATCAATACCTATTGAGCCTTCCACTTATGAAAAAGCAGCACAAAGTCAAGAATAGCGGAAAGCAATGGAAGAAGAAATTAATCACTAACAGAAAATCAGACATGGAATTTAGCTCCAAAGCTAAAAGATGTGGAACCAATATCTTGTAAGTGGGTTTACAAGGTGAAGACTCGATCCGATGGCTCCATTGAAAGGTATAAAGCTCGACTTGTTGCTCGAGGTTTTTCTCAACGATATGGGTTGGATTATGAAGAAACATTTAGTCCGGTGGCAAAGATCACAACAATTCGAGTTCTACTAGCTTTAGCTGCTAGCAAATCTTGGAAGTTATGGCAGATGGATGTCAAGAACGCTTTCTTACATGGAGAACTTGACAAAGAAATTTATATGGAGCAACCAAGAGGCTTTGAGAACAAGTCCCATCCTGACCATGTCTGCAAATTAAAGAAAGCACTATACGGCTTGAAGCAGGCTCCAAGAGCTTGGTACGGGAAGATTGGCGAGTTCTTAGTACAAAGTGGTTTCACAGTTGCTCCTTCAGATTCTAGTTTATTTGTAAAACAAGATCAAGGAAAACTAGCCATAGTGCTAGTATATGTGGATGACTTAATCATCACGGGAGATCACTATGAGGAGATCCAAAGAACAAGAGAGAATCTGTCTATCAGATTTCATATGAAGGAGCTTGGAGAACTCAAACATTTTCTTGGACTCGAAATAGAGCATAAAAGAGAAGGATTATTTCTGGGACAATAGAAATATGCGTGAGATCTTTTACAAAAGTATGGAATGCTTAATTGCAAACCTATCTCAACCCCAATGGATACGAATACAAAACTACGAGCAGATGAAGGAAAAAGTCTTCAAGATGTTACCATGTATCGAAAGATGGTCGGAAGTCTTATTTATCTCACACTAAGCCGGCCAGACATATCTTATGCAGTTGGAGTGGTTAGTCGATACATGAGCAATCCGAAGAAGCCTCACCTTGATGTTGTACGACGCATCTTAAGGTATGTTAAAGGCACTATTAACTTTGGCATTTTGTATAAGAAAACAAAAGAATGTCACGTGACTGGATATTGTGACGTTGATTACGCTGGAGACTATGATACACGACGATCAACAACTGGATACATGTTTAGTCTTGGATCGGGAGTAATATCATGGTGCAGCAAGAGACAACCAACTGTATCCTTATCAAGCACCGAAGCAGAATATCGATCGGCATCATCAGCAACACAAGAAATTACATGGTTGAAACAACTAATGGAAGATCTTCATCAATCAACAGACTATCAAGTAGAGCTTTTCTGTGATAACCTATCAGCTATACGTCTAGCAGAGAATCCAGTCTTTCACGCAAGAACAAAACATATAGAAGTACACTATCACTATGTTCGCGAGAAGGTCCTTGAAGGGGAGATCAAGATGGTGCCAACAAAGACAGATGAACAAGTTGCAGATATATTCACCAAGAGCCTAAGTAAACCAAAGTTTACAAAATTCAGAGAAGCACTTGGAATGGTCTGCAAGACATCATTGGAAGAAAATTTGCATTGAGGGGGGGTGTTAAAATATAATGCAAATTTAGATAATATGGAATTAGTAATGTATATAAATATCTAGATATTAAAATGTAAAAGAAATATCTAGATATTAATATATATATATATGAAGAAAAATCTAGATGTTAAAATGAAAAAATCTAGATATTTTTATGTGGTAAAAATATCTAGATATGTATCCATGGAAAAATCTAGTGTGTAGAAGTTTCCATGGAGTAGTATAAATATGGGTGTTGATTTCATTTGTGAGTAAGGTGTGAGTAAGTGAAGTGTGAAGTAGAGAAGAAGTAAGAAGTGAAGAAGAGTTAGAATTAGAAGTTGTGAAGAAGTAAGAGTGTGAGTTGAGTCCATAATATTGTAATTGTTTCTTTGTATTAATAAAAGTGTTCTTTGTTAAGTTTCCCGGTTAAGCCTTAGTTTGTGTTTAAGTTCTTAGTGCACTTGTGTTATTTTTATTATATGGTCGGCTCTGCCGCCTAAGTGATATATGGTCGGTTATACCGCCTGAATGATATATGGTCGACACGGTCGCCTAAATATTATTGTGCACTAAGAATTGATAAAATTAAAGGCTAATCAACGTCAAAGTGTTGGTCTAGTGAGTGAGTATAACCTAGGTCCTCTATAGTGGGTGTGTTGAGCTCGTCAAAGCTTCCAACATTTACAACTACGTTGTACCAAAGATTGTTTGTTTGTAGCACATAGATAGGATTGTGACGTTGCAACTAAGTTGTACCAAAGATTGTTTGTAGCACATAGATATGGCAACAGATTTGATGGTTTCATGAACTGAATGTGTTCATATGGAGATTAATTCATCCCGAGAGTGAGATCTCCAAAAGAAGGCACACTTTTCACTTTTGTGGTCAAATAAGCTACTACTCACATTCAAACTTAGGTGACGTTTAGTTCAGGGATTTTAAATCCTTGGATTTGCAATCTAAGGAAGTACATTCCCATAAATTGAAATCCTATCATGCGTTTGTTTTGAGGATTAGAAATACCAGGATTTGTAAAAAGTAAGCCTAAAACGTCAAGTATTAAAATTGAACTTGAGTCTATATTGAGATTGAACTCAAATTGTTAAACTCGGTACTTTTCATTTTCCGCTCTTTGTTCAATTCTAATTTCTAATACGTAATACCACATGCTATGGTATTACGTAATAGGATTGAACTTGAGTCTCCACTAGAGATTCTAATCTCTCAATAACATATTAGAAATTAGAATCTTACTCCAACAACTTGTTTAAATTGTACGGAGTATCAATTTACATGATTAAATTACTTATTTAAACAACTTATTAAAGAAAGTGCATAAATATATTGTACTCTGTATATTTGATAGAGTGTCGCTTAAAATCAATACGCTTATACATCTAAAGACAATCTTAAAGTCCGTCTTTAGAAAAATCCTTAAAAAATGGTTATCAATATAAAAGAGAACGACCAGGTCCACCCCTTTCGAACCTTTGTTGTGATACTTTGTTGTTTGTATTTCCCTAACAAAAACCAATTCAAATTGTTAAACTCGGTACCTTTCATTTTCCACTCTTTGTCGTTTTTTTAATTCTTAATCTTACATAAATGAACCTTATGGATTGGCAATTGGCATAACATGTGGGGCTTTTTCTGTTTAAGTGGTGGGGTTAAGTGACATTTTTGCCATCACGTTCATATCATGTGGTATGACATACCAGAATTTTACACCTGAAAAGGACGGTTTAGTGCAATCATCGTTAAAAGTAAACATATGATTAATATATAAGGGTGATGGTCGATCATTGTGGCGACTGGAGAAGTTTTGTGGTGGTCGGTGTTTTCTGACTTTGAGATTTTTGGTGTTGCAGCGGTCGTTGGTGTACACTAATGATGGTTCGGTGTTTTGTCGAAAATGATTTTAGATATTTTTGGCTTTTGAATATTTAGTCTTGGTTAGTTGTAGCTGGCTTTGTTAACTTATCTGTCGCCTTTTTGGTGGTTAGGTTTTGTTTTAAGTTATCTTGGTTGGTTCCCTGTTGGTGGTTAGGTTTTGTTTTGAGTTACCTTGGTTGTTTCCACTTGTTGCGGTTTGTTTTAGGCTAGTTATCTGTTTTCGTTGATTCAATTTGTACTTTCTTGATCTTCGGTTATTTATATAATTGTTTTCACTAAAAAAAAGATAAGGGTTATTTATATAATTGTTTTCACTAAAAAAAAAAAGATAAGGGTGATGGTCGGGCAGTGATGGAACTTGAACATGTTGATTGAGGGGCGAGTTACTATATTATATAATTAGAGGTTGAACTTATTTATTTGAGCCAAGATCACTACCGTATTATATTTAATTAAGTTCCTTTAAGAACTATACATGAATATATGAATACGAATATGAATATGAATATGAATATATGAATATGAATATAAATGCTCTTTGAATATAAAGCCCCTCCCCGCCCTTAGTAAGCTTTGTCCTTGTGATCGAGTCTACTCATTCTGATCGTCGGATCTGTATATGTATGTACTAAATCATCTGATCTATTTATGTATATGTATTTTTATCAAATTAATAATAACAGGGGTGATATGTACACTGTACACCACTAAAATTCAAAAGGTTTATTCTGGCGGAGAAACCCTGACTCCGTGTGACTATGTCACCCATACCGCACACCCCGCTAGGGCTAAGTAAGCCGTGTAAAGCACCTCCCCCACAATACCCAACAGGAAGTTGCAGGCCGAGAATCGAACCTGCACCTATCTGTATTCAATAAGGCCCTCCTGTGGGCCCTGGGATCATAAGCGACGGGTACCACTGAAGCACTGCTTCGTTGGTTACACCACTAAAATTAGTTGTGCACTACTAAACACTTAATTTAATGTTGTACTTTACTTTAGTGGTGTACACCATGAGAATCATTTATGTGATTATCTTTAAATTTTTTATGAAGCTACAAATTGTTTGTTACACATCGGATATAATTTAAACGTTTCAATCAATCGATGTGCATGTGTCCCCACTCCCAAATATTTCATTTCATTATGACGTATACAACTTTGTATTTGCTACGTATGGGTGTGATGTCGCGTGAGATATATATATATATATATATATATATATATATATATATATATATATATATATATATATATATATATATATATATATATATATATATATATATATGTTCAATCACCATAACATAACTCAAAGCAAAAATAAAAGTGTTGTATCATGACATAAACAACATGGGTGAACCAAAAAGAGGTTTAAAAGTGTTGATGCTACCATGGTTAGCCCATGGTCACATCTCACCATTCTTACAGCTAGCCAAGAAACTTAGTAAAAGAAATATTTTCATTTACCTTTGTTCTACACCCATCAATCTGTTATCCGTCACAAAAAAACTGTCCACACCTTACACCAAATCCATCAAACTTGTCGAAATCAACCTCCCAACGCTGCCTAACCTCCCACCTCATTACCACACTACCAATGGCCTCCCTTCCCATCTCATGGACACCCTCAAAGAAGCCTTTAAGATGTCGAAGCCCGAGTTATTAGACATATATTGCAGCCTCAAACCTGATTTTGTTATTCATGATTGCGCGGTCATGTGGCTAGGAGAGGTTGCTTGGTCAGTTGGGATCCCAACTATTGATTTTGTAACATTTAGTGCCGCATTTATATCCTTTTATTTGAAAGAAATGGTAGCTCCCTTGGGCGAGTTCCCTTTTGATAGGATTCATATTCATGAATTCGAGAACGATAAGGTTCTTCCTGTGATAGGCATTACGGCTGATGACTTCGAAAGAGTTAACCCAACAGATAGTTGCAACTTAAGGTTAGTTTAATTAAATAATTCATCATTGAATGTCCGTTCAGTATTAATTGCATTTGTTGGTAACTTCTGAATGACAAATAATGATGAATGACTAGAAAGTGTGTGTTGGACCATTAAGGGTTGAAAATAGGGGTTCATCGGTTGTTTTCGATTTTCTTAGTTTATTTGGTTAGGTTTGTTCGGTTTTGAAATTTTAGAGGCAAACCAAAAACAGAAACCGAAACCGAATTTAAATTCAAAACCGAAACCGAATCAAAACAAACCGAATTCGAATACGGTTAGGTTTCGATTAAAACCGTAAAACCACAAAAATCATAATTTATTCAGATTAAAATAACAAAGCGATTTGAATACAACTTTGATTTTATGATCATTTTTCGTCTATATATATTAACAGTTTAATTTGTTATTAGTTGAATTCAGTTTTGACTTCGGTTTCTGATTAAACCGAATTGAAAAAAGTAGAATCAAAAACCGAATTCAAATTTAAAACAGAACCGAAAACGGAATATTGAAAACCCATAGTTGAAAAACTCTCATAATCATTAAGTACATCTATGCGCTTCTAATAATCTTTTTTAAATTAAAGCTAGTTTACTTATCAAACAATTTTTTTTTTTCTTTGTTCATAAATAAGGTTGAAATGGTACTTTTACATTATTCGTAATTGATTATCAAACATGTTATTGTTATTCAGAACTAAATTCAACATTTTGCTTTATATCAAATAAGTGTTAAATATTCTTTTGGATTTCAGGTTGATCAAAAGCTCTAGAGAAATTGAGGGTAAATATATCGACTATGTAACAAGGACATCTAAAAGACAAGTTATCCCTATTGGTCTTCTAGTTGATCAAGAACCCCTTATTGATGACGATTCTCTAGGCCTCATTCAATGGCTTAACAAGAAGGAGAAACGATCATGCGTTTTTGTGTCATTTGGGAGTGAGTATTTTTTGACAAGTGAGGAAATCGAAGAGATAGCACATGGGTTAGAACTCTGCAACTTAAACTTCATATGGGTGGTTAGAGTTCCTAAAGAGAGAGATGGAATCAAGGTTGAAGAGGTTTTGCCAAAAGGATTTTTCGAGAGGGTAGGCGATAGAGGGAGAGTAGTAGAAGGGTGGGCTCCACAAACTTTGATCTTAAGACATCAAAGTATTGGAGGGTTATTAAGTCATTGTGGATGGAATTCAATTTTGGAAAGCATAACATTTGGTGTTCCAATAATAGCAATGCCAATGCACCTAGATCAACCTTTAAATGCTAGGTTGGTCGTAGAGGTTGGTGTGGGATTGGAGATTGAAAGAGAGGGAACAAGCGGAAAAGTGAATAGAGAAGTGGTGGCGAAAGTGATTATGGAGGTGGCAATCGGGATGCGAGGGGACCATGTAAGAAGAAAAGTTAGGGAAATTAGTAAGGATTTAATGTCAAAGGGGGAGGAGGAGATTGATGAGCTAACAAAACGAATGATACATATCAATCAAGAGAGGAAGCATACCATCTAGAAGTTTTAATTTCTAGATTAAATCTTCTTTATATTTCTTTCTATGAGCTACCTATAAAAGTGCTTTATGTATGTTGGTGTAAAGGTTTTGTATTTCACGAATTCAATAATGAATAATAAAACTTTGTGTATACAAGAGAAATTATTTAATTTGCATTTTTATATCAATTAAACTGAAGATTATGATCATATTAGTTAGCAACAATGATAATAATCATAGTTCATACATTAAATATAGTCACGATCTGAGAAAGCCAAATATATTGAATAGAATAAGTTATTAAAGTGGGAGGAAGTTTTTGAAATGATGACAAAACAAGATGTTGTATCGTATAACACGCTTGTTCTAGGCTATGCATAAAGTAACATATATAATGAAAAAGTTCGAAACTATGTTTTCTTATTGTTGCTGATTAATGGGTGTTTGGAAGGGAAAGGATATTCATGGGTATGGAGTTAGACACGGGTTTGATAAAACAGAGTATGCAAATTCATGTAATTTATACCAAAGATTGTTGTAAAATGTAACAGATGCATAGATATGGGAACAGTTTGATAGTTACAACTTACAAAAGTGAGAATGTTCTCCAAAAGAAAGTATACTTTTTGACTTTTGTGGTACGAATAGCTACTGCTTGCATTCAGAATTGATCTGTTTTCCTATGTAAATTCATACCAAGCGTGTTCAAGTTGTATCCTTCCAGAAATTTTTTAATTATATTATTATGTTTTCTTAACATGTGCATAATGTAGAAAATTATCATGAGGACATGTGTTTCATTTGACCTTGAATGCAAATAGTACATTTTATTCTTCAATTTTGCAGGACAAAATTACGCGGATGATCCTGTTATTTGTATCATATTTCTGAAATGGTCCATGTGTTTTTTCTATTCCGATGGTCCATGTGATTTGCACTTGTCTCACCGGTGATCTCTGTCTTCACCGCGCGTTATCTTTACCCGTTAACATTTTGCATGTACGAAGGGGTAAAGTTGTTCTTTCAGTTTTTGCTTGATGTTTAATATTCATTTACCCTCACGTGCTTTGTACATGTCAAATTTTAACGGACAAATATAAAGCGTTAGTTACAAGAACCACCGATGAAAAAAGTGCAAATCAAAGGGATCATCTGATGATCCGAGTAAAAAAAAAAAAATACAGGGACCATTACAAAAATCTAATACAAACCACGTCACCATACACATAAAAGGTCTAAACATAATTTTCTTGTTCCAAAACATTACTCTATATGGCGATCCTAGGATTAAAATCTAAAAGTTCTATACAATTTGAGTGATATATTATAAACTTTTTTTCTCAATGAATGACATTTTACCCCTACAAAACCATTAATTCTGAAAATATATGAGATCGTGTTTTTAAATTTAGTGGTGTCCTACACAATATAAGTAATATTTAGTATAAAAGAAAATTAAATTAGTGGAGTCCTATGACCTCATTCCACTAATGCTAAATTCGCCTATGTTTGTATCATCAAACATACAAATTATTATAGAATAGTCTGGTTTACAAGAGTTGTCTTATGTTCGATTATCGTCCACTATTATATAAATTCATACCAAATTATACAACTTCATACATTTATTAATAATTTTATATTATTATTCAAGTATCATACTATCAACTTTCACTTAAAATATATTGTCAGATTTTATCGATATATCTGATGAAGACCATAAAAACGTAAAACTAGCCCCTTGAAACTCTTGGTCGATTAGTCTTGTCATCATCATATTGTATGTATGGTTATATATAAGCTCAGAAACACCAGGTTCACGATACAATTTCATGAACATTGAACTTTAATTATAAGGACACCCAAATATACTGATACCCTCGCGAGGTATCGGGAATATATATTTATCCTATATACTAATTGTCACGCGGATTTTGGTCGTTTTGGCCCAACCCCCGCCCAAATCTTGGTCAAAACGACAACAGTGGGAAAAAAGGGACCTCCGCGATCGCGGAGATACAAGGGGGGAACCCCACGATCGCAGGGTAAAAACGAACCAAACACACCCTCTAACTTTGACCAATTTTCAAGTTCAACCCCCAAACTAGGGGTGCAAAATGTAAACTTATTATTTGATTTAAAAATCTTAAACACACTTCACCTATATTTTCAACGGGACATATCTTTCCGCTCGACTCGCGTAAATTTTTTTTTTTAACCCACCGTTCAACTTAAAAAAATCTTACGAACACAACGAGACTAACTATACCCGAAACAGACACTTCTAAAAAAACGCTCAATACCTCGAACTATATTCAATACATATACACACCTATAATACGCTCCGTTTAATATGAATACGCAATCAAAATGCCCCGCGGCAACGCGTGGGCCCATTTTGCTAGTTTGTAACATTAGAAAATATTTATATGTATATTTATATTTATATTTATATATATTTAAATTTAAATTTATATTTAAATTTATATTTGTATTTATAGTGTTCGGATCTACATGGAACTAAGGTTGGAAGAAAATCAAAGAACTCTACATACTTAATGCACATGCACTTAACATATACACATGTTTTTCAGTCAGTGCCCACAAACTAAAAGAAAAAGTTTTCTTCGGTCTGCCATTAAAAAAGAACTGTCTTTTTTAACTTTTTTTACTAACTTTTATATAGTAATTTTTTTTAGTTTGTCCACATACTAAAGTCAAATTGTGCAGAGATTGAAGTCAGTCTGTGCACAAACTGAAGTCGGTACATGTCACGTAGAATTTCTTTTTTTTTCTTAAAAAATTAAAGTTTTTTTTAAAGCTGCCCACATACTTAAGCTGGTCTGTGGGTGGGTTCTCTTCTTACCTAACTTCAGTATGTGAGCGTTCTATAGATTCTCTCTCGATTCTTTCGTTATATTTACAATTATACATACTTTTCACTTCTAAATTTACCAAATTGCCCTTAGAATTTCAATGTCATACTATGTGTATTAGCATTAGGGTTGTTATCCGGGATATAATAAATAAAGTAATTAATACTAAAACCCTAATATTATTTAAAACCCTAAACCTAACCCTAATACCATTTAATATTTAATATTAAACCCTAACTCTAATACTAAATTAATAATCTAAACTATATGTAATAATATTAAATGGTGACATTTATAAAATTTAAAAACTAATTAGAACCAAATTTAAAAGTTAATAAGTTAGGGACTAATAATTAAATAAAATGTAATTTAAATAAATGTAACCATAGTAATAATAAAAAAAATATAAAATATATAAATAAATAATAAGAATGCCGTATAAAAAAAAATATAAACATATAAATTACAAAATAATTCGGCTAGGCTAGGAATAAAAGAGGAAACCATCTTGATCATTAAGTTAACTAGTCCTAGTTTAAGCCTAATTCTAATTCTTGATCACCAAGTAATCTTAGGAACCTAGTGCAATTAGGAAACCCAAACTCACCTATAAATACCCTCATGTTATTCCAAGTTTTGCACCACAAATTTAATCACAAAACCTGCTGCATTGTCGACTGTTTTTCCAGCTTTCCCTCCCTTCTAGTCGACTGAAACAAACCACAAAAACCCTCAGCCTGCATCGACTAAAAACCCTCCACTTCAGCCCTCCATTCGACTAGTTGTTGCTGTTATTCCAGCTTCTGTTTTTGCCACACAAACCCCACGAATCCTGCTGGTTTCTTGCTACAATTCATGAACCAAAACAGCCCAGGAAACGACCCCATTGTTGCTGCTGTGTTGCTGTTTGTCGAACCAGATTAGACCCAAAAAGACCCCTCAGTTGGGTCGTTGTTGCTGTTGTTGGTTCCTGTTTCGTTTCGCATCACCATCATCATCATAAGTCTTGATCTCTAGCTCATAAGGTAGCCTAAACCCTAGCTTAATCTTGATTTAAATTTATTACTTTTAAGATTATAAGTATGTTGTTATTAAGTATTATGAAGTATGATCTTGATCAAGTATTATGATTAATTATTAATAAGAAGATTATGCTATTGTGATGGGTAATGTTATTAGGTTAATGATTAATAAAAGTTTATGATTTCATGTTGAATTTAGGTATGATCATGTGTTGGTAATAAGATTAAAAGATTATGATTAATAAGATTTAACATGTTAGATTGTAAGTATTATGTTAATAATATGGTTAATACAAATAAATAGTTTATGATTTTATGTTAAAGTTATTAGGTTAAGTTATGATAAAAAGTTATGATAAATAGTTATGATGTTATGTTAATGAAATTAGATTATGATTATGATAGTAAAGAATGAATGATGAATTATAAGTATATTGAATAAGTTAATAAGAATGTTAAAAAGTTATGATTTTATGTGCATGAATTTTGATTAGGAAGTAATAATGATCATGATGTACATGCAAGCATGCATGCATGCATTGAATTTTGATTAGGAAGTAATAATGATCATGATGTACATGCATGCATGCATGCATGCATGCATGCATGCATGCATGCATACATATGCGCATGTATACATTGTAGGTATATGTGTGTGTGTGTGTATATGTAAATATATACATACGTATATATGTATGTGTATATATGTATGTATATGTACGTGTGTATGTATGTATGAATGTGTATTATGAAAGTATTATATAAGGTTAGTAAATATAATAAGAAAAGTAATAAGTGCATATATATATATATATATATATATATATATATATATATATATATATATATATATATATATATATATATATATATATATATATATATATATATATATATATAGTGAAAGGATCCCAAGAGAACTAGAGTATGTAGAGAACCCATAGAACTCATAGATTGAACTTCAATCTATGTGGAGATTGAGCTTCAATCTTGGAAAAAAAAATACAATCTGGAATAAAAAAACTGCCAAAAAAAAAAACAGCGAATCTGCACAGAAAAAAAAAGTGAATCTGCAAAAAAAAAAAAAAAAAAACCTCAATCTGCACACAAAAAAAGTCAAATCTGCACAGAAAAAAGTCGATCTGCAAAAAAAAAAAAACTGCAAAAAAAAAAAACGCAGATTGACTCAATCTGCACGAAGATTGACTCAATCTGCATAAAAAAAACTGAAAAAAAGTCGATCTGTAAAATAAATAAATAAAAACTAGAAAAAATCGTCAATCTGCACGCAGATTGACTGAATCTGCAAAAAAAAAAAAATCTGAACAGAAAAAAAAAATTTGCAAAAAAAAAAAAAATTATGTGAATCTGCACGCAGATTTAGTGAATCTGCACGAGTTCCATGAGTTCTCACCCTATATATATATATATATATATATATATATATATATATATATATATATATATATATATATATATATCATCTTACACTTATATATATGTAACACCTACACCTAATATATATATACTTTATAGTTATGAACATGTATAATCATAAATTAGAAATATATATATATATATATATATATATATATATATATATATATATATATATATATATATATATATATATATATGTATATATATATATATATATATATGTATATATATATATCGCATAGGTGTATATTTATATATGTAACATATAATGATAAGTATACATAATAGTTGATTAATTAAATAATAATACTATTATTAGTATAACTTATACACCTAACTATATAGTAACACTTAATTACACTAAATATATTATCACCTATATATATATATATATATATATATATATATATATATATATATATATATATATATATAACTAATAAGTATATTAATTACTTGTTATGTGTATACACTTAACGTGAATGTTATAATTAAAGATAGCGTACAAAGACTACAAACATTACCGCTACTTGTGGCCTAGGGTAATCCTTGTTACCAGTATGGGACGCTTGTGGATCTCGGATGCCAAGACTTAGATTCTGGTCAAGAGATACTGGGCCGCTCGGTAACAATAGATCATTCAAGTGACTTGCATGGTAGCAACGAAGTTTGGGCGAGTTTGTACAACATCTTTGTTAAGAATTATAACCCGAACTTCTTAAATTAGAAGCTTACTATAAGTGGAAGCTTTCCATAAATAGTAAGTTTCTAAATATAAGAACTTTTGAGAAATAGGAACTTTTCTCGAAAACCGTCACTGTTAATATAGTTTGCTATATTAATAAACAAACTTTATGTCTGTTAGACATTAACTAATCAAAGATTATATCTCTAGGTTAAGATCTCCGATTACATACTCCGTTCATACTACTTGCGTGGAATTTCTTGCTTGCTACTAAGGTGAACTTCATAGCCCCTCTTTTTACTATTTCATAACTGTTTTATAACTTTGGGGTGAAACACATGCTTGCTTTTAACCTGTTTTATGATTAGACACAAGTACTCAAAACTTGATTAGTTCAAACTGTGCTATGACATGCTTTGTTTCATGCTTAATCCCTGCCATGATATCGTTAGTGTGATGACCCGGAAATTTTTGACCAAATTTAAACTTAATCTATATATGATTTCGATACAATAAGCAAAGTCTGTACTTTTGAGTCTCAGAAAGTTTTGAACTGTTTACATGAATTCATTTGACCTTCGACAATTCCCGACGATTCACGAACAATTGTGTGTAAATAAATATGTATGTATATATATATATATATATATATATATATATATATATATATATATATATATATGTAAATATAAATATAAGTGTATATATAATATTTAAATTAATAAAGTACACTTTAATCATTTGAATTAAAAATATAAAGTAATATATAGAATTATTAAGTTATTATTAAAATGAATATATATATATATATATATATATATATATATGAATTCTATATATTGATGTTGGAATATTAAATATTCAATGTATGTTAGAATATATATTACATAATTAATAATATGTAATATTAATATTTAATATAATAAGTTTAATTATAAGTTAATTTAAAGTTGTTATAATACTATTGTTATTACTTTCAATATTAATACTAGTATTACTAATATTGTTATATATATAGATATGAATTTTGATATATATGTACAAGTTGTTATATTATTGTTATTAATATTAATATCAAGATTATTAAAATTATAATACTAATTTTTTTTACGTTTGATTTGTTAATATCATTACAACTAGTAGTAAAGTTATAATTTTAGTTATATGATTTATATTAGTAATATTATTAAATATTATTATTACTTTCATCAAAATAAATATTTATGTTAATATTAAAATTTATTATGAATATTATTATATTAAAAGAATCAATACATGTATTTTGTTATATTAATGTTATTATTATTATTAGAAAATAATACAAAGTATTATTATTACCATTAATAATATTATTAGTATCATTTTTATGATATTTTTTTTTGTATCATTATTATTTATTATTATAAATATAATTATTATTATTAATAATATATTAATTACTAATAGTAATTCAATTATATAAATTAAAAAAAATAAGGAACTAGTACGAATCAGTTGAGGGTTACAATCAATCTGTTCCTAATTTTGTTTTTGTCTAACATTATTAGATATCAGGATAAAATTCGTACAATTCTGTTGAAGGTCTCAATCTGTTAAATTCTTTTTTTTATCTTTTTTTTTCATCTGTTCTTAGATGGAATTAGTCGACTACTGCCTTTCTATAAATTAAAACAATCATTTATCTGTTAATAACTTTTTTTTTTCAACGACCTTCCACCATCACCAAGTATTACACAACTTTTCTGCTAATAATTGGTGAATTAAACAGAGGTATTTTTTTTAAGAACTCGATACCTCTGTTCTTGAAGGATTTTGGCCAAAATTCAAAATCGATTTCAATTGCAAAAACTATTAATGCAAGATTGTTAGGAATACCTTATTCAAACTATCTGTAAGTTTTCGAGTTCCAATTTCGTTTCTTGAATTCGGATTTTTAAGTCAAAGTTTTTAAAATAAAAAGTCAAAGATTTTTCAACAAGCAAATTCGAATTCTCTGTGATGTTTCCAGATAAATTAGTGATTTGGAAAGTTTCTAGGAGTGTTTTAAAACATAATTCATGTTATGATTATTATATATAACGTTCTAAAAATCAAATTCATGAATTCTTTTTTTTTTAAAAACTGTGACAACAGTATATATGTGTTTTTATTTTTTTTAATTTATTTATTGCAAACCGTTAATTGGAATGATTTATAATTAGTTGGAGAATCAAAAACTTGTTTTGTAACTGATTCATGGATTGAGTTTGTACCTGGGTCGTTTGGTTTTTTGGTGAAGATGAAGAACAAATTTTTTTTGAACGAGTTATACATAATTAAAACGCATATTATTTCAGAAAAACTCAAATGGAGGAATGGTGAGAGGTGTTTTGTGAAACCGAGAGGTCATGGGTTCGAACCCGGTTCGGGGCATTTTTTTTTTAGAAAAGCTATAGAAGGTAGTTTCTTTTTTTCTCATAATTATTATTATTATTATTATTATTATTATTATTATTATTATTATTATTATTATTATTATTATTATTATTGTTATTATTAGTTGTTGTTATTATTACTAGTATTGTAGTTATGATTATTACTATTATTATTGGTAAAAGAATTAGATATAATCTATTGTTATTATAATAATTTAAATTACAATCATGATTATTATTATTAATATTATCATTACTAATATTAATTATATGACTATTATTATCACTAGTATGATAGATACTATTAATATTATTGTCATTATTAAGTATCATTAAGAAATATTATTAGTATCAATTTATAATTTTTCGTAATATTATTACTATCATTATTATTACTAATATCAATAGTTTGTATTATTATACATATGATCATTTAAAATATCTAATAAGACCATAATTTTTATTAAACTACTACTATCATTAAAAATATTATTTTTACTAAAACTATTATTTTTACTTCACTAGTAAAACTATCATTTTAACAAATAAATCTTTTGTATATTATATATATACTTATTACATATACTAGTGTTATATTAATTTTTCATATAACAAACTAATAATATTTCATGAATACAATATTAATCACACATATAGATATATAGGTATATTAATATAACTAAATGTATAAATATTAACCATTATAATTATATATACACAAAATCAATATATATATATATATATATATATATATATATATATATATATATATATATATATATATATATATACACAATGTAATATAAGTATACGTTTCAAAATGAAATTTAGCATAAATTCTATATAGCTATAAATATATAAATAATACATAATAATAAATGAAATTTTGTGATTTACACTATATGTATTAATAGATGTACAAATGATATAGGTTCGTGAATTCGAGGCCAACCCTGCATTGTTCAATATAGTCATATATATTTTTACTACAAAATACATTAGGTAAGTTTCATTTGCTCCCTTTTTAAATGCTTTTGCAATATATATTTTTTGGACTGAGAATACATGCGCTACTTTTATAAATGTTTTATGAAATAGACACAAGTAATCGAAACTACATTATATGGTTGAACGATCGAAGCCGAATATGCCCCTTTTTAGCTTGGTAACCTAAGAATTAGGGAACATCACTAATTTTGAGAATTAGTGCACGCCTAATTGACGCGAATCCTAAAGATAGATCTATTGGGCTTAACGAACCCCATCCAAAGTACCGGATACTTTAGTACTTCGATGTTGTTTTTATCATGTCCGAAGGATTTCCCGGAATGATAGGGGATATTCTTATATGCATCTTGTTAATGTCGGTTACCAGGTGTTCAATCCATATGAATGATTATTTTTGTCTCTATGCATGGGACGTATATTTATGAGAACTGAAAATGAAATCTTGTGGTCTATTAAAATTATGAAATGATTATTTATGATAAACTAATGAACTCACCAACCTTTTAGTTGACACTTTAAAGCATGTTTATTCTCAGGTATGAAAGAAATCTTCTGCTGTGTATTAGCTCATATTAGAGACATTACTTGGAGTCATTCATGACATGTTTCAAAAGACGTTGCATTCGAGTCGTCGAGTTCATCAAGATTATTATTAAGTCAATTATAGATGGATATATTATGAAATGGTATGCATGCCATCAACTTTCGATGTAATGAAAGTTTGTCTTTTAAAAAAGAATGCAATGTTTGTAAAATGTATCATATAGAGGTCAAGTACCTCGCGATGTAACCAAATGTAATGTATTCGTCCAGATGGATTGGGACGGGGTCTCTACAGTTGGTATCAAAACGGTGGTCTTAGCGAACCAGGTCTTGCATTAGTGTGTCTAACTGATAGTTGTTAAGATGCATTAGTGAGTCTGGACTTCAACCGTGTCTGCATGTCAAAAGTTTTGCTTATCATTTCTAGTCGGAAATCATCTGCTTATTATCCTTAGGAAATTACCTGCTTATCATTCTTAGTCTAGACACGTCTTACTGCCTCTATTGCATAGACTGTGTATAGATAAATTCATATCTTAGCGTATCTGTTATTGTTACCTTTGCCTGACAGCTTCCGTAGATTCCTCCGTAACTTATGAGATTTTAGTATTATATATGCATATGTAAATTATGTATTGCAGGGTGCTAATCTACATCCTATAATCTATTTCTTATCGAAAATCCTTCATCTGATCGTACGAGATGAATCCCTCAACCAGTTCGAGTCCCTCAGATTTCGATAACTATTCCGATAGTTATTCCGACAACTATTCCGACATGGATATTCACCTAAGCTCCGAAAGCGGTGTCACCAGAATGAATCAATCAATCAGCCTTCCCCAATTCATCTGATGGGTTTGTAGTCAACTTAATCAATGAAGACACGAAGAAGGCGATCCCTTCCACCAACCGAATTCACCTCTTGACAATGAACCTGAAGCGTTTACCGGTGAACCTGTCCGAAACACCATTTTCTCTCTCATTTCCAGAGTATCTCTTCATGATTATATACTACATCAAATTCTAAACCTTACTCATCCGCTCGTTCCGAATCGACAATCATTCTAGAGTAATAAGTTAACGAACTACGCGCCCGAGTTGTAGCCTTGAAAAATATGGTGCAAAACGTACCAGCTTCAGCAACATCAACGGCACCAACAGTACCATCAACATCAATACCAGTACCACCAACAACCCAAGTTCAATATCTCACACCTCAACATCTCATTATGTACCTCGAGCATAATCATCAATCTACGGATCGTTATACATCATTTATCTTCGTTCGACATGACGATTATGTAATCTCTAATATTTTAGAGATTATATATTCTTGTTCTAACGGTAAATCAAATGAGTTAAATATCATATTGACTCATTAAATCCATGATTACATCTGAAGAAAATATACATATGTATATATATTTTCATAAAGTTTGTAATTAAAACTTCTTTTGTACAAACTGTTAATGGTGAAAATATTTTAACGGGTAGGTAATACCCGAAGAATATTTAGATTTCACATTAATAAGTTACACTGTACATTCTTTGAATCTAATTCAACAGTCATTTACTATCCTACTTACATCCACATATATACGTATCCATTCACCGCAGAATAACCATCTTCACTTAATTTCATATTGGATTTTGACTTATCAGAATCCAACAAGTGGCATAATGAAGAAAACATTTGACAAAATAAAATTTGTTAGAAACAGACAAATTAACTATGAGAAAAAAAAATTGTTAAGAATCCACGCTAACTGTTCCTAGCAAACTGTTAATTCCGTATTACCTTTTATTTATCGTATTTTATTTATTGCAATTTTAATTCTCAAAATTTTATTTATCGTCAGTTAATTTCTGTTATTTATTTTACGCACTTTAAATATCGGGACACGTATACAAAGTTTTGACATATCATATCGATGCATATATATATATATTATTTGTAATAACCATAGACACTCTATATGCAGTAATACTGGAGTTAGCTATACATGGTTGAGGTTGATTCTACAATAATACATATAGTTTGAGTTGTGATCGAGTCTGAGACGTGTACACGGGTCACGATACGTATTAATTAATTTGAATATTATATATTAAATTATATATGAATTATTGGACTGTTAAACTGTGGACTATCGACTGTGGACTAATGACATTGGACAATTAAAATGAATTAAAATATTAATTATAACATATGAAACTATACATTTCTTCAAGTTTGCCACTTAATTTCATCTTAAACCTCATTTGTATCTCGACGATTACAATCTGCGTTCAAACCTTTCATGATTCTTGAAAACACCTCAATCGATAGGATGAGTCAACCACACGTTATCTACGGAAGAAAAGATCGATGCATCTAGTTATGCACCTGACAACTCTCGAAAACTGAGTAAACGTTTAACGCGTAGCTGTGCTAATTCCTTTAGCGTTATTATTACCGAAAATAACTTTGCAATCTATTTCCAAAGTAGCAAATTTTGTCATAGCTCCAGCAAGTCAACTTCGACTTTTCATTTGAATTAGCCTTATTATAATCTTGATATATATACGCGTGCTCTTTTATTGTTACCAGAGAACCTTTTATATTCCATCATATTACCATCAGCGTTTAATCATCTAAAAACATGATTCTCTTGAAACCACCACGGATTGACAACCAATGATTCAGATATAGTAGCATTAAATGCAGAGGAAACAGAAAAATTGTAGATGATCTAAACTTCCAAAAGTTTGATGATAAAGAAGGGAGTATTAGGAACGCCCGATAGAAAATTTGGTATTGAAAAACTGATTGAGCAAACTACGAAGGAGTCTCTGAACAAATCACAAGGACTAAACTTGTACATTAAGAATCCTGATGATTCTGTTTCTGATAAAATCTTTAGCAAATACCTTACTCTTTAATCGCTCTAAATCATTGTGAATGAATTTCTTCATCACACTTTGATTCTAAAATTCTAAGATATCATCGTATCTTTCATTATAAATATCCTCGATATTTCTGAAGATATTTCCATAACTATTCTTATCTGAAATCATTTATCTCTTTACAATATCAGTGTTATATCAGAAAGGAAACTATTTTAGTTTCAAAATTCTGAAATATTCAAATCTAAAATATGAATGTTTTTGAAGTAGTGTTGGGAACTTATGCATGAGTTAGTATAATATAATGACACTTGAAAAACGTGATTATATTACAGTAAGTCATGCTAAGTTTCTAATGGAACGTGATGATTCACAGATCATAACGTCATCATGTGCCATGTTACATAACTCTTTCATTCTGCTTAACTTCTGAACATATCAAGAAAGTATATTCTTGATAGTTCTATTCTCAGTGATTCAGGTAATCTGACAAATCAAATCGTGCAATTACGTTCTTTCTTGTTTAGAACATTAAGTTCATTCGAAACTCCATACTTACAAATTCTGGACCGTTACTCACTTTACTAGAGGTCGAGAAGATAATAAAAAGGCAAAGAGCTCCAAAATATAAGAGAAAATATAAAGCCCAATAACAACACGGAGGTTACAAACCATGGATATTAATACGAATAGCAATATAAAGACACGGTATAATTAAGAATAGTATCACCCCAAGGTAATAGTAGAAGTAAACAGATTCTTCTGGTGGAATATTGAAAAGAAGGATAACAGAAATGATAATTAGGAAAATATCAAGGATTAGAACTGGATTAAGCATTTTCACAATCTTTTAGATGTATGAACTAAGAAAGAAAGTATAGGAATTGTGAGAATAATAGAACAGAAGAGCTTAATTTATAATGGAAATATCAGATAGAGTAATCGAGGCAGATCACCGTATTTAATTATAGAGATCTTAATTTCCTTATTCGCCGAAGAATCAAATCTTTTAGATTTCGAAGAATTCCTTTAAATCCCTTGAATTCCGGAATTCAAACCTGACTACGTCAAAAGTTAAAACAAATCTTTATTTCTCATTTCATTCTTTTATAATAGCTTCATTCATGCTCTTCGAATAATCAAATTTATCCATATTATTCAATGATGATAAAACTCTACTTATCAACTCATATTCGTCATGAAAACATTTTTATTGTTAGCCATGACCACCTCACTCAAATTTCGAGACGAAATTTCTTTAACGGGTAGGTACTGTGATGACCCAGAAATTTCCGACCAAATTTAAACTTAATCTATATATGATTTCGATACGATAAGCAAAGTCTGTACTTTTGAGTCTCATAAAGTTTTGAACTGTTTACATGAATTCATTTGACCTTTGACAATTCACGACGATTCACGAACAATTGTGTGTAAATAAATATGTATATATATATATATATAAATGTAAATATAAATATAAGTGTATATATAATATTTAAATTAATAAAGTACACTTTAATCATTTGATTTAAAATATAAAGTAATATATAGAATTATTAAGTTATTATTAAAATGAATATATATATATATATGAATTTGATGATGTAGCGTGGGGGTACGAAAATACTATATATTTTTATTACAGAATACGTTACGAATTACACAAGTTTTAATTAATTTACGGATGGATATACCTAAACCTTGCTACAACACTTATAGGCAGTATACCTAATCGTACAGTAGTGTAGTTTTTAGTAAGTCCGGTTCGTTCCACAGGGAGCTGGTAAAGTTTAACACTATATTTTCAAACAATTATATTTGCACAAAATATATTATATATATATATATATATATATATATATATATATATATATATATATATATATATATATATATAAAAGGGGGTTTACCGTTTATTGACTGGTTTGTCGATTTTATATTTTAAGCGTAAAGATAAATGACAATAATTAAAGTGCGTAAAATAAATTACAATATTTAAATGACAATAAATAAAATTGCGAGTAAATAAAAGTACGATGAGAAATACAATAAAACAATTATGCTTATTTAAACTTCCGTAATCATGATGTTTGGCGTTTTGATTTTAATTAATTATCTTGGGTTAATTGTCCTTTGTCCTGGATTTATTTGATACCTATCTGGTTTTTGTCCACAATAGTCCATCGGTCATAATTATAAAATGATCGTCAAATTAACCTTATTCCCGAAGTCAAATATTCCAACTAATTAGGGATTCGAACTGTAACAAGGTCTTAATACTTTGTTTAATGATTCACCAGGTTATCGACTGTGTGTAATCCAAAGTCTTAATACTTTGTTAACAATTACACCAATTACCCTTGTATGTAATCCACCCTTATTTTAATTAGTCCATGATTATTAATTTTCCCACTTGATCAGAATGAATAATCAATTACCCAACCTAATTGATTAATTAAATGATTGTTAAAGATGTCGTATAAACGTCACTAAATAGGACATGCATAATCATTTAATAATTATTAGATTAACTAATTTGAAGATAGGTTCGACATGCTCCAAAGAATTTTCATTCAATTAGACAATACCCCCATCTATTAATGGTTCATGGTCCAATGTCCACAAGTGTCAGTCTTTTGTCCATACCCTAATTATGGTACAAAATTTAATAACCCAATCTTAATTTTTAGTCTAATATCACGATTACTTCGGCTTAAATAAGCATAATAATAACTTAGTTACGAGACATTAATTTAAATAATTTAAACATAGCTTACAGTGATTATTTATCGCGCAGCGTTACACGGACAGAGTTTCGACTTAAAACCCGTAAAACATTCTTACAATAACCCAATTAAACCATAACTTATTATTAACTTAAATTAAATTAAAATTATAATATAAATATAAATATATATAGAGACAGTGAGATTGAGAGATAGATATGGTGCAATGGATTCGGCAGAGGGCTCGTGCCTTTTATAGGCATTTTGATTTCTGACTGCTCCGAGATCGCTTAGCAAATATGCCTTCCAGCTCCGAGATCGCGGAGTTTCGCAGATCCAGCTCACCATTTTTGAATTTTTATTTGTCGACATATTTATTAAATATATATAATATATAAATAATTTATATAATTATTTATATATTATATTTTATTCTTGTGCATAGTTGACTCATAATTTTTGGTCCCCTTGCGTCGGGCGTTGATAGTTGGCTCAAGTCCCGGTTCCGAATTTTCGAACGTCCTTTCGTACAATTTAATATCTTGTACTTTGCGTTTCACAACTTGTACTCTTGTCATTTTTAGATGTTTCTCATCAATAAATTGAACCACTTGGATTGTATCTTGTACATTTGAGCTTTTTGAACGGTTTTGTCTTCGAATCTTCGTTTTCGCCTTTTGTCTTCGCACTTATTTAATATAAACGGATATTACTTGAAAATAGAACAATTACAACTGAAAACTTTACATATTGGAAGGATATTGCTACTAAATATATGTTCATTTGGAGCACTATCAAATATCCCCACACTTGAACGTTGCTTGTCATCAAGCAATACATAACTTGAAATTAAATCACACGAATCACTTCTTTATTCTTCACACTTTATACATCAGTGATGTTGATACGGCGATATAGACAATGATAGTAACATTGTGATTTACAGTCCCACATGACTATGAAAATTTAGATCCTTTAAGGAAATTGGATCTTTATGAAAACATTTGATCTTTTGAAAATTCAAGCTAGATTTTACCCTAGACAAGTTTTCCGGAATAACCCTTCACCAGCGTTTGCAAATTGTTTTTGTGGGTTTCAGATTTGAAAATTTTAGCTCAACACTTGCGGTTTTGTGTTACCCACTTGCTAACCTTGTATTCGGAAAGCAACATGTCCAGTTTACTTGTCCCGTATATTACATTTCGGCAAACTACCGTCCGGTTGTAAAGGAAAGCGTTGAACAAGCAACTGTTAAGGCAATGTCCCGTGACATGCATTTGATTATGGTCTATATCGTGTCGGATGCTAGTACTATCCTTTGTAGGAGAAATAGTAAAGATTGAAATGTCCCGTTCTTATTGATTAAAAACGTTCCATATTAATTGATTTCGTTGCGAGGTTTTGACCTCTATATGAGACGTTTTTCAAAGACTGCATTCATTTTTAAAACAAACCATAACCTTTATTTCATAAATAAAGGTTTAAAAAGCTTTACGTAGATTATCAAATAATGATAATCTAAAATATCCTGTTTACACACGACCATTACATAATGGTTTACAATACAAATATGTTACATCGAAATCAGTTTCTTGAATGCAGTTTTTACACAATATCATACAAACATGGACTCCAAATCTTGTCCTTATTTTAGTATGCAACAGCGGAAGCTCTTAGTATTCACCTGAGAATAAACATGCTTTAAACGTCAAAAAAATGTTGGTGAGTTATAGGTTTAACCTATATATATCAAATCGTAACAATAGACCACAAGATTTCATATTTCAATACACATCCCATACATAGAGATAAAAATCATTCATATGGTGAACACCTGGTAACCGACATTAACAAGATGCATATATATAAGAATATCCTCATCATTCCGGGACACCCTTCGGATATGATATGAATTTCAAAGTACTAAAGCATCCGGTACTTTGGATGGGGTTTGTTAGGCCCAATAGATCTATCTTTAGGATTCGCGTCAATTAGGGTGTCTGTTCCCTAATTCTTAGATTACCAGACTTAATAAAAAGGGGCATATTAGATTTCGATAATTCAACCATAGAATGTAGTTTCACGTACTTGTGTCTATTTTGTAAATCATTTATAAAACCTGCATGTATTCTCATCCCAAAAATATTAGATTTTAAAAGTGGGACTATAACTCACTTTCACAGATTTTTACTTCGTCGAGAAGTAAGACTTGGCCACTGTTGATTCACGAACCTATAACAATATATACATGTATATTAAAGTATGTTCAAAATATATTTACAACACTTTTAATATATTTTGATGTTTTAAGTTTATTAAGTCAGCTGTCCTCGTTAGTAACCTACAACTAGTTGTCTACAGTTAGATGTACAGAAATAAATCGATAAATATTATCTTGAATCAATCCACGACCCAGTGTATACGTATCTCAGTATTGATCACAACTCAAACTATATATATTTTGGAATCAACCTCAACCCTGTATAGCTAACTCCAACATTCACATATAGAGTGTCTATGGTTGTTCCGAAATATATATAGATGTGTCGACATGATAGGTCGAAATATTGTATACGTGTCTATGGTATCTCAATATTTCATAATATACAATACAAGTTGATTAAGTTATGGTTGGAATAGATTTGTTACCAATTTTCACGTAGCTAAAATGAGAAAAATTATCCAATCTTGTTTTACCCATAACTTCTTCATTTTAAATCCGTTTTGAGTGAATCAAATTGCTATGGTTTCATATTGAACTCTATTTTATGAATCTAAATAGAAAAAGTATAGGTTTATAGTCGGAAAAATAAGTTACAAGTCATTTTTGTAAAGGTAGTCATTTCAGTCGAAAGAACGACGTCTAGATGACCATTTTAGAAAACATACTTCCACTTTGAGTTTAACCATAATTTTTGGATATAGTTTCATGTTCATAATAAAAATCATTTTCTCAGAATAACAACTTTTAAATCAAAGTTTATCATAGTTTTTAATTAACTAACCCAAAACAGCCCGCGGTGTTACTACGACGGCGTAAATCCGATTTTACGGTGTTTTTCGTGTTTCCAGGTTTTAAATTATTAAGTTAGCATATCATATAGATATAGAACATGTGTTTAGTTAATTTTAAAAGTCAAGTTAGAAGGATTAACTTTTGTTTGCGAACAAGTTTAGAATTAACTAAACTATGTTCTAGTGATTACGAGTTTAAACCTTCGAATAAGATAGTTTTATATATATGAATTGAATGATGTTATGAACATCATTAATACCTCAAATTTAGTAGGTAAAACTACTGGAAGTGACAAGAAATGATCTAGCTTCAAAGGATCTTGGATGGCTTGAAAGTTCTTGAAGTAGGATCATGACACAAAAACAAGTTCAAGTAAGATTTTTACTCGAATTAAGATAGTTTATAGTTATAGAAATTGAATCAAAGTTTGAATATGAATATTACCTTGAATAATAAAGATAACCTACTGTATATAACAAAGGTTTCTTGATCTTAGATGATTACTTGGAATGGATTAGAAAGCTTGGAAGTAAATTAGTAAACTTGAAGGGATTTTTGAAGTGTTCTTGAAGTGTTCTTCCTATGATGATTATAGCTTGATTCTTGAAGTGATTTTTGATGAAGACGATGATTAACTACTGGAAAAATATGTTCATAATAGTGTGTGTGTTGAGAGAGAATTAGAAAGAGAATTGGAAGTGAAATGGATTGAATGATGAGTGGTAATTGGTGAGTGGTGAGTGGGGTTAAAAGGAGTTCTAGTTAGTTGACTAGCTCATGGTAGAAGTTAAAATTGATTAGTCATACATGACATAATCAAGATTGGAATCCCATGCTAGTTCCTATTGGTATATACTCATAGTAAGTACGTTTTGAAGTTGTGTATAATACGGGTAAGAATACGACTAGAATTCTTGATGAAAGAAAAGAATGGAAAAGTAACTGTAACCATTTTCGTTAAGTATGAGTGTTTTGATATATGTCTTGAAGTCTTCCAAAAGTATTTTAATACATCTAAATACACTACATGTATATACATTTTAACTGAGTCGTTAAGTCATCGTTAGTCGTTACATGTAAGTGTTGTTTTGAAACCTTTAAGTTAACGATCTCAATTAATGTTGTTAACCCATTGTTTATTATATCTAATGAGATGTTAAATTATTATATTATCATGATATTATGATATATTAATATATCTTAATATGATATATATACATTTAAATGTCGTTACAACGATAATCGTTACATATATGTCTCGTTTCGAAATCCTTAAGTTAGTAGTCTTGTTTATATGTATATAACTCATTGTTAATATACTTATGGAGATATTTACTTATCATAATCTCATGTTAACCATATTTATATCCATATATATATCGTCATGTCGTTTTTACAAGTTTTAACGTTCGTGAATCGCCGGTCAACTTGGGTGGTCAATTGTCTATATGAAACATATTTCAATTAATCAAGTCTTAACAAGTTTGATTGCTTAACATGTTGGAAACATTTAATCATGTAAATATCAATCTCAATTAATATATATAAACATGGAAAAGTTCGGGTCACTACAGTACCTACCCGTTAAATAAATTTCGTCCCGAAATTTTAAGCTGTTGAAGGTGTTGACGAATCTTCTGGAAATAGATGCGGGTATTTCTTCTTCATCTGATCTTCACGCTCCCAGGTGAACTCGGGTCCTCTACGAGCATTCCATTGAACCTTAACAATTGGTATCTTGTTTTGCTTAAGTCTTTTAACCTCACGATCCATTATTTCGACGGGTTCTTCGATGAATTGGAGTTTTTCGTTGATTTGGATTTCATCTAACGGAATAGTGAGATCTTCTTTAGCAAAACATTTCTTCAAATTCGAGACGTGGAAAGTGTTATGTACAGCCGCGAGTTGTTGAGGTAACTCAAGTCGGTAAGCTACTGGTCCGACACGATCAATAATCTTGAATGGTCCAATATACCTTGGATTTAATTTCCCTCGTTTACCAAATCGAACAACGCCTTTCCAAGGTGCAACTTTAAGCATGACCATCTCTCCAATTTCAAATTCTATATCTTTTCTTTTAATGTCAGCGTAGCTCTTTTGTCGACTTTGGGCGGTTTTCAACCGTTGTTGAATTTGGATGATCTTCTCGGTAGTTTCTTGTATAATCTCCGGACCCGTAATCTGTCTATCCCCCACTTCACTCCAACAAATTGGAGACCTGCACTTTCTACCATAAAGTGCTTCAAACAGCGCCATCTCAATGCTTGAATGGTAGCTGTTGTTGTAGGAAAATTCTGCTAACGGTAGATGTCGATCCCAACTGTTTCCGAAATCAATAACACATGCTCGTAGCATGTCTTCAAGCGTTTGTATCGTCCTTTCGCTCTGTCCATCAGTTTGTAGATGATAGGCAGTACTCATGTCTAGACGAGTTCCTAATGCTTGCTGTAATGTCTGCCAGAATCTTGAAATAAATCTGCCATCCCTATCAGAGATAATAGAGATTGGTATTCCATGTGTGGAGACGACTTCCTTCAAATACAGTCATGCTAACTTCTCCATCTTGTCATTTTCTCTTATTGGCAGGAAGTGTGCTGATTTGGTGAGACGATCAACTATTACCCAAATAGTATCAAAACCACTTGCAGTCCTTGGCAATTTAGTGATGAAATCCATGGTAATGTTTTCCCATTTCCATTCCAGGATTTCGGGTTGTTGAAGTAGACCTGATGGTTTCTGATGCTCAGCTTTGACCTTAGAACACGTCAAACATTCTCCTACATATTTAGCAACATCAGCTTTCATACCCGACCACCAAAAATGTTTCTTGAGATCCTTGTACATCTTCCCCGTTCCAGGATGTATTGAGTATCTGGTTTTATGAGCTTCTCTAAGTACCATTTCTCTCATATCTCCAAATTTTGGTACCCAAATCCTTTCAGTCCAATACCGGGTTCCGTCTTCCCGAATATTAAGATGCTTCTCCGATCCCTTGGGTATTTCATCCTTTAAATTTCCCTCTTTTAAAACTCCTTGTTGCGCCTCCTTTATTTGAGTAGTAAGGTTATTATGAATAATTATATTCATAGATTTTACTCGAATGGGTTCTCTGTCCTTCCTGCTCAAGGCATCGGCTACCACATTTGCCTTTCCCGGGTGGTAACGAATCTCAAAGTCGTAATCATTCAACAATTCAATCCACCTACGCTGCCTCATATTCAGTTGTTTCTGATTAAATATGTGTTGAAGACTTTTGTGGTCGGTATATATAATACTTTTGACCCCATATAAGTAGTGCCTCCAAGTCTTTAATGCAAAAACAACCGCGCCTAATTCCAAATCATGCGTCGTATAATTTTTTTCGTGAATCTTCAATTGTCTAGACGCATAAGCAATCACCTTCGTTCGTTGCATTAATACACAATCGAGACCTTTCTTTGATGCGTCACAATAAATCACAACATCATTATTCCCTTCAGGCAATGACAATATAGGTGCCGTAGTTAGCTTTTTCTTCAATAACTGAAACGCTTTCTCTTGTTCATCATTCCATTCAAATTTCTTCCCTTTATGCGTTAACACAGTCAAGGGTTTTGCTATTCTGGAAAAGTCTTGGATGAACCTTCTGTAGTAACCTGCTAGTCCTAAAAACTGGCGTATGTGTTTCGGAGTTTTCGGGGTTTCCCACTTTTCAACAGTTTCTATCTTTGCCGGATCCACCTTAATACCTTCTTTGTTCACTATGTGACCGAGGAATTGAACTTCTTCCAACCAAAATGCACACTTTGAAAACTTAGCGTACAATTCTTCCTTCCTCAATACTTCTAACACCTTTCTCAAATGTTCACCGTGTTCTTGGTCATTCTTTGAGTAAATAAGTATGTCATCAATGAAAACAATGACAAACTTGTCAAGGTATGGTCCACACACTCGGTTCATAAGGTCCATGAACACAGCTGGTGCATTAGTTAAACCAAACGGCATGACCATAAACTCGTAATGACCGTAACGTGTTCTGAAAGCAGTCTTTGGAATATCATCTTCTTTCACCCGCATTTGATGATACCCGAAACGTAAGTCAATCTTTGAATAAACAGACGAGCCTTGTAGTTGATCAAATAAGTCATCGATTCTCGGTAGTGGGTAGCGGTTCTTGATGGTAAGTTTGTTCAACTCTCGGTAGTCGATACACAACCTGAATATACCATCTTTCTTCTTGACAAACAAAACAGGAGCTCCCCACGGTGATGTGCTTGGTCGAATGAAACCACGCTCTAAAAGTTCTTGTAATTGGCTTTGCAGTTCTTTCATCTCGCTGGGTGCGAGTCTGTAAGGAGCACGAGCTATTGGTGCAGCTCCTGGTACAAGATCTATTTGAAATTCAACGGATCGCTGTGGGGGTAATCCCGGTAATTCTTTCGAAAATACATCGGGAAATTCTTTTGCAATGGGATCATCATTGATGCTCTTTTCTTCAGTTTGTACTTTATCGACGTGTGCTAGAACAGCATAGCAACCTTTTCTTATTAGTTTTTGTGCCTTCAAATTACTAATAAGATGTAGCTTCGTGTTGCCCTTTTCTCCGTACACCATTAAGGGTTTTCCTTTTTCTCGTATAATGCGAATTGCATTTTTGTAACAAACGATCTCTGCTTTCACTTCTTTCAACCAGTCCATACCGATTATCACATCAAAACTCCCTAACTCTACTGGTATCAAATCAATCTTAAATGTTTCGCTAACCAGTTTAATTTCTCGATTCCGACATATATTATCTGCTGAAATTAATTTACCATTTGCTAATTCGAGTAAAAATTTACTATCCAAAGGTGTCAATGGACAACTTAATTTAGCACAAAAATCTCTACTCATATAGCTTCTATCCGCACCCGAATCAAATAAAACGTAAGCAGATTTATTGTCAATAAGAAACGTACCCGTAACAAGCTCCGGGTCTTCCTGTGCCTCTGCCGCATTAATATTGAAAACTCTTCCGCGGCCTTGTCCATTCGTGTTCTCCTGGTTCGGGCAATTTCTAATAATGTGGCCCGGTTTTCCACATTTATAACAAACTACATTGGCATAACTTGCTCCGACACTACTTGCTCCGCCATTACTTGTTCCGACACAATTTGTTCCTTTCGTTCTATTAACCCCTGGTCCGTAGACCTCACACTTCACCGCGCTATGACCATTTCTTTTACACTTGTTGCAAAATTTGGTGCAGAACCCCGAGTGATACTTTTCACACCTTTGGCATAGCTGCTTCTGATTGTTGTTGTTGTTGCGGTTATTATTGTTGTTGGGATGATTGTTGTAGTTGTTGTTGTTGTTGTTGTTGTTGTTGTTGTTGTTGTTGTTGTTGTTGTTGTTGTTGTTGTTGTTGTTGTTGTTGGGCCGTTTGTTGTAGTTGCGATTGATGTTGCGATTGTTGGGATAATTGTTGCGATTATTGTTGTAATTGCTGTTGTTGTTGTATTGGTGATTCTTATCACCGTTTTCCTCCCACTTTCTTTTGACTTGCTTCACATTGGCCTCTTTAGCAGTCTGTTCTTTAATTCTTTCTTCAATCTGGTTCACTAGTTTGTGAGTCATTCTACATGCCTGTTGTATGGAGGCGGGCTCGTCTGAACTTATATCTTCTTGGATTCTTTCCGGTAATCCTTTCACAAACGCGTCGATCTTCTCTTCCTCATCTTCGAATGCTCCCGGACACAATAGGCACAATTCTGTGAATCGTCTTTCGTACGTGGTAATATCAAATCCTTGGGTTCGTAACCCTCTAAGTTCTGTCTTGAGCTTATTGACCTCGGTTCTGGGACGGTACTTCTCGTTCATCAAGTGCTTGAATGCTGACCACGGTAGTGCGTACGCATCGTCTTGTCCCACTTGCTCTAGATAGGTATTCCACCATGTTAACGCAGAACCTGTGAAGGTATGCGTAGCGTACTTTACTTTGTCCTCTTCAGTACACTTACTTATGGCAAACACCGATTCGACCTTCTCGGTCCACCGTTTCAATCCGATCGGTCCTTCGGTTCCATCAAATTCCAAAGGTTTGCAGGCAGTGAATTCTTTGTAGGTGCATCCTACACGATTTCATGTACTACTAGATCCAAGGTTATTGTTGGTATGTAGCGCAGCCTGTACTGCGGCTATGTTTGAAGCTAGAAAAGTACGGAATTCCTCTTCATTCATATTCACGGTGTGTCGAGTAGTCGGTGTCATTTCCTTCAAAATAGTCAAATGGAACAAGTTAATCATACAGAATATTAAGAGTAGTTAATAGTATTTCGTAGCATAATATGAACTCATTTATAAAAGCTTTTTCTTCATATTAGCGTTTTATAAGTTTAAATTCGGGTAGTACCTACCCGTTAAGTTCATACTTAGTAGCTAATATATACAATTCAACTACTACAATTCTATATGAAAAACTGATTATAATAATATTTCGCGTTCAAACTTTTATACAATATTTTACAAACTTACAATACCGCTTATTTTACATAAAGCATAAAATATAGCACACAATAACTTTGATACAAGATAGTTGTGAAGATAATTCTAGCTAGTACACAAGTCGTTCAGCAAAGGCAATAAAGACACGTAATTCATACGTCCAGAAACAAGTCATGCATTCTGGTTTTACTAGGACTACTTCTCATCCTTGGTCTTGTGGAACATAACCGTTTTGGCCTTTGATAAGACAGCGTGTTGTAACGTCGTCAAAGGGACGAGGGTTACGTAATGTCCAACAGTCTCGTAACAATCTAAAAACCTCATTTCTTACCCCAATTACCGACTCCGTCACTTGTGGGAACGTTTTGTTTAATAGTTGTAGGCCGATGTTCTTGTTCTCACTTTGGTGAGAAGCGAACATTACTAATCCATAAGCATAACATGCTTCTTTATGTTGCATGTTAGCCGCTTTTTCTAAATCACGAAGTCCTATATTCGGATATACTGAGTCAAAATAATTTCTAAACCCGTTGCGTAAAATAGCATTTGGGTTCCCCGCAATATATGCGTCAAAGTAAACACATTATAACTTATGGATTTCCCAATGTGATATCCCCCATCTTTCAAACGAAAGCCTTTTATAAACCAAGGCATTCTTGGAACGTTCTTCGAATGTCTTACAAACTGATCTCGCCTTAAATAGTTGTGCCGAGGAATTCTGACCGACTCTAGACAAGATTTCATCAATCATGTCTCCGGGTAGGTCTCTTAAAATATTGGGTTGTCTATCCATTTTGTGTTTTTATACTGTAAAATAGACAAGAGTTAGATTCATAAAAAAAAATACTTATTAATACAAGCAATTTTTACATATATCATAAAGCATAAGCACACTATATTACATATACTACACCACACGAATACAACTATCTTATTCCGACTCGCTTGTTTCTTCTTCTTCGGTTTTGATTCGTTTTGCCAAGTTTCTAGGGATATATGATGTTCCCCTAATACGAGCCGTCGTTTTCCACATTGGTTTAGAAAAACCTGGTGGTTTAGAGGTTCCCGGGTCATTGTTACAACTTAAGGACTTCGGGGGTTGACGATACATATAAAGTTCATCGGGGTTGGAATTAGATTTCTCTATTTTTATGCCCTTTCCCTTATTATTTTCTTTTGCCTTTTTAAATTCAGTTGGGGTAATTTCTATAACATCATCGGAATTCTCGTCAGAATCCGATTCATCGGAGAATTGGTAATCCTCCCAATATTTTGCTTCCTTAGCGGAAACACCATTGACCATAATTAACCTTGGTCGGTTGGTTGAGGATTTTCTTTTACTCAACCGTTTTATTATTTCCCCCACCGGTTCTATTTCTTCATCCGGTTCCGATTCTTCTTCCGGTTCCGATTCTTCTTCTGGTTCCGACTCTTCTTCCGGTCCCTCTTCGGGAACTTGTGAATCAGTCCACGAATCATTCCAATTTACATTTGACTCTTCATTATTATTAGGTGAGTCAATGGGACTTGTTCTAGAGGTAGACATCTATCACATAATATCAAACGCGTTAAGAGATTAATATATCACATAATATTCACATGTTAAAAATATATAGTTTCCAACAAAATTTGTTAAGCAATCATTTTTCAAGTAAACACGGTCGAAGTCCAGACTCACTAATGCATCCTAACAAACTCAATAAGACACACTAATGCAAAATTCTGGCTCTCTAAGACCAACGCTCGGATACCAACTGAAATGTCCCGTTCTTATTGATTAAAAACGTTCCATATTAATTGATTTCGTTGCGAGGTTTTGACCTCTATATGAGACGTTTTTCAAAGACTGCATTCATTTTTAAAACAAACCATAACCTTTATTTCATAAATAAAGGTTTAAAAAGCTTTACGTAGATTATCAAATAATGATAATCTAAAATATCCTGTTTACACACGACCATTACATAATGGTTTACAATACAAATATGTTACATCGAAATCAGTTTCTTGAATGCAGTTTTTACACAATATCATACAAACATGGACTCCAAATCTTGTCCTTATTTTAGTATACAACAGCGGAAGCTCTTAGTATTCACCTGAGAATAAACATGCTTTAAACGTCAACAAAAATGTTGGTGAGTTATAGGTTTAACCTATATATATCAAATCGTAACAATAGACCACAAGATTTCATATTTCAATACACATCCCATACATAGAGATAAAAATCATTCATATGGTGAACACCTGGTAACCGACATTAACAAGATGCATATATATAAGAATATCCCCATCATTCCGGGACACCCTTCGGATATGATATAAATTTCGAAGTACTAAAGCATCCGGTACTTTGGATGGGGTTTGTTAGGCCCAATAGATCTATCTTTAGGATTCGCGTCAATTAGGGTGTCTGTTCCCTAATTCTTAGATTACCAGACTTAATAAAAAGGGGCATATTCGATTTCGATAATTCAACCATAGAATGTAGTTTCACGTACTTGTGTCTATTTTGTAAATCATTTATAAAACCTGCATGTATTCTCATCCCAAAAATATTAGATTTTAAAAGTGGGACTATAACTCACTTTCACAGATTTTTACTTCGTCGAGAAGTAAGACTTGGCCACTGTTGATTCACGAACCTATAACAATATATACATGTATATTAAAGTATGTTCAAAATATATTTACTGTTATAATAATAATAATAATATAGATATGGATAGTCAATTTTGGTGTATACATATAGTCAATTTTAGTACACAAAGTATGTATTTTTATATTGAGATTTTAGGCTATAAATACTCATGAATGCAAGCATTAAACTTGCACCATTTCACACACTTACAAAGTGTTTCTTTCTTTCTCCATTATCATCTTTGTTCTTACACTTCATTATTAGTATTCTTAATCAAGAATCAAATCACTAAAGGTAGTTATAAGCCTACTGAATTATAACATCAAGAATCAAACCACTAAAGGTAGTTATAAGCCTACTGAATTATAACACGTTATCAGCACGATAATCTTAATACTAAATATGGTTGGCTCTGCCACCAAAATGATATATGGTCGGTTATACCACCAAAATGATATATGGTCGGTTATACCACCAAAATGATATATGGTCGGTTATACCACCAGAATGATATAGGTCGGTTATACCACCTGAAAAAATATATGGTCGACACTGTCGCCAAATTTTCATTTATGTTTACTAATATTTATATTTTTGTTATATAACATTTATTTATGATTGCTTACACATGGTCGACACTGTCACCTACTTATCATTTATGTTATATTAAATTTATGTTTAATGTTTATATACTTATGAATATAAATTGACTCTAATTTATCATGATGTTTGTTTTAATTTTTGATAATAGAAAATGTCGAATCTGGAAAAGCTTAAATTTACTCCTTTAGAATCAACTGGAAACAACTACATGCCATGGGTTATAAAAGTAAAAATGCATCTTAAATCAATGGGCATTCTTGAAACCATAAATGAAAACAACACTTGTTCTGAAAAAGAACAAGCTACGGCATGTTGCTTTATTCATCAACATATTGATGAATGCTTACAAAATAATTATGTGACTGTAGAAGATCCCCATGTTTTATGGGAAGGTCTCAAAAGCAGATTCAATAATCAAAGAGAAATTTTACTTCCAGCTGCAATGGAACAATGGAGAACATTAAGGTTCCAAGACTTTAAGAAAGTAAATGAATACAGCTCAGCTCTGTATAATACATGTTCACAACTTAAATTCTGTGGACATGAAATTAGTGATGCAGACATGATGGAGAAAACTTTCTCCACAATGAATGCTGCAAACATCACAGTGCAAAGAAATTTGAGAATGCTAAAGTTCAAAACATATCCTGAACTTAATTCATATCTCTTAGTTGCAGAGCAAAATGATGAGCTATTAATGAAAAATCAGCAATCCCGTCCTACTGGTACACTTGCAATCCCTGAAGCAAATACTGCAAATAATTATAAACAGGGACAAGGACGCGGGCAAGGTCGTGGTTATAATAACCATCACCATCATCATGCCAAAAGCCATAACTATGGTAGAAACCATCCTTATGGTAATGGTAATGGGCGAGGACGTGGTCGTGGTCGTGGCCGTGGTGGTCAAAGAAATAATAATCCACGAAAATATAAATATCAACCACAAAACAAGCCCACTAAACAAGATGTTGAAGAAAATTCTTCTAAAAATTCTGAAGAATCTTGCTACAGATGTGGTAGAATGGGCCACTGGGCTAATACTTGCCGAACATCTAAACATCTTGTTAAGATGTATCAGGATTCGCTGAAAGATAAAGAAAAGGAAGTAAACTTTGTGGATAACGTCGATCCAACAGTCACTGAGAAACCATCTGATTTATATGAAGATTTCTTGAATGTTTAAGTTGTGTGTCTTTCGAAAAATAAACGATTTAATATCGTCTGTCTTTGTCATTATGTTTGCTAAATGTTTCAGTACTATCTATTTGCGTTTAAAATATTGTGTAATATTAATGTACTCACTATTTATTTCTTATATATGAAGTTCAATATGAATTTTGCTGGAATACAACATCAATCAAGTGGTGGAGATCTCTGTATAGCAGACAGTGGAACTACACACACTATACTTAAATCCGAGAAATATTTTATTGATCTAAAACCAACGGAAGGAACTATACATACAATATCAGGACCTGCTAACTTGATAAAAGGGATAGGAAAGGCAAATTTCATACTACCAAATGGTACAAAATTTTTAATAAATGATGCCTTATTTTCTCCCAAGTCAAGCAGAAATTTATTGAGTTTCTCCGACATATACCTTAACGGGTATGATTATCAGTCAGTGACAACAGAAAATGAGAAATATTTAAGTATCACTGACAAGAGTCATGTGGTTGAAAAACTGCCAAGACTTAGTTCTGGATTACATTATACACATATAAATGTACCAGAAATACATATGGTAGTTAACGAAAAATATATTGATCCTGGTGTATTCAGTTTATGGCATAACAGATTAGGCCATCCAGGATCAACAATGATGAAAAGGATTATTGAATGTACTCATGGACATCCACTAAAGGATAGAAAAATCCATCATGATACAATGGTTCCATGTACATCTTGCTCTCTTGGAAAATTGATAACTAGACCCTCACCACTTAAGGTTGAGAAAGAATCACCAATGTTTCTTGAAAGAATTCAAGGTGATATATGTGGACCAATTCATCCACCATGTGGACCATTTAGATATTTCATGGTTCTAATAGACGCATCTAGCAGATGGTCTCATGTTTGTCTGTTATCAAGCCGTAATGTGGCATTTGCAAAATTTCTTGCCCAAATTATTAAATTGAGAGCTCATTTTCCTGATTACACCATTAAAAGGGTGAGACTTGATAATGCTGGTGAATTTACATCTCAAGCATTTAATGACTATTGCATGTCTATAGGAATTGTTGTTGAACATTCTGTTGCTCATGTGCATACACAAAATGGTTTAGCCGAGTCATTGATTAAACGTTTACAGTTAATCGCTAGACCATTGATAATGAGAACAAAACTCCCTGTATCTATATGGGGTCATGCAATTTTACATGCTGCTGCATTGATTCGCATCAGACCAAGTGCAAGTCATAAATATTCCCCCCTACAACTTGCTTTTGGTCAAGAGCCAAATATTTCCCATCTTAGAACATTTGGTTGTGCAGAGTATGTTCCAATTGCGACACCACAACGTACAAAAATGGGTCCTCAAAGGAGGTTGGGAATATATGTTGGATATGAAACATCTTCAATATTAAGGTATATTGAACCTATGACAGGTGACGTTTTTACAGCACGTTTTGCTGATTGTCATTTTAATGAAACATTGTTCCTTAGATTAGGGGGAGAAATGAAAAATAAAGAAAATGATGTTTCATGGTGTGAACCTCAATTAAAGTATCTTGATCCTCGCACAAAAGAATGCGAGACAGAAGTTCAAAAGATAATGCATATACAAGAACTTGCAAATCAATTGCCTGATGCATTTACAGATACAAAAACGGTGACAAAATCATATATACCAGCAGTAAATACTCCAGCTCGAATTGAAATTTCAAAAGCTGGCAATAACGTCACTCATGAATCTTTGCCACGTCAGAAACGTGGAAGACCAATTGGTTCAAAGGATAAAAATCCTCGAAAAAGAAAATCAGCTGATAATGAAGTAAAAGAAAGTGTTCAAGAAGAACCACAAATCAGTACTCCTACTGCAGAGGAGATTGATGATGTCAATACAGAAATTGCAATCAATTATGCATATTCAAAAATATTATGGAACCGAAATGAAATGAAAAATCTTGATGAGAAATTTTCATTTAATGTTGCATATGACATCATGAATAATGATGATGATCCAGAACCAACATCTATGGTTGAATGTCAAAATAGACATGATTGGGCTCAATGGAAAGAAGCAATACGAGCTGAATTAGAATCACTCAATAAAAGAAAAGTTTTCGGATCCATCATTCTCACTCCTAAAGATGTGAAACCTGTAGGATACAGATGGATTTTTGTCCGTAAAAGAAATGAGAAAAATGAAGTTACAAGGTATAAAGCTAGACTTGTAGCTCAAGGTTTTTCTCAAAGACCGGGAATTGATTATGAAGAAACTTATTCCCCTGTTATGGATGCAATTACTTTTAGGTACTTAATCAGCCTGGCAGTTTCTAAAAATTTAGAAATGCATCTCATGGATGTTGTGACTGCTTACCTATATGGATCACTTGATAGTGATATATATATGAAGATACCTGAAGGATTTAAGGTACCAGAAGCATCAAATGCAAAACCCAAAGAAATGTATTCGATTAAATTACAAAGATCTTTATATGGGTTAAAACAATCGGGACGTATGTGGTATAACCGATTAAGTGATTACTTGATAAGCAAAGGGTATACAAATAACCTTACTTGCCCTTGTGTTTTCATTAAGAAAACAACATCTGGATATGTGATCATAGCTGTTTATGTTGATGATCTTAACATCATAGGTACAAATAAAGAGATCTATGAAGCCATTCAACTTCTAAAGAAAGAATTTGAAATGAAAGATCTCGGAAAAACCAAGTATTGCCTTGGTTTACAAATTGAGCATATGCCTAATGGTTTACTTGTACATCAAACAACATATACTGAAAAGATTTTGAAACGTTTCAATATGGACCAGGCAAAACCATTAAGTACTCCTATGGTTGTTAGATCACTCAATGTTGAAACTGATCCATTTCGTCCATGTGAAGATCATGAAGATATTCTTGGACCAGAAGTACCATATCTTAGTGCAATTGGAGCTCTTATGTATCTTACAAATTGTACAAGACCTGACATTTCTTTTGCAGTTAATTTGTTGGCAAGGTTCAGCTCTGCTCCTACCAAAAGACACTGGAATGGGATCAAACACATATTTCGATACCTTCGAGGAACTACTGATTTAGGATTATTTTATTCTAACGAATCAAAACAAGATTTGGTTGGTTATGCAGATGCAGGTTATTTATCTGATCCACATAAAGCTAAATCTCAAACTGGATATGTATTCCTAAATGGAGGTACTGCAATATCATGGCGTTCTCAAAAACAAACACTTGTTGCTACATCGTCAAATCATGCCGAAGTGATTGCATTACATGAAGCTACTCGAGAATGTTTTTGGTTGAGATCAATGACACAACTCATTACTGATTCTTGTGGACTAGAACGCGATAAAAGTCCAACAACTATCTATGAAGATAATGCAGCTTGCATAGCACAGATGAAAGAAGGGTATATCAAAAGTGACCGAACAAAACACATACCACCTAGATTCTTCTCATACACTCAAAATCTCATTAAGGACAACCAAATTGAAATGAGATATGTGCAATCTAGCAAAAACTCTGCTGATCTTTTCACGAAAGCACTTCCAACTGCTATTTTCAGAACACACGTTCATAACATTGGCATGAGACATGTTCAAAAGATGTAACAGCTGAAGCGATGTCTACTTGAGGGGGAGTCAACTCCATGCTGCACTCTTTTTCCCTTAGCTAAAGTTTTTTCCCACTGGGTTTTCTTTAGCAAGGTTTTTAACGAGGCAGTAATTTATAGTTGATCTTCAACAAAATAAAATTGCTATCCAAGGGGGAGTGTTATAATAATAATAATAATATAGATATGGATAGTCAATTTTGGTGTATACATATAGTCAATTTTAGTACACAAAGTATGTATTTTTATATTGAGATTTTAGGCTATAAATACTCATGAATGCAAGCATTAAACTTGCACCATTTCACACACTTACAAAGTGTTTCTTTCTTTCTCCATTATCATCTTTGTTCTTACACTTCATTATTAGTATTCTTAATCAAGAATCAAATCACTAAAGGTAGTTATAAGCCTACTGAATTATAACATCAAGAATCAAACCACTAAAGGTAGTTATAAGCCTACTGAATTATAACATTTACAACACTTTTAATATATTTTGATGTTTTAAGTTTATTAAGTCAGCTGTCCTCGTTAGTAACCTACAACTAGTTGTCCACAGTTAGATGTACAGAAATAAATCGATAAATATTATCTTGAATCAATCCACGACCCAGTGTATACGTATCTCAGTATTGATCACAACTCAAACTATATATATTTTAGAATCAACCTCAACCCTGTATAGCTAACTCCAACATTCACATATAGAGTGTCTATGGTTGTTCCGAAATATATATAGATGTGTTGACATGATAGGTCGAAACATTGTATACGTGTCTATGGTATCTCAAGATTTCATAATATACAATACAAGTTGATTAAGTTATGGTTGGAATAGATTTGTTACCAATTTTCACGTAGCTAAAATGAGAAAAATTATCCAATCTTGTTTTACCCATAACTTCTTCATTTTAAATCCGTTTTGAGTGAATCAAATTGCTATGGTTTAATATTGAACTCTATTTTATGAATCTAAATAGAAAAAGTATAGGTTTATAGTCGGAAAAATAAGTTACAAGTCGTTTTTGTAAAGGTAGTCATTTCAGTCGAAAGAACGACGTCTAGATGACCATTTTAGAAAACATACTTCCACTTTGAGTTTAACCATAATTTTTGGATATAGTTTCATGTTCATAATAAAAATCATTTTCTCAGAATAACAACTTTTAAATCAAAGTTTATCATAGTTTTTAATTAACTAACCCAAAACAGCCCGCGGTGTTACTACGACGGCGTAAATCCGGTTTTACGGTGTTTTTCGTGTTTCCAGGTTTTAAATCATTAAGTTAGCATATCATATAGATATAGAACATGTGTTTAGTTAATTTTAAAAGTCAAGTTAGAAGGATTAATGTGATGACCCGGAAATTTCGACTAAATTTAAACTTAATCTTAAATGATTAATGATTTCGACACGATAAGTAAAGTCTGTAAAACTGAATCTCAAAAATTTTAAACTATTCAAATACCCTTCAGTTGTTCTCAACGATTCGCGAACCATTATATGTAAATAGATACATATATATACTATAACTTGAAAACGTAACAAAGTTTTAATTGCATGTTACCGTACATTAAACTTATTGGTTTATATATCTATTTGAATATATATGATTTCAAGTTATTTAGTAAACGATAGTAACATTCGATTATTGATTCGATTGATATTTAGATAAGTTAACTAAAATGTTTAAGATGAACAAGTAAAACACTAATTTGCTACAGTATTTTCAAATTGCTACAGTACCCAAAATGCTACAGTGTTTTCGAAAATCACTATTTGCTACAGTAAAATTTACTTTGCTACAGTAACTTTGCTACATTAAAACGCTATTTTAAAAATGTATTTTAACAAATAGTGAGACGATGATTTATAGAAGTAAATGATCAAAACACTCTAAAGTTTAAGATATACTCTGAGTGGTATAGTTTATGGATAACTTAAGGCTATATTTTGACAAAGGTACGTGACACGAAACGTAAAATGCAAGTTTTCTAAAGGTACGAAAGGACATTCGAAAAACCGGAACCGGGACATAAGTCAAGTGATGATGTACGACTTATCGGAACAAAAATTACAAATCAACTATGCACGGGAATAAAATATAATATATAATTAATTAATTTAAATTATATATTATATATATATTATTTAATTATGTCGACAAGCATTAGGACAAAATTATGTGAGCTGGAAAAATGGGCCATGCGATCGCATGGCCAATGGCCTTCAGAACCATGCGATCGCATGAGGTCTGGGGACATGCCACACCTATAAAAACTCGATCATTCTGCTTCTATTTTAACATATATTACTCCGTATTTATTTTATTTATTATTATTATTATTATTATTATTATTATTATTATTATTATTATTATTATTAATAAGATTATTATTAATCTTATTATTTTTATTATTAATGTTATTATTTTTGCGATACAAAAATAATAATGTACATAAAATATTAAGACGGAGTGCTGTCCAAGTAATTTTCAAAACGAGTTTCCGAGCGACCTAGAACTAAAGAAAATATGGGTTATTACCAAGGAGGTTATGGGTAATGTTCGGGGGTATTTTTGTGAATCAAACCTCGTGTTTATCATCTCCGATGCGTCTACGTGCTTTCCTGCAATATTGTATATCAATATAAAACAGTGAGTTTCATTGATCCCTTTTTAATTGCTTTTGCAATATATATTTTTGGGCTGAGAATACATGCGACCGTTTATAAATACTAAAAATACTAGATTTATATGCGTGAGTTTCATTGATCCCTTTTTAATTGCTTTTGCAATATATATTTTTGGGCTGAGAATACATGCAACCGTTTATAAATACTAAAAATACTAGATTTATATGCGTGAGTTTCATATGATCCCTTTTACTCTCTACATTTTTGGGCTGAGAATACATGCAAATGCTTTATTAACCGATATACAATATTTATATGTGTGAGTTTCATAAGATCCCTTTTACTCTCTACATTTTTGGGCTAAGAATACATGCAAATGCTTTATTAACCGATATACAATATTTATATGTGTGAGTTTCATAAGATCCCTTTTACTCTCTATATTTTTGGGCTGAGAATACATGCAAATGCTTTATTAACCGATATACAATATTTATATGCGTGAGTTTCATTTGCTCCCTTTTTAATTGCTTTTACAATCTATATTTTTGGGCTGAGAATACATGCACTTTATTTTAAACACAATGGATACAAGTACATACTAAATTCTACAACGAGTTTGAACCGAAATTCCCTTAGCTTTGGTAACTAGTAACTGCCAGTTATAAGAACTGGTGGGCGCGAGTAGTAGTATATGGATCCATAGGGCTTGACATCCCCGTCCGAGCTAGAGCACTAGCCTTTTAACGGACGTATGCTATTTGAGAAGCGTACACGTTGGTTTGCGTGTATTATTAAGATGATTATACAAAGGGTACAAATTATATAAACGTTAAAGTTTAGTTACCAGGGTGCTCAATTTTGTAGAACCGATTGATAAACGTTTCGGATGAAACAACTGAAATCTTGTGATCCACCTTTTATGTAAAACCTATTGATAAACGTTTTGAATAAAACAACTGAACTTTTGTAATCCACATTGATATACGGATTATGTGTAATATTAAAACTATGAACTCACCAACCTTTGTGTTGACACTTGAAGCATGTTTATTCTCAGGTTTCTAGAAGTCTTCCGCTGTTTGCTTATACGTGATACAAGATATGTGCTTGGAGTCATACATGCTATATACAAGAAACTTGCATTCACCAAACCATTACCATGTATCTTATTTTGACTGTATTGTCAACAGATGTATTATTGTAAACCATTTAAATGGTGATTGTCTATACGTAGGAATCATCAGATGCTAAAAACCTGGAATTTATATATTCATTTATGAAATACATTTTCAAACGAATACAATGTTACAAAATGTATCACATAGAGGTCAAATACCTCGCAATGAAATCAATGAATGACGTGTTCGTCCATATGGATTTGGAGCGATCGTCACAATTAACTTTTGTTTGCGAACAAGTTTAGAATTAACTAAACTATGTTCTAGTGATTACGAGTTTAAACCTTCGAATAAGATAGTTTTATATATATGAATCGAATGATGTTATGAACATCATTACTACCTCAAGTTTAGTAGGTAAACCTACTGGAAGTGACAAGAAATGATCTAGCTTCAAAGGATCTTGGATGGCTTGAAAGTTCTTGAAGTAGGATCATGACACAAAAACAAGTTCAAGAAGATTTTTACTCGAATTAAGATAGTTTATAGTTATAGAAATTGAATCAAAGTTTGAATATGAATATTACCTTGAATAAGAAAGATAACCTACTGTATATAACAAAGGTTTCTTGATCTTAGATGATTACTTGGAATGGATTAGAAAGCTTGGAAGTAAATTAGTAAACTTGAAGGGATTTTTGAAGTGTTCTTGAAGTGTTCTTCCTATGATGATTATAGCTTGATTCTTGAAGTAATTTTTGATGAAGATGATGATTAACTACTGGAAAAATACGTTCATAATAGTGTGTGTCTGTGTTGAGAGAGAATTAGAAAGAGAATTGGAAGTGAAATGGAGTGAATGATGAGTGGTAATTGGTGAGTGGTGAGTGGGGTTAAAAGGAGTTCTAGTTAGTTGACTAGCTCATGGTAGAAGTTAAAATTGATTAGTCATACATGGCATAATCAAGAGTGAAATCCCATGCTAGTTCCTATTGGTATATACTCATAGTAAGTACGTTTTGAAGCTGTGTATAATACGGGTAAGAATACGACTAGAATTCTTGATGAAAGAAAAGAATGGAAAAGTAACTGTAACCATTTTCGTTAAGTATGAGTGTTTTGATATATGTCTTGAAGTCTTCCAAAAGTATTTTAATACATCTAAATACACTACATGTATATACATTTTAACTGAGTCGTTAAGTCATCGTTAGTCGTTACATGTAAGTGTTGTTTTGAAACCTTTAAGTTAACGATCTCAATTAATGTTGTTAACCCATTGTTTATTATATCTAATGAGATGTTAAATTATTATATTATCATGATATTATGATATATTAATATATCTTAATATGATATATATACATTTAAATGTCGTTACAACGATAATCGTTACATATATGTCTCGTTTCGAAATCCTTAAGTTAGTAGTCTTGTTTATATGTATATAACTCATTGTTAATATACTTATGGAGATACTTACTTATCATAATCTCATGTTAACCATATGTATATCCATATATATATCGTCATGTCGTTTTTACAAGTTTTAACGTTCGTGAATCGCCGGTCAACTTGGGTGGTCAATTGTCTATATGAAACATATTTCAATTAATCAAGTCTTAACAAGTTTGATTGCTTAACATGTTGGAAACATTTAATCATGTAAATATCAATCTCAATTAATATATATAAACATGGAAAAGTTCGGGTCACTACAAAGATCATCCTATAATTTTTTTTTTAGTCTGGCACAAGGTCCTGTCTTCGACCATGCTATGCAACCACCGTTCTTACGGTTGACACCTGATTTGGTTCAGGTGACCTAGTGAATTCCAGGTGAATTCTCAGGATTTTACGTTCAATGGTAATGAACGTATTGAAAATAGGTTTTCAGAAAACAAATCGGTTTTTTTTTTTGATCAAAATATTTTCTCGTTCAAACTCGAGTTTAGATATCATCGAATTCCATGAGTTTGTAATTCTCAATCTTTAAGGTCAATCTCAAGGATTGAGTAATATCAGGCTTAAAAGCTGATTTTTAATCTTTTAGGAGATTATCCTTTCTGGGGGTCTGATTCATTAGTCTTATCAAGCTAATTTGCACAGCGCCCTCCCCATTTTACGAGACAGATCCTCTCATGGTTAGGATAAGTCTGACCACTTGGCGACCCTGTTTGATGCTGAGGTCTGTGGATTTTCTGCTGATTTTAGAGATGACTTTTCTAGATTTTTCATCAACCTACAGCTGGTCTGGACGACAACTTCCTGACCTAAATCAAGAAGCGCGTGTATTTTTCTGAAGACTTTACTTCCTTTTAATGATGAAATTGATTCATCGTGTAGATCCATCTTTCATTCAAATATATTACAGTAAATAGGGTAAAACTGATTAGTATCGTCCAAAACAAAAGTACCTGCAATAATCTTGTACAAAAATATGTGATATATGTTTTAAAGAACTTGGTGAATTCTTCCCACACTTAGCTTTTATTTATTCTTTTATTTGCCTTTTTATTCTCGTTTATTCCATTTTAAATGAATTCTAGCATTTTAGGTTGTTTCTCAATTTATGTCCTTTCTAAGGTAACAATAATTCCGGTATTAACACCTAGTTTTATCGTTCATAAATATGTATAAACATGATTTTGAATTCATTTAGTTGAAAATTTTTCAAATTTTCACAAAATTTGGCAATTAAACCAAGTGTAAACCCGAGAGAATTTATAACCCTTCCCCACACTTGAGATCTTGCAATGCCCTCATTTGCAAGAAATCAGTAAAAATTTAAATTCATGAGGGTGATTAGTGTAGAAAAATGATTAAAATTACCGAGTTTGCAAGCATATTGTTGTTATTTCACATTTGATATTTTGCGTCTTGTCGTCAAAATTAGTAGCTTTTGCTGAACTTAATGACAGTCTTTGAAAGTGCGTTGTTTTACCCTGTTTTGTACATAACATAAAATACAAACATATATATACATATTTTTGAACTTTGGTATATATCCTCACTTTCAAAAATTTATAAAATCTAATATTTTTTTGGCATACTTTAAATCAATAAAATTAAAAATAATGATAATAAAATTTGTCGCCCCATCCTTGGGTAAAGCAATTTCGGTTCAACGACCTAATCTTCAACTCACGACGAATTTTAGAAATCATTTTTTAAACTTAATTAAATAAAGTAAATTTTATTTTTAAAAATTCACACAAAACTAAAAAAAACATATTAATTTCATACAAAACCTATAAAACAAAAAAAAATTCAGAATGGGGGAGAAAACTAGTTCTTTAGTGTCTGCTAGTGGAAAAGACCAATCGGATTCCATTCTCAGAACTACACGAGAACAGAACAACTAACTCTAGACAACATTTTCTTTTTAGAACATTTGAATCTCCCCACACTTAGGTAGCTGTGGTGTCGAAATTGTGATTAACTTCATCGTTAATTTCTCTTGGACCATAATCAACTTGCATATCTGTGACTTTAGCTTTAAGCCAGTGACCAGCTTCTTCCGTAATATCCACAAATTCAACTAGTTTCGCCTTTTCTTTAGGTGATAGATTGGATACTAACCGGTTACATAACTTAAAGTTCCCCTTAATTCTAGCATCGTAAACCCGTTTAATAAGTTTCTTTATTGAACTATTAATAACGGGATCGTTTAATTTCGTATCAACAACGGGGTTCTTTGTTATCAAGTCATCATTAGGTGTTACTTCATTTTCCCCACACTTAGGCGTTTTATTATTGTTGAGCACTACCGTTGGAGTTGGTAAAACAACATGGTTCTTACCAATCGTTTTTGCTGGTTCAACGGTTTTGGTTGGTGGAGATTTAGACTTTCGAATCATAAAGGTGATCGATTTCTCATCATTACTAAGTGTCATTCTACCCTTTCTTACATCAAATAACGCCCCGGTGGACGCTAAGAATGGTCGACCTAAAATTAGAGGAATGTTTGGGTCCTCTTCTATGTCAATGACAATGAATTCAACTAGAAAGGTTAAATTACCTACTTGAATGGGTAGGTTGTCAGCAATTCCAACTGGGTGCTTAATGGTTTGATCAAGGAGTCGAACACTCATATCCGTTGGACTTAACTCACCTACTCCTAATCTCTTATATAATGAAAGAGGCATAACACTCACACTTGCACCTAAATCTGCTAGTGCATCATACATGACACCGTCCCTAAGTAGACAAGGAACAATAAATTCACCCGGATCACCCACTTTGGGTGGAGGTTTCGGTGGAACTGTCTTCACTGGGTTTACTTCTACTGTTTTTGTTTCTTGCACTTTCTTATTCTTCTTCTTCTTCTTTCCAGGGGTATCACAAACTTTATTACCTATCACTTGCTCATACTCAACTCCTTTTCTTGGAAACGGGATGGGTGGTCTGTATGGTGCCACCACTGGCTTTACATACTCAGGTGGTGGTGGTGGTGTTGTAACTTCTTCATTGTTACTCACATCTAAAACCTTCCCATCTTCTGGTGTTGGTTTTTCAGAATTTGTTGACACCATATTAACATTCTCATTTCGAGGATTTACTTCAGTATTACTCGGTAGCTTTCCTTGTTCCCATTCACTCATCAATCTAACAAGAGTATCTACTTGTTTTTCTAGATTCAAAATGGAAGCTTGTTGAGTTCTAAATGACTGATCAAACCTCTCGTTCGTTTGGGTTTGAGTTTCAATAAATTATGTTTGAGATTCAACTACCTTAAATACCACTTCTTCCAGATTTGACTTTTTCTCTTCGGTTTGTTGTGGTGGTTTATACAAGTCAGGTCTTTGTTGATTGAAAGTGTTGTTTTGAGTTGGTTGGTTATTCGGACCTTGTTGGTTATACGAGTTATTGTCGGGTCCTTTTGGATTGTAAAGAATGTTTTGATTTCGATTGAATTTTAGCCTTGGCGGTTGATAATTATTTTGATAATTATTTCCCGGCCTTTGGTTCATGTAGGAAACATTCTCACGTTGTTCCATCGTTTGTTCAATGTGACAATCTTTCGTTAAGTGTGGTCCTCTGCATTGCTCACAACTGATTCGTATTGCGTGAATATCTTTAGTCATCTTTTCCATTCGTCTCTCGAAAGCATCTATTTTTGCGGAAACAGAATCAAAGTTATGGCTAGAATCGGCTCTAGCCGCTTTATATGAATGAAAAATATCTTTTTCCTGATGCCACTCATGAGAGTGGGATGATGTGTTTTCAATAATCTTGTGAGCTTCGGTTGCGGTTTTCTTCATAATGGAACCACCAGCTGCTGTGTCGATGTCTTTTCGTGTGGCGATGTCGACGCCTTTATAGAAGATTTGCACTATTTGAAAAGTATCTAAACCATGTTGAGGACATCCTCTCAACATCCTTCCGAATCTTGTCCATGCCTCATATAACGTTTCATTTGGCTTTTGCACGAACGTGGCAATTTCTCCTTGAAGTCTCACGGATTTAGATGCCGGAAAGAATCTTTGAAGAAATTTCTCAACTAAAACATCCCATGTATCAATCGCTCCTTCAGGTAACGATTCTAACCAATCTTTGGCTTCTCCTTTTAAAGTCCATGGGAACAACATAAGATAAATAGTTTCATCCTCAACTTCTCGAATTTTAAATAGATTACAAATCCTATTAAAAGTTCGAAGATGTTCGTTTGGATCTTCTTTTGTTGTACCACCAAATTGGCACTGATTGGTGATCATGTGTAGGATTTGTCCTTTGATTTCAAAATCTGATGCTCTAACATCTGGCTGAATAATGGCGTGACCTTGGCCCGTGCGTATGCCTCTCATTCGGTCTTCCATACTTTGAGGTTCCGTTATTTCCATATTTAAATTTGTTGAATCCGAATCACTAGAAGATTCTGATTTAACGGTTTGTGGTTCAGGAGGAATGATTAGTGGTTCTGGATCTTGGAATTGTCCTTGAATATCCTCCGGGTTCTCAATTGTGAAATCGGGATCAAAAGATGGATTATCGGAATTTTGAGTTGGAGTACTTGTTCGACTAGATGATGATTCTAAAGAAAAATCAACGGTGACAATATTGGCTAGATGTCTTGATCGAGTTACAGGTGGTGAACGTATGAAAGGTGGTGAACGTTTTGCTCGGTGCATTCACTGAATATCCTATTAGTTATAAATATAAAAATTATAAAAGTTATCAAATTAATAGACTTTTCTGATTTTGCCCACGTTTCGAATAGCCAAAAGATGCAGCAGGTAGCCAGGACCCTTTAAATCGGAAGCCCACAACTCGCCACTAACAAATCCAACTATTACTACGAACCAGAAAATTTGGATGTCTATCAATTTGACCGCTTAAAATAATTTTTCGTATTGAAAATTTAGAGAAGAAATAGAAAATTCTGTGTCCTATAAACTAGAGCGTCGAGAAATAAGAAAGAAAAAGAGTGCGTCGTAAAACGTCGAAAAATAAAAATAAGAAAGAAAAACGTCGAAACTTAAAAGTCTAAAAATTAAATCTAAAAAGTTGCGCCTAAAGGTATTAAAGCTTAAAAGGAATTCTATATCCAAATCGGCAATAACTTAAAAAGCACTAAAATCTATAAACCGCGTCGCAAAATTCTACAGCGCCAAAATCTTAATCTAAAGAAAAAGCACTTAAGGGATTTTACGGCAAAGCCTAAAAATCTAGAAATATAAAAATAACTGCGGCAAAATACTAAACTTAAAACTATATAACGAACTAAATGATAGAAATTATAAAAAGATATAAACTAAAACGATAAAAATAAAATCTATATAAAAATAATAGTTTTATATTATTATTTATAAAAATATTAATTTATATATTTAATAATAATATTAAAACCTAATATTACAAATTATATATTAAAACTAGATTTAAATATATTAATTAATAAAAACTTAACTAGGTCAAATAATAATAATAATTAAATAATTAAAACCCTAAATTCGTAATAAATGCTGCTGGGTTTCCTGTCAGAAGCTTCTACGCGATCGCGTAGCACACAGGCTTAATTCTCCGCGATCTCGGAGTTGAATAGCGCTCGGACTTATCTGTTGGGCTTAAACAGTTCGGCCCACTAGTATTTAATTATTGTTTTGGGCTTCTAATTGGGCTACGATTTAGGACTCGGCCCAGTACGAATTTTAATTAGGTATTTGATTTTAATTTTTTATAAAAAATAATAGGTAGATAATTTTTTATAAAATAAAAATAAACTTATATTTTAAAAATCTAAATAAAAATACTAATTAATTTTATAGACAAAAATCTTAAAAAAATATATATATATTTTTTTCTTTTTATAATTTTTAACACTTATAATAAATACAAAATTTTTTTTTTTTTACGAAATAAGCAATAATATATTTTTACAAAAATATAGTGTTTTTCACCGAGTCCCCGGCAGCGGCGCCAAAAACTTGATGATGTAGCGTGGGGGTACGAAAATACTATATATTTTTATTACGGAATACGTTACGAATTACACAAGTTTTAATTAATTTACGGATGGATATACCTAAACCTTGCTACAACACTTATAGGCAGTTTACCTAATCGTACAGTAGTGTAGTTTTTAGTAAGTCCGGTTCGTTCCACAGGGAGCTGGTAAAGTTTAACACTATATTTTTAAACAATTATATTTGTATAAAATATATTATATATATATATATTAATAATATATAAAAGGGGGTTTACCGTTTATTGACTGGTTTGTCGATTTTATATTTTAAGCGTAAAGATAAATGACAATAATTAAAGTACGTAAAATAATAAATTACAATATTTAAATGACAATAAATAAAATTGCGAGTAAATAAAAGTACGATGAGAAATACAATAAAACAATTATGCTTATTTAAACTTCCGTAATCATGATGTTTGGCGTTTTGATTTTAATTAATTATCTTGGGTTAATTGTCCTTTGTCCTGGATTTATTTGATACCTATCTGATTTTTGTCCACAATAGTCCATCGGTCATAATTATAAAATGATCGTCAAATTAACCTTATTCCCGAAGTCAAATATTCCAACTAATTAGGGATTCGAACTGTAACAAGGTCTTAATACTTTGTTTAATGATTCACCAGGTTATCGACTGTGTGTAATCCAAGGTCTTAATACTTTGTTAACAATTACACCAATTACCCTTGTATGTAATCCACCCTTATTTTAATTAGTCCATGATTATTAATTTACCCACTTGATCAGAATGAATAATCAATTACCCAACCTAATTGATTAATTAAATGATTGTTAAAGATGTCGTATAAACGTCACTAAATAGGACATGCATAATCATTTAATAATTATTAGATTAACTAATTTGAAGATAGGTTCGACAGGCTCCAAAGAATTTTCATTCAATTAGACAATACTCCCCCCATCTATTAATGGTTCATGGTCGAATGTCCACAAGTGTCGGTCTTTTGTCCATACCCTAATTATGGTACAAAATTTAATAACCCAATCTTAATTTTTAGTCTAACATCACGATTACTTCGGCTCAAATAAGCATAATAATAACTTAGTTACGAGACATTAATTTAAATAATATAAACATAGCTTACAGTGATTATTTATCGCGTAGCGTTACACGGACACAGTTCCGACTTAAAACCCGTAAAACATTCTTACAATAACCTAATTAAACCATAACTTATTATTAACTTAAATTAAATTAAAATTATAATATAAATATAAATATATATAGAGACAGTGAGATTGAGAGATAGATATGGTGCAATGGATTCGGCAGAGGGCTCGTGCCTTTTATAGGCATTTTGATTTCTGACTGCTCCGAGATCGCTTAGCAAATATGCCTTCCAGCTCCGAGATCGCGGAGTTTCGCAGATCCAGCTCACCACTTCTGGATTTTTATTTGTCGACATATTTATTAAATATATATAATATATAAATAATTTATATAATTATTTATATATTATATTTTATTCTTGTGCATAGTTGACTCATAATTTTTGGTCCATTGCGTCGGGCGTTGAAAGTTGGCTCAAGTCCCGGTTCCGGATTTTCGAACGTCCTTTCGTACAATTTAATATCTTGTACTTTGCGTTTCACAACTTGTACTCTTGTCATTTTTAGACGTTTCTCATCAATAAATTGAACCACTTGGATTGTATCTTGTACATTTGAGCTTTTTGGACGGTTTTGTCTTCGAATCTTCGTTTTCGCCTTTTGTCTTCGCACTTATTTAATATAAATGGATATTACTTGAAAATAGAACAATTACAACTGAAAACTTTACATATTGGAAGGATATTGCTACTAAATATATGTTCATTTGGAGCACTATCAGAATTCTATATATTGATGTTGGAATATTAAATATTCAATGTATGTTAGAATATATATTACATAATTAATAATATGTAATATTAATATTTAATATAATAAGTTTAATTATAAGTTAATTTAAAGTTGTTATTGAAATGTCCCGTTCATATTGATTATAAACGTTCCATATTAATTGATTTCGTCGCGAGGTTTTGACCTCTATATGAGACGTTTTTCAAAGACTGCATTCATTTTTAAAATAACCATAACCTTTATTTTATCGATAAAGGTTTAAAAAAAACATTACGTAGATTATCAAATAATGATAATCTAAAATATACCGTTTACACACGCTCATTACATAATGGTTTACAATAAGAACATATTACATCAAAAATAAGTTTCTTGAATGCAGTTTTTACATAATATCATACAAGCATGGACTCCAAATCTTGTCCTTATTTTAGTATGCAACAGCGGAAGCTCTTAATAATCACCTGAGAATAAACATGCCTAAAACGTCAACAAAAATGTTGGTGAGTTATAGGTTTAACCTATATATTATCAAATCATAATAATAGACCACAAGATTTCGTATTTCAATATACATCCCATACATAGAGATAAAATTCATTCATATGGTGAACACCTGGTAACTGACATTAACAAGATGCATATAAGAATATCCCCTATCATTCCGGGAAATCCTTCGGACATGATAAAAACGAATTTGAAGTACTAAAGCATCCGGTACTTTGGATGGGGTTCGTTAGGCCCAATAGATCTATCTTTACGATTCGCGTCAATTAGTAGATCGGTTTACTAATTCTTAGGCTACCAAGCAAAAGGGGCATATTCGGCTTCAATCATTCACCCATATAATGTAGTTTCATTTACTTGTGTCTATTTCGTAAAATATTTATAAAACTGCATGTATTCTCATCCCAAAATATTAGATTTTAAAAGTGGGACTATAACTCACTTTCACAGATTTTTACTTCGTCGGGAAGTAAGACTTGGCCACTGGTCGATTCACGAACCTATAACAAATATGTACATATATATCAATGTATGTTCAAAATATATTTACAACACTTTTAATACATTTTGATGTTTTAAGTTTATTAAGTCAGCTGTCCTCGTTAGTAACCTATAACTAGTTGTCTACAGTTAGATGTACAGAAATAAATCGATATATATTATCTTGAATCAATCCACGACCCAGTGTATACACGTCTCATGCTAGATCACAACTCAAAGTATATATATTTTTGGAATCAACCTCAACCCTGTATAGCTAACTCCAACATTACTGCATATAGAGTGTCTATGGTTGTTCCAAATAATATATATACATGGGTCGATATGATATGTCAAAACATTTGCATACGTGTCTATGGTATCCCAAGATTACATAATATATTAGAATACATGTATAATACAATATAAGTTAGCTAGGATATGATTTGTATAGAATTGTTAAAATTTCCCGTAGCTACAAAAATAAAAAAATATCCAATCTTGTTTTACGCATAACTTCTTCATTTTAAATCCGTTTTGAGTGAATCAAATTGCTATGGTTTCATATTGAACTCTATTTTATGAATCTAAACATAAAAAGTATAGGTTTATAGTCAGGAATATAAGTTACAAGTCATTTTTGTCAGAGGTAGTCATTTCAGTCGAAAGAACGACGTCTTGGTGACCATTTTGAAAAACATACTTTCACTTTGAGTTTAACCATGATTTTTGGATATAGTTTCATGTTCATAAGAAAAATCATTTTTCCATAAGAACAACTTTTAAATCAAAGTTTATCATAGTTTTTAATTATCAAACCCAAAACAGTCTGCGGTGTTACTACGACGGCGTATGTCCGGTTTTACGGTATTTTTCGTGTTTCCATATTTTAAATCATTAAGTTAGCATATCATATAGATATAGAACATGTGTTTAGTTGATTTTAAAAGTCAAGTTAGAAGGATTAACTTTTGTTTGCGAACAAGTTTATAATTAACTAAACTATATTCTAGTGATTTCAAGTTTAAACCTTCGAATAAGATAGCTTTATATGTATGAATCGAATGATGTTATGAACATCATTACTACCTCAAGTTTTGTGGATAAACCTACTGGAAAAGAGACAAATGGATCTAGCTTCAAAGGATCTTGGATGGCTTGAAAGTTCTTGAAGTAGAATCATGACACGAAAACAAGTTCAAGTAAGATTTCCACTCGAAATAAGATTGTTATAGTTATAGAAATTGAATCAAAGTTTGAATATGAGTATTACCTTGTATTAGAAAGATATAATACTGTAAATAAGAAAGATTTCTTAAGGTTGGATGATCACTCTACAAGATTGGAAGTAAGCTAGCAAACTTGGAAGTATTCTTGATTTTATGAAACTAGAACTTGTAGAATTTATGAAGAACACTTAGAACTTGAAGATAGAACTTGAGAGAGATCAATTAGATGAAGAAAATTGAAGAATGAAAGTGTTTGTAGGTGTTTTTGGTCGTTGGTATATGGATTAGATATAAAGGATGTGTAATTTTGTTTACATGTAAATAAGTCATGAATGATTACTCATATTTTTGTAATTTTATGAGATATTTCATGCTAGTTGCCAAATGATGGTTCCCATATGTGTTAGGTGACTCACATGGGCTGCTAGCAGCTGATCATTGGAGTGTATATACCATTAGTACATTCATCTAAAAGCTGTGTATTGTACGAGTACGAATACGGGTGCATACGAGTAGAATTGTTGATGAAACTGAACGAGGATGTAATTGTAAGCATTTTTGTTAAGTAGAAGTATTTTGATAAGTGTCTTGAAGTCTTTTAAAAGTGTATGAATACATATTAAAACACTACATGTATATACATTTTAACTGAGTCGTTAAGTCATCGTTAGTCGTTACATGTAAATGTTGATTTGAAACCTTTAAGTTAACGATCATGTTAAATGTTGTTAACCCAATGTTTATTATATCTAATGAGATGTTACATTATTATATTATCATGATATTATGATATATTAATATATCTTAATATGATATATATACATTTAAATGTCGATACAACGATAATTGTTACATATATGTCTCGTTTCGAAATCATTAAGTTAGTAGTCTTGTTTTTACATATGTAGTTCATTGTTAATACACTTAATGACATGTTTACTTATCATTTATCATGATTAAACATAGTGTATCAATATCTTAATATGATTCATATGTATTTAGTAAGAAGTTGTTATAACGATAATCGTTATATATATCGTTTCGAGTTTCTTAATTCAATAAACTCAATTTTATGTATATAACTCATTGTTAAAATACCTAATGAGATAATTACTTATCATAATATCATGTTAACTATATATATAATCATATATATGTCATCATGTAGTTTTTACAAGTTTCAACGTTCGTGAATCACCGGTCAACTTATGTGGTCAAATGTCTATATGAAACCTATTTCAATTAATCAAGTCTTAACAAGTTTGATTGCTTAACATGTTGGAAACACTTAATCATGTAAATAATAATTTCATTTAATATATATATAAACATGGAAAAGTTCGGGTCACTACAGTACCTACCCGTTAAATAAATTTCGTCCCGAAATTTTAAGCAGTTGGAGGTGTTGACGTATCTTCTGGAAATAAATGCGGGTATTTCTTCTTCATCTGATCTTCTTGTTCCCAGGTGAACTCGGGTCCTCTACGAGCATTCCATCGAACCTTAACAATTGGTATCTTGTTTTGCTTAAGTCTTTTAACCTCACGATCCATTATTTCGACGGGTTCTTCGATGAATTGAAGTTTTTCGTTGATTTGGATTTCATCTAACGGAATAGTGAGATCTTCTTTAGCAAAACATTTCTTCAAATTCGAGACGTAGAAAGTGTTATGTACAGCCGCGAGTTGTTGAGGTAACTCAAGTCGGTAAGCTACTGGTCTGACACGATCAATAATCTTGAATGGTCCAATATACCTTGGATTTAATTTCCCTCGTTTACCAAATCGAACAACGCCTTTCCAAGGTGCAACTTTAAGTATGACCATCTCTCCAATTTCAAATTCTATATCTTTTCTTTTAATGTCAGCGTAGCTCTTTTGTCGACTTTGGGCGGTTTTCAACCGTTGTTGAATTTGGATGATCTTCTCGGTAGTTTCTTGTATTATCTCCAGACCCGTAATCTGTCTATCCCCCACTTCACTCCAACAAATCAGAGACCTGCACTTAATACCATAAAGTGCTTAAAACGGCGCCATCTCAATGCTTGAATGGTAGCTGTTGTTGTAGGAAAATTCTGCTAACGGTAGATGTCGATCCCAACTGTTTCCGAAATCAATAACACATGCTACACATGCTCGTAGCATGTATTCAAGCATTTGTATCGTCCTTTCGCTCTGCCCATCAGTTTGTGGATGATAGGCAGTACTCATGTTTAGACGAGTTCCTAATGCTTGCTGTAATGTCTGCCAGAATCTTGAAATAAATCTGCCATCCCTATCAGAGATAATAGAGATTGGTATTCCATGTCTGGAGACGACTTCCTTCAAATACAGTCGTGCTAACTTCTCCATCTTGTCATCTTCTCTTATTGGCAGGAAGTGTGCTGATTTGGTGAGACGATCAACTATTACCCAAATAGTATCAAAACCACTTGCAGTCCTTGGCAATTTAGTGATGAAATCCATGGTAATGTTTTCCCATTTTCATTCTAGGATTTTGGGTTGTTGAAGTAGACCTGATGGTTTCTGATGCTCAGCTTTGACCTTAGAACACATCAAACATTCTCCTACGTATTTAGCAACATCGGCTTTCATACCCGGCCACCAAAAATGTTTCTTGAGATCCTTGTATATCTTCCCCATTCCAGGATGTATTGAGTATCTGGTTTTATGAGCTTCTCTAAGTACCATTTCTCTCATATCTCCAAATTTTGGTACCCAAATCCTTTCAGCCCTATACCGGGTTCTGTCTTCCCGAATATTAAGATGCTTCTCCCATCCTTTGGGTATTTCATCCTTTAAATTTCCCTCTTTTAAAACTCCTTGTTGCGCCTCCTTTATTTGAGTAGTAAGGTTATTGTGAATCATTATATTCATAGATTTTACTCGAATGGGTTCTCTGTCCTTCCTGCTCAAGGCGTCGGCTACCACATTTGCCTTCCCCGGGTGGTAACGAATCTCAAAGTTGTAATCATTCAACAATTCAATCCACCTACGCTGCCTCATATTCAGTTGTTTCTGATTAAATATGTGTTGAAGACTTTTGTGGTCGATATATATAATACTTTTGACCCCATATAAGTAGAGCCTCCAAGTCTTTAATGCAAAAACAACCGCGCCTAATTCTAAATCATGCGTCGTATAATTTTGTTCGAGAATCTTCAATTGTCTAGACGCATAAGCAATTACTTTCGTTCGTTGCATTAATACACAACCGAGACCTTGCTTTGAGGCATCACAATATATCACAAAATCATCATTCCCTTCAGGTAATGACAATATAGGTGCCGTAGTTAACTTTTTCTTCAATAACTGAAACGCTTTCTCTTGTTCATCCTTCCATTCAAATTTCTTCCCTTTATGCGTTAATGCAGTCAAGGGTTTTGCTATTCTGAAAAAGTCTTGGATGAACCTTCTGTAGTAATCAGCTAGTCCTAAAAACTGGCGTATGTGTTTCGGAGTTTTCGGGGTTTCCCACTTTTCAACGGTTTCAATCTTTGCTGGATCCACCTGAATACCTTCTTTGTTCACTATGTGACCGAGGAATTGAACTTCTTCCAACCAAAATGCACACTTTGAAAACTTAGCGTACAGTTTTTCTTTCCTTAACAACTCTAGCACTTTTCTCAAGTGTTCTTCGTGCTCTTGATCATTCTTCGAGTAAATAAGTATGTTATCGATGAAAACAATGACAAACTTGTCAAGATATGGCCCACACACTCGGTTCATGAGGTCCATGAACACAGCTGGTGCGTTAGTCAATCCAAATGGCATAACCATAAACTCGTAATTACCGTAACGCATCCTAAAAGCAGTCTTTGGAATATCATCCTCCTTCACCCGCATTTGATGATATCCAGAATGTAAATCGATCTTCGAATAAACAGACGAGCCTTGTAGTTGATCAAATAAGTCGTCGATTCTCGGTAGTGGGTAGCGATTCTTGATGGTAAGTTTGTTCAACTCTCGGTAGTCGATACACAACCTGAATGTACCATCTTTCTTCTTGACAAACAAAACAGGAGCCCCCTACGGTGATGTGCTTGATCGAATGAAACCACGCTCTAAAAGTTCTTGTAATTAGCTCTGAAGTTCCTTCATTTCACTAGGTGCGAGTGTGTATGGAGCACGAGCTATTGGTGCAGCTCCCGGTACAAGGTTTATTTGAAATTCAACGGATCGGTGTGGAGGTAGTCCCGGTAATTCTTTCGGAAATACATCGGGAAATTCTTTTGCGACGGGAATATCATTGATGTTCTTTTCTTCGGAATTGACTTTCTCGACGTGTGCTAGCACAGCATAGCAACCTTTTCTTATTAGTTTGTGTGCCTTCAGGTTACTAATAAGATTTAACTTTGCATTGCTCTTTTCTCCGTACAACATTAAGGGTTTTCCTTTTTCTCGTATAATGCGAATTGCATTTTTGTAACAAACGATCTCTGCTTTCACTTCTTTCAACTAGTCTATACCGATTATCACATCAAAACTCCCTAACTCTACTGGTATCAAGTCAATCTTAAATGTTTCGCTAACCAGTTTAATTTCTCGATTCCGACATATATTATCTGCTGAAATTAATTTACCATTTGCTAATTTGAGTAAAAATTTACTATCCAAAGGTGTCAATGGGCAACTTAATTTAGTACAAAATTCTCTACTCATATAGCTTCTATCCGCACCCGAATCAAATAAAACATAAGCAGATTTATCGTCAATAAGAAACGTACCGGTAACAAGCTCCGGGTCTTCCTGTGCTTCTGCCGCATTAATATTGAAAACTCTTCCACGGCCCTGCCCATTAGTATTCCCCTGATTCGGGCAATTTCTAATAATGTGGCCCGGTTTTCCACATTTATAACAAACAGCGTTGGTATTACTTGCTCCGACACTATTCGTTTTGGCATTACTTGTTTCGGCATTATTTGCTCCCTTAGTTCTGTTAAACTTTGGTCCGTAGACCTCACACTTTGTCGCGCTATGACCATTTCTTTTACACCTGTTGCAAAATGTCGTGCAAAACCCCTGGTGATTTTCTTCACACCTATGACATGTCTGTTTTTGGTTTTTATTGCCGTTGTTATTATTGAGGTTGTTGTTGGGATTGTTATTGTTGTTGAAACGGTTGTTGTAGTTATTGTTGTTGTTGGGATGTTTGTTGTAGTTATTGTTAGGATTGCGGTTATTGTTGCGATTGTTGTTGCGGTTGTTGGGATAGTTGTTGCGATTGTGGTTGTAATTGTTATTGTTGTTGTACTGGTGACTCTTGTCACCGTTTTCCTCCCACTTCCTCTTGAGTTGTTTCGTGTTAGCTTCTTCGGCTGCCTGCTCTTTAATTCTTCCCTCAATCTGATTTATGAGTTTATGAGCCATTCAACTTGCCTTCTGTATAGAAGCGGGCTCGTGTGAACTTACATCTTCTTGAATCCTTACCGGTAACCCTTTTACAAACGCGTCGATCTTCTCTTCTTCATTTTTGAATGCTCCCGGACACAATAGGCACAACTCTGTGAATCGTCGTTCATATGTGGTAACGTCGAACCCTTGTGTTCGTAACTCTCTAAGTTCTGCCTTGAGTTTATTGACTTCGTTTCTAGGACGATACTGCTCGTTCATCAATTGCTTGAATGCCGACCACGGTAGTGCGTAAGCAGCATTTTGTCCTACCTGTTGAAGATAGGTGTTCCACCACGTTAACGCAGTACCTGTGAAGGTATGCGTAGCGTACTTAACTTTGTCCTCTTCAGTACACTTACTTATGGCAAACACCGATTCGACTTTCTCGGTCCATCGTTCTAATCCAATTGGTCCTTCGGTTCCATCAAATTCCAAAGGTTTGCAGGCAGTGAATTCTTTGTAGGTGCATCCTACACGATTTCTTGCGCCGTTAGCTGCATTGCTAGATTCAGCGTTATTGTTGGTATGTAGCGCAGCCTGTACTGCGGCTATGTTTGCAGCAAGAAAGGTACGAAATTCCTCTTCGTTCATATTCATGGTGTGTCGAGTAGTCGGTGCCATTTTCTTCAAAATAGACAACTGAATCTTGTTAATCATACAAAATATTAAGAGTAGTCAATAGTATTTTGCAGCATAATATGAACTCATTTATAAAAGCTTTTTCTTCATATTAGCGTTTTATAAGTTTAAATTCGGGTACTACCTACCCGTTAAGTTCATACTTAGTAGCTAATATACAATTCAACTACTACAATTCCATATGAAAAATTGATTATAATAATATATCACATACAAATATTCTTCAAACTTGCAACTTCGCTATATTACATATAACATGAAATATAGTACACTATGATACATGACAGTTTTGAAGATAAATCTAGTTAATACGCAAGTTGTTCAGCAAAGGAAATAAAGACACGTAATTCATAAGTCCAGAAACAAGTCATGCATTCTGGTTTTACTAAGACGACTTCCCATCCTTGGTCTTGTGAAAAATAACCTTTACGACCATTGGCTAGGCAGCATGTTGTAACGTCGTCAAAAGGACGAGGGTTTCGTAATGTCCAACAGCCCCGTAATAATCTAAAAACCTTGTTTCTCACCCCAACTACTGAATCCGTTACTTGTGGGAAGGTTTTATTTAAAAGTTGCAATCCGATATTCTTTTTCTCACTTTAGTAAGAAGCGAACATCACTAACCCATAAGCATAACATGCTCCTTTATATTGCATGTTAGAAGTTCTTTCTAATTCACGAAATCCTATGTTGGGATATGTTGAGTCAAAATAGGTTCTTAACCCGTAGCGTAAAATTGCATTTGGGTTCTTCGCATTTAACGCTTTAAAGAAAACACGGCGTAACTTACGGTCTCCCCAATGTGATATACCCCACCTATCAAAGGAAAGTCTTTTATAAACTAAGTCATTTCTGGAAAGTGTTTCAAATGTTTGACAAGTTAATTTCGCCATAACTAAATGTGCTGATGAATTCTGACCGACTCTAGACAAGATTTCCTCAATCATATCCTCTGGTAGGTCTTCTAAAATATTCGGTTGTCTACCCTTAACGTCTATTTTATTTTTATACTGTAAAATAGACAAGAATTAGATTCGTAAAAGATAATTAACAAATTATACAAGCAATTTTTACATAGAACAAAAAAAATACAAGCACACTACAATACATATAATACACAACATGATTACAACCCTCTAATCTGAATCACTGGTTTCTTCTTCTTCGGACTTGGTTTGTTTTCCTAATTTTCTAGGAATATATGGTGTTCCTCTAATATGAGCCGTCGTTTTATATAATGGTTTAGAAAAACCTGGTGGTTTAGAGGTTCCCGGGTCATTGTTACATTTTAGGAAATACGGATGTTGTCGATACATATAAAGTTCATCGGGGTTGGAATCGGGTTTCTCTATTTTTATACCTTTTCCCTTATTATTTTCTTTCGCTTTATTAAATTGGGTCGAGGTAATTTCTATAATATCATCGGAATCCTCATCGGGATCCGATTCATCGGAAAATTGGTAATCTTCCCAATATTTTGCTTCCTCGGCGGAAACACCATTGACCATTATTAACTTTGGTCCGTTGGTTGAGGATTTTCTTTTATTTAATCGATTTACTATAGGTATTAATATTTCTTCCTCCGGAACCTCTTCTTCTTCTGGTTCATCCTCTTCCGACGCCTCCTCTTCTGGTTCCTCTTTTTCCGGTTCCTCCTCTTCTGGTTCCTCCTCTTCCGGTTCCTCTTCGGGAATTTGTGAATCTTCCCAAAATATATTCGACTCTTCATTATTATTAGGTGAATCAATGGGATTTGTACTAGAGATAGACATCTATCAGATAATATCAAACACGTTAAGAGATTAATATATCACATAATATTTACATGTTAATAATATATAGTTTCCAACAAAAAAATGTTAAGCAATCGTTTTTTTTTTTTTTTGAAGAAAAACACGGTCGAAGTCCAGACTCACTAATGGATCCTAACAAACTCGGTAAGACACACTAATGCAATTTTATGGTTCACTAAGACCAATGCTCGGATACCAACTGAAATGTCCCGTTCATATTGATTATAAACGTTCCATATTAATTGATTTCGTCGCGAGGTTTTGACCTCTATATGAGACGTTTTTCAAAGACTGCATTCATTTTTAAAACAACCATAACTTTTATTTTATCGATAAAGGTTAAAAAAAAAAACATTACGTAGATTATCAAATAATGATAATCTAAAATATACCGTTTACACACGAGCATTACATAATGGTTTACAATAAGAACATATTACATCAAAAATAAGTTTCTTGAATGCAGTTTTTACATAATATCATACAAGTGTAGCGACCCGGCAAAATCGTCATTGACGGCGCCGTCTACTTAGGTCCCTTTACGTGGTCATAAGTCTTTAAAACAACGTTTGACCAAAAGATATGTCGCATTCATTTCAAATGTAAAGATTGTTCAAAGTTTACAAGAATAGTTCCACCACAAGTTACGTTACAAAGTTATAAGTACAAATAAAACTTATGCGACACAATTTAAAAGTAGCCAAAAGATGCTCCATGTATGCATATATACTCGACATCCAATGCAAGTATCAAAATAATGAGCGGAAGCATGTATCATGTATCGTTCAAGGACCTGAGAAAACATAGAAATCTGTCAACGAAAACGTTGGTGAAATCATAGGTTTAAGTAAGTAAGTACAAGTGAACCACAAGATTTGCAACAATGAGATAATAGTAATACATTCCAAAAGTTTGTTTCACGAGCACCCAATTATCAATGCTTAACATTCCTTCCATAGAACCCCATCACAATAGTGTTAGAACATACACTGTTTCTCGAAAATATATTTCATTCGTAAACGGTAGCGAACCGTTTGAATGAGGGTTTGTCAAACCCATATGGCCATATAACATAAGTTCTCGCTTACACCCGGCAAGTGTAAATAATGATAATCGAATTCAGGATTTTTGTTCAAACTCGTATGTAGAATGTTTGTTTTCCTGTACTTGTGTTCACTTAGTAAAAAGAAACGTTTATGTTTTCTCATCCCAAATGTAAGTGCAAAAGAGTAAAAGTGGGACTATGATCTCACCTTGAGTGCACGAGTAGTAAAGTACTTCAACAAGTAAACGTGTGCAAAGAACAATGCTAGTCTTGACCTAAACAAATAGGTTGTATCAATAACGATAGTCACGATTGGTCAAAGATGTTCAATTAGTCCTATGGCTCGTTAAGACTCGATCATAATAGCATGTGAATCAAATTGTCATGTTTCATGCAAGGTACAAGTATAAAAGCATGTTAGAACGATTGCACAAACATTTGGTTAAGTTTGATTAAAAGTCAACTTGGTCGGGTCAAAGTCAACGAAAAAGTCAACACGTTCGGGTCGGGTCCCGAACTATTTTTCTGAGGTTTTTAATCATATATGAGCATGTTAGAACAAGTTACATGTGAATCGGAGGTCCATAGCATAGCAAACATTTTTCGTAAAATGACCAGCGAAGACAGAGTCTGTCAGTGTATCTGGACGGCGTCCAGATTGTCTGGACGGCGTCCAGCTTTGAAGGCTGGGACGGCGTCCAAATATCTGGACGGCGTCCAGCTTTGAAATCTGGGACGGCGTCCAAGGGTCTGGACGGCGTCCAGATTGGTATTCCAGTCTGATGCAGTAAGCTTCTAAGTACACGAACCAAAAACCAAATAAACACAATTTATGATCCGCAAACAATCAAGTCAAGTATTTTATACCGTTGGGATGGTAATTTGACGAGGAAGACAACTAAACACATTTCACCAATCAATCTACCTATTATAACAACCAAAACCGCATCTAATGCTCAACATTAATAGCATACAAGTTCATAAATGCAATTCAATGATTCGGGCAACCGATTTACATGAATGATATGTCGTTTCGAAGGTAATCAAGCATACAATCCAACTAAACACTTACCAACATTAATTCATGGCATTCAATGCATCAAAAGTCCATTTCAAGTTCATCAAACCCTAACCCAAATTCACCAAAATCATAAATCAAGTTCATGAACTTTTCTAAAGCAACCTACACATCAAATTGAAGCTAGTGATACTAGGAACACAATTAGAACATGAACTTTTAACATCTAACAACATATGATCATCCAAAATTCAAGAACAACACACCAAAATTCAAGTTCATGCTAGTTACACTAAAACAACGAGATCGGGCATATAAATCATATAATCATGTTAGACTTGAGCCATAGACACTAATTAACACTTTTATAAGTTAAAAACATAAAGAACACAAAATCTAGTGATTTTATGAAGTTACCCAAATGTAATGAAATCGGTATGGAATCGAAGAGGAAGATGCAAGGATCACGAATTTGTAATTTGTTTTGTTGCTAGCTTCCTAATCTGAATTTAGATGATGAATTCATGTTGGTGTTCTTGAGAGAAAAGGGGAGTAGAAGAAAGATGGAGATGTTGAAATGAGAGGAGGAGGTTGAAGGTTTGACTAGTTGACCTAGTCAAATCTTTGGCCTCTTGGCAAGTTTAGTCCCTCTAATTTGAATCGGGTGCGTGAATTACCTAAACGAGATAATTTAAAACGCGTATCAACGGGAGATGTTATAAACATATAACGGAGTTTAAATTAGTATAACGGAAAAGTAAATGGAAAAAGGCGGGATGTTACATTACCTACTCCTTAAAAGAAATTTCGTCCTGAAATTTAAGTAGGCGTAGTAGTCGTTGTTTCTTCCTCGAGATCTTGCGTTTCCGAATTCACGAATAGATGAGGATACTTCCTTTGCATTTGATCTTGTCTTTCCCAAGTAAACTGGGTCCCCTTTTGGCGTTCCAACGGACTTTAACAATCGGGATTCGGCTTTGTTTCAATGTCTTGACGGAGGTGTCCACAATTTCAACCGGTTCCTCCACAAAATGAAGTTTGTCATCAATAGTAAGTTCCTCGAGAGGGATGACGATATTGGGTTCGGCAAGACACTTTTTCAAGTTAGATACATGGAAGGTAGGATGAACGGAGTTCAATTGAGGCGGAAGATCTAAACGATAAGCAACGGTTCCAATACGCTCCAAGATTTCGAAAGGACCAATATACCTTGGATTCAGCTTCCCGCGTTTCCCAAAACGGATTACACCTTTCCAAGGCGCGACTTTTAACATTACTCGGTCACCGACTTGAAATTCAAGATCGTTGCGTCGTTTGTCGGTATAGCTCTTTTGACGACTTCGGGCCGTCCTAAGCCTATCTCGGATTTGAACGATTTTCTCGGTGGTTTCGTGAATGAGTTCGGGTCCGGTGATTTGCACGTCGCCTACCTCGGCCCAACAAAGAGGTGAACGACATTTTCGGCCATATAGCGCTTCAAAAGGTGCGGTTTTAATACTCGCGTGATAACTATTGTTGTAAGAGAACTCGGCGAGAGGTAAGTGCTTGTCCCAAGCTTTTCTGAAATCAACCACGCAAGCTCGTAACATGTCCTCTAAGGTTTGAATTGTACGTTCGCTTTGTCCATTGGTTTGAGGATGATATGCGGTGCTCATGTCTAAACGCGTTCCCAACGCTTCTTGCAATGTACGCCAAAATCTAGAAACGAAACGGCCATCTCGGTCGGAGATAATCGATAAAGGTACACCGTGTCGGGCTACGATCTCCTTAATGTAAAGTTGTGCAATTTTCTCCATTTTGTCCGTTTCTTTCATGGCAAGGAAGTGTGCGGATTTGGTGAGACGGTCAACAATAACCCAAATGGTATCATAACCGTCCGTCGTTTTTGGTAGCTTGGTGATAAAATCCATCGTTATCCTTTCCCACTTCCATTGCGGGATCTCGGGTTGTTGAAGTAGTCTGGACGGTCTTTGGTGTTCGGCTTTGACTTTGGAACATGTCAAACACTTGGAAACATAAGTAGCTACGTCCCTTTTGATGTTCGGCCACCAATATAGTTGTTTAAGGTCGTGGTACATCTTATTGGCACCGGGGTGAATCGAGTATCGTGACTTATGGGCTTCATCTAAAATAAGGCTTCGTAGGTCCCCATAACTAGGCACCCAAATCCTTCCGGCGTAATATCGGAGTTCGGTCTCCCTAATTTCGAATCGAGAGACGAGAATGTTCAAGAGCTCGTGTGAAAGGTTTTCATCCTTGAGAGCCTCATCTTGGGCTACCCGAATTTGGCTATTAAGGTTTGTGTGGATGGTGATGTTTAAGGCTCGGACACGAAGAGGCACCGCTCTTTCTTTTCGACTTAAGGCACCGGCTACTACATTTGCCTTCCCGGGATGGTAACGAAGCTCGCAATCGTAATCGTTCAAAGTTTCAATCCACCGTCGTTGTCTCATGTTTAGTTGCTTTTGATCAAAGATGTGTTGAAGGCTTCTGTGATCGGTGAAGATAGTACTCTTGGTTCCATAAAGATAGTGTCTCCACATTTTAAGTGCAAAGACAACGGCTCCGAGTTCGAGATCATGAGTCGTGTAATTCCGTTCATGAATTTTGAGTTGTCGAGAAGCATAAGCAATGACTTTCGTTCGTTGCATCAATACACACCCAAAACCATGTTTCGAGGCATCGCAATATACAACAAAGTCATCATTGCCTTCGGGAAGTGACAAGATATGAGCGGTGGTTAGCTTCGTTTTCAAGATTTGAAATGCGGATTCTTGTTCGGTCACCCAAATGAATTTCTTTCCCTTGTGAGTTAATGCGGTTAGAGGACGTGCAACCAAAGAGAAGTTTTCGATGAATCTACGATAGTACCCGGCGAGGCCCAAGAATTGACGAATGTGAGTAGGAGTAGTAGGAGTCTCCCATTTACTAATGGCTTCGATTTTTGTGGGATCGACTTTAATACTGATGTTATGCGAGGTGTATATAAAATAGTTATTAATTTTAGCAGAAAACACTATTAAATACGATACAATTTTATACAAGATATTTATTTATTTATAGAATGGATATACTTAAACCTTGCTACAACACTTATAGGCAGTGTACCTAATCGTACAGTAGTGTAGTTTTTAGTAAGTCCGGTTCGTTCCACAGGGAAATCTTTAAACAAAGCTCAACGCTATATTAGTTTACTTTTATAAAAATACAAACATATATATAAGTAATATTATTATTATAAAGGGGGGTTTTTACCGTTTAAGGACCGGTTTGTCGATTTTAAGACTTTAGTCGCAGTTAAAACCTAATGTAAAATATTAAATAAATAAAAGACTTAATTTAAAGCGTAAAGTAAATAACGATAATGAAATTGCGAATAATAAAAGTGCGATAAAATAAAATTGCGATAATTAAAAAGTACGATAATTAAAAGTGCGATTAAATAACAATAAATAAAAATGCGATAATTAGAAGTGCAATTAAATATAAAATAAAGGAAATTAAATATGAAATAAAAGAATTATGCTTATTTAAACTTCCGTAATCATGATGTTTGACGTGTTGATTTTAGTTTTATGCCCATGGGTTAATTGTCCTTTGTCCTGGATTATTTAATATGTCCGTCTGGTTTTTGTCCATAACAGTCCATCAGTCATAAATATAAAGTGCGAGTGTCCTCATCAAATTATTCTTATACCCGAAGTTAAATATTCCAACTAATTGGGGATTCGAATTGTAACAAGGTTTTAATACTTTGTTTAATGAATACACCAGGTTATCGACTGCGTGTAAACCAAGGTTTTACTACTTTGTTAACAATTACACCAATTACCCTTGAATGTAATTTCACCCCTGTTTTAATTATTCTAGTGGCTATTAATCCATTCCCGTGTCCGGTTAAATGAACGATTATTCGTACATATAAATACCCCGCCCATCGTGTCCGATTGAGTGTATATGGTAATTTATAGGGACGCCCAATTGTAAATCTTTATATTAACATTAACAAACTTTCATTTAGTTAAACAAATATAAAGCCCATTAATAGCCCATAGTCTAATTTCCACAAGTGTCGTTCTTTTGTCCAAACCCCAATTATGGTACAAAGCCCAATTACCCAATTTTAGTAATTAGCCCAACATCATGATTACTTCGTTTTAAATAAGCATAATAATAACTTAGCTACGAGACATTAATGTAAAAAGGTTGAACATAACTTACAATGATTAAAAATAGCGTAGCGTTACACGGACAGAATTTCGACTTACACCCTTACAACATTCGCTAACATACCCTTATTATTAGAATTAAAATTAAAATTAAAATATAAATTATATATATATATATAAATTTTACGTATGATAAGAGAAGAAAAAGATATGAATTGTGATCAAAATTCGGTTGGCTTTATAGGGAATTTCGATTTTTGGGGCTCCGCGACTCGCGGTGAATTTTGCCTTCAAACTCCGCGAGTCGCGGAGATTGAAATTACAGCTCACATCTTTTGGAGTCTTTCTTGCCGACGGATTTTATATATAAATATAAAATATAAATAATTAATATAATTATTTATATATTATATTATATTCTTGTGCATAGTAGACTTGTAATTTTTAGTCCGTTGCGTCTAGCGTTGAGAGTTGACTCTGGTCCCGGTTCCGGATTTTCGAACGTCCTTGCGTACAATTTTATATTTTGTATTTTGCGTTTTGAATCTTGTACTCTTGTTATTTCGAGACGTTTCTTATCAATAATTGGAACCTCTTTGATTGTCTTTTGTTCTTTTGAGCTTTTTGGTCGTTTGCGTCTTCAATTCGTCGAATCTGTCTTTTATCTTCACTTTTTATTATTTAAACGAATATCACTTGTAAATAGAACAATTGCAACTAAAAGCTTGTCTTTCTTGAGGAATAATGCTATGAAATATATGTTCGTTTTTAGCATTATCAAATATTCCCACACTTGAGCGTTGTTTGTCCTCAAGCAATATCGTCTTGAAATACTAGAATCACTTCTTTATTCTTCACACTTTGTACATCAGTGATTTCTATACGGCGGTATAAACAATGGTAGTAACGATATGGTTTACAGTCCCACATGACTATAAAAATTTAGATCCATTAAGGAAATTGGATCTTTATGAAAACATTTGATCTTTTGAAAATTAAATCTAGTTTTTACCCTAGATAAGTTTTCCGGAATAACCCTTTACCGGTGTTTGCAAAATATTTTTGTGGGTTTGGTGGGTTTCAGATTTGAAAATTTTAGCTCAAAACTTACGGTTTTGTGTCACCCACTTGCTAACCTTGTATTTGGAAAGCAACACGTCCAGTTTACTTGTCCCGTATATTACCTTTCGGTAAACTACCGTCCGGTTGAAAGGAAAGCGTTGAACAAGCAACTGTTAAGGCAATGTCCCGTGACAGCTTTTAATTATGGTCTATAACGTGTCGGACGCAATTACTATCCTTGGTAGGAGCAATAGTAAAGCTCACCCTTATAATTTTTCGGTATGGCACAAGGTCCTGTCTTTGACCACTATGCAACCACCGTTCTTACGGTTGACACCCGATTTGGTTCAGGTGACCTAATGAATTCCAGGTGAATTCCTAGGATTTTACGTTCAATGGTAATGAACGCATTGAAAATAGGGTTTTCAGAAAACAAATCGGTTTATAATTTTGATCAAAATATTTTCTCGTTCAAGCTCGAGTTTAGATATCATTGAATTCCATGAGTTTGTAATTCTCAATCTTTAAGGTCAATCTCTAGGATTGAGTAATATCAGTCTTAAAAGCTGATTTTTAATCTTTAAGGAGATTATCCTTTCTGGGGATCTGATTCATTAGTCTTATCCAGCTAATTTGCATGGTGCCCCCCCCATTGTACGAGATAAATCCTTCTCATGGTTAGGATAAATCTGACCACTTGGCGACCCTGTTTAATGCTGAGGTCCGTGGATTTCCTGCTGATTTTAGTGATGACTTTTCTAGATTTTTCGTCAACCTACAGCTGGTCTGGACGACAACTTCATGACCTAAATCAAGAAGCGCGTGTCTTTTTTCGGAAGACTTTACTTCCTTTTAATGATGGAATTGATTCATCGTGTAGATTCATCTCTTCTTTTCTTTCATTGGGTAAAACAGTTTAGTTTAGTTCAAAGCAAAAGTATTTTCAGTTATTTGTTACAGATATATGTGACATATGTTTAAGATAACTTGGTAAATTTTCCCACACTTGGCTTTTATTTTCCTTTTTATCGTCCTCTATTCCATTTTAAATGAATTTTAACATTTTAGTTTGTTTCTTAATTTATGTCCTTTCCTAGGTAACAATAATTTCGGTGTTAAAACCTAGTTTTATCGTTCATAAATATGTATAAACATGATTTTGAATTCATTTAATTGAAAATTTTGAAAAATTTTACTAGAATTGGGTAGTCAGTATATAAGACTAGGGCTGTTCTTTATTATCAGAGAGCACTAGATTCTAATACAACTACTGCTTTACTAGTATTTTTAATGGTAACCAAGTGTATAAAGTAAAAAAAAAAAAATTAAAATCCGAAAGAATTTAACCCCTTCCCACACTTAAGATCTTGCAATGCCCTCATTTGCAAGAAATCAGTAATAATTTAAATTATTGAGGGTGATTAGTGTGAAAATGATTAAATTTTACCAAAGTTTCCAAATATATTGGCGTTTGTTTGCTGAATGATAAATGGTGCACATCATTTGTTCATTCCGTCTTGTTGTTATTTCACATATATTTTGCATCTTGTCGTCAAAATTAGTTGCTTTTGCTGAACTTAATGCCAGTCTTTGAAAATGCGTTGTTTTACCCTGTTGTGTACATAAGATAAACTGCAAACATATATACATATTTTTGAAGTTTGGTATATTACCCCACATTCAAAAATTATTAAAATCTAAGAATAAAAGTTAGATAATTATAAAAATGATTACAATATTAACAAAAGTATTAAACGTATCAATAATTACAAATTACAAAATAAAAAAAATAAAAAGTAAACTAAGGATGATATTGGTACCAATAGGGGTTCCAGGCATAACCATAAGTGCTATAGAATGCTTCGGCAGGGTCATACGTAGGATATGGTGGCTGCATCTCTATAGACCAAGGTGGGAAGATGGGTTTCGGTGTAGGAATATAGTTTCTACCTATATGTTGGCAATGAGCTATGATTTGGTTCTGATGAACTTGCCAATCTTCAAATGCTCTCTGTCTAGCATTTTCGTATTCCTGAGAAGCTATAAACCTATGCATTTCTTGCATCTCATTCCCCCCTCCTACATTACCTTGCTGCTGGTTTCTCTCCACCTGTGGATGTCTACCATGGTATCGTACTGCGGCGTTATTTCGCCTCTTCAAAACTTTCGCACCATGGTATACATTTAAACCTATAGTATCGCGGGGTTCCGGCTCTTCTAGTAATAATCCCCCCCGACTTATATCCACACCGAGATATTCACCAATCAAAGTAATAAAAATACCACCTCCTATTATGCTATGTGGTCGCATCCCCCGAACCATAGCTGATAAATAATAACCCACACAATATGGTATACTTACAGCGCTTTGTGGGTCTCGAATACACATATGGTAAAACAAATCCTGTTCATTTACTTTTTCTTTGTTCTTACCCCTTTGTGTAATCGAATTAGCTAAAAACCTATGTATCACTCTTAATTCGGCTCTATCTATATCCAAATAAGAGTAATTTCCCCCTTTGAAACGGTGATGGCTTGTCATTTGACTCCACACACCGTGTGTATCAAAATTTTCATCTATCTTTCTACCGTTTAGTATCAATCCTCTACAATCGGCAGACGCTAACTCCTCAGGCGTATATATACGTAAAGCCTGAGCCATGTCCAGTAAAGACATGTGGCGCATCGAACCGCTTAACAAAAATCTAATAAAAGAACGATCGGTTAAACTAGCTACCCGATCATTCAACTCTATACTACATAACAATTCTTCACACCATACTTTATATACAGGTCTACGTATGGTGAATAAATGTACCCAGTCATTAAAAGAAGAATTACCATACCTCTGTACAAGTAATTCCCTAATTGGCCCGGCCAATTCTACAGCTTCTAAGGGTCCCCATTCTATGACCCTCGGTACCTCAACAACCTTAGAATGAAGAGTATGCAAACCCCGTTGATATTTTGGATAATCTATCCAAAGTCTGTCAAATCTCAGGTTCGGGTGCAACTCTTCCAAGTGCATATCAGAAAAGGTCATGACTGGATGAGGTATATCCTGCTTGTAGTAGTTATCCACCTCCTGTTGTTCCAAATTCTCAGCAGGAGCATTGCGGGCTTGGGATGAAGATTCACCCCTTTCATTCTGCAAAACACATCAAACACAATTTTTGTGCATCCAAATATGCATTAGTGTCAGCAAAATCATCAATCAAAATAATTATAATGACATTATCAATTTATATCAAACTTGAGCTCATTTTCATATTTTCATCAAATCTACACTTTTTCAAATAAGCATATACGAAAATGTTCGCCAAGTTCATAAGCATTCAACTCAAATAACATGTCAAAATAATCATTACTAGCAATTAAACAAGTCTCAAATGGCATTATCTTTCAAAAATCAAGTTCATGAATTTTAGACTTGAAAAAGTCCACTTTAATTCTCAAAATCATGTTTAGGCTCAAAGTTTGGATCATTTAACTACCTAGACATGTTACACTACTCAATTTAGCAACAATTCATGACAAAAATCGGCCATAACCTGTTTATATCAAAAAGCCCCAAATTGCTCAAGAACACAAACCCTAGATTATTCAAAATTTGAAGTTTAAGGCTTCTAATCATGTTAAACAGCATCAATCTAGGTTATACAAGCATAATACATAAACAATTTAAGTCTAATTACACTAAAAAGCATCAAAATCAAATTGGGAAAAAATAGCTCAAGAACATCAAATTTCGGATTAAATGGTGTTTAGGTGTAGAAATTTACCGTTTTTCTTGAGTAATTCTTAGATAGCATCCTTCTCAACATGATTTTAGCAAAAGATTTGGTGATTAACGGTTAAAAATTGGGATTTTTGGGGTGTTTTTGGGTGGTTTTTCGGCAGTATTTCGCAGCTGTTTTTGAGTTGTGGAGTTGTGTGTCCATAAACTGATCGTTCAGCTCTTTTATTTTTTTTTTCTGATTTTCGGTCCCTCCGCGAGTCGCGGGGATTAACCCTCCAAACTCCGCGACTCGCGGAGTTTGGTATATTTTTTTTTTTTTTTTTTTTTTATAATCATTAACTTATTAAAACAATTAAGTAATTAATTTTAAAATTTTGTTTCCCTTGTTATTTAGGACGAGGTCGTTTCGGATCGATGTCCTAGTCCGTCCTTCGACAAAATTTTAAAATTTGTCTTTTTGTAGCGATTGTTTTAAAAGCTAAGATTTTTGGGTTTTTTCAATATTTTTGGCATACTCTAATTCAATAAGATTAAAAATAATGATAATAAAAGTTCTCGTCCCTCCCTCGGGTAAAGCAATTTCGGTTCAAAGACCTAGTCTTCAGCTTACGACGAATTTTAAAAATCATATTCTTAACTTAAATGAGATAAAGTAAATTTTTGTTTTTAAATTCACACAACTTAAATATAAAATTCAAAATTAATATTAAAAATTCACACCAAACTTAAAATTTGAAATGCATAAAATTAAAAATTAATATTTTAAAAATTAAAAATTCACACCAAACTTAATTTAAAAATTTATAAATTCATATCAAACTTATATTAATTTTTCAAATATTTACAATTTTAAATATATTGTTTTTACAAAGTTTACAATATTAATTTAAGATTTAAATATTAATTTTTAAAATATGGTAAAAATAAAATTAAAAATCTTTTTGTCTTTTTATCCCACTTTAATCAATCAAATATTATCAAAAATATGCGCCCCTCTTTTCGGTAAAGTAATTTCGGTTCCAAGACCTAATTTAACTCATGACGAATTTTTGAAATATTTTGGGTTGATTGATTAAAGATATTTATACCTTAAGAATAAACGTTAAATTTCGCAGTGATGTAATAAATTTTTGAATGATATCAATAATTTTGGTCGCCAAACCTAATTTTATTCAATACCAATTTAATACTTTTTAGCGAACAAATTAGCGTTTATTATCAAAAGGTTAAAAATAAAAATAAAAACTGTACAGACATACCTGTGAAATAGATTTCTTAGTTATATGATCTATCCCATTCATAAGATAGTCGGTTTAATTGGTTTTCCATGGCTACATAGGCGTAACCTAGAGCATTCAGTGTCTTTTCTTCTAAACATATGAACGGTCCGTCTCTGCATAAAGTAACAAATTCGGTATTTGAATAGGTTTGATTATTTGAACATTTACCTCCATGTGACCATTTTCCGCATTTGTGACATCGTTCTAGGTGTCGTGCTCTTCTTTTCGCTGCGGATTTTGATTTTCCTTTACCAAATTGTAACTTATTATCTTCGCATCTGGATTCTTTTCTAACTCCGTCCATTCTTTCTCTGATTACTGATACTATTTCACTCGGGAGTATATCATTATTTCTTTTAGTGATCAAAGCGTGTAGCATTAGACCATGGTTTAGTTCACAGGCAGTCTTCATTTTGTAAAAACCTAAAAAATAAAAATTCAGAATGGGGGGAGAAGACTAGTTCTTTAGGGTCTGCTAGGGAAAGACCATTCGGGTTCCATTTTCGAGAACTACACGAAAACAGACAATCTAACTCTAACAGAAATACATATTATCCTTTAAAGACTTGATTCTCCCCACACTTAGTTAGCTGTGGTGTCGAAATTGTGATTAACTTCGTTGTCGACTTCCATCGGACCATGTATGTAATGTTTAACTCTGTGACCATTAACTTTAAATTCAATCCCATTTGAATTTATCAATTCTATCGTTCCGTATGGGAAAACTCTTTTGACTATGAATGGTCCAAACCATCTTGATTTCAATTTTCCAGGAAATAGCTTGAATCGTGAATTGAAAAGAAGAACTCTGTCTCCTTCTTTAAATTCTTTTGAACTTCTGATTCTTTTATCATGCCATTTCTTCATTCTTTCTTTATAGATTAACGAATTTTCGTATGCTTCATGTCTTAATTCTTCTAATTCGTTTAGTTGACTTAATCGTAGACGTCCAGCTTCATGTAAATCAAGATTACATGTCTTCAAAGCCCAAAATGCTTTGTGTTCAATTTCTACTGGAAGATGACATGCTTTTCCATAAACAAGTCTAAAAGGTGTGGTTCCAATTGGAGTTTTGTAGGCTGTTCTAAAAGCCCAGAGTGCATCCTCCAATTTAATGGACCATTCCTTCGAATTTGATCCTACGGTTTTCTCTAGAATACGTTTTAAAGCTCGGTTGGTATTTTCAACTTGTCCACTTGTTTGTGGATGATATGCGGTGGAGATTTTATGAGTTACTCCATATCTTTTAAGAACTTTCTCAAGTTGATTATTACAAAAATGAGTTCCCCGATCACTTATTAAAGCTTTCGGTGTTCCAAACCTTGCAAAAAGACGTTTTAAAAAGTTGACTACAACTCGTGCATCGTTAGTTGGGAGAGCTTGTGCTTCCGCCCATTTAGATACATAATCAATGGCTACGAGTATATATAGATTATTATGAAATTTTGGAAATGGACCCATAAAGTCAATACCCCAAATGTCAAATACTTCACATACTTGGATGACATTTTGTGGCATTTCATCACGTTGACTTATTTTTCCGGCCCTTTGACATGCATCACAGGATTTGCAAAGAAGGTGTGCGTCTTTGTAAATTGTAGGCCAATAGAATCCAGCTTCATAAACTTTTCTTGTTGTTAGTTGAGGCCCATAATGCCCTCCTGTTGGTCCTGTGTGACAATGGTTTAAAATTTTACTAGCTTCATCTCCAAATACACATCGGCGTATTATTCCATCGGGACAACTTTTAAACAGATGTGGATCTTCCCAGAAATAGTGTTTTATATCACTGAAGAATTTCTTTCGTCTTTGGTACGATAATCCTTTTTCAAGGAATCCACAAACTAAGTAGTTTGCATAGTCTGCAAACCATGGGATTTCTTTATAATCTATCTTCAATAGATATTCATCAGGAAAGTTGTCTTGTATGGCCGATTCATTCAGAACTTCTAATTCGGGATTTTCAAGACGAGAAAGATGATCAGCGGCGAGATTTTCTTCTCCTCTTTTATCTCGGATTTCAATATCAAACTCTTGTAAGAGTAAGATCCAACGGATTAATCTTGGTTTAGCATCTTGTTTTGAAAATAGGTATCTAAGAGCAGAATGGTCTGTATAGACCACCGTTTTTGCTAGAACGAGATATGATCGAAATTTGTCAAAAGCAAAGACAATAGCAAGGAGTTCTTTTTCCGTAGTTGTATAGTTTGTTTGTGCTCCTTGTAATGTCTTACTAGCATAATATATAGGTTGAAATCGTTTTTCAATCCTTTGTCCTAAAACGGCTCCCATTGCAAAATCACTTGCATCGCACATTAGTTCAAATGGTAGATTCCAATTTGGTGTTATCATGATTGGTGCATTAGTGAGTTTCTCTTTAAGAATATTAAAAGATTTGATACACTCATCTGAAAAGATGAATGGAGCATCCTTTTCTAGGAGTTTATTCATAGGAGTGGCAATTTTAGAAAAATCTTTTATAAAACGTCGGTAAAAACCGGCATGCCCTAGAAAACTCCTAACTCCTCTAACATTGGAGGGATGTGGAAGTTTAGCAATTACATCTACTTTAGCTCTATCCACTTCAATTCCTTCTTTTGAAATTTTATGTCCAAGAACGATGCCTTCTTTAACCATGAAATGGCATTTCTCCCAATTAAGTACTAGATTTGATTTTTCGCATCTAATTAGCATTCGTTCCAGATTAACTAGACATGATTTAAATGTATCACCGAAGACTGAAAAGTCATCCATGAATACTTCCATGCATTCTTCTATCATGTCGTGAAAAATCGCCATCACACATCTTTGAAAGGTTGCAGGGGCGTTACAAAGTCCAAATGGCATGCGTTTGTAAGCAAAAGTACCATAAGGGCACGTGAATGTGGTTTTCTCTTGATCTTCGGGTGCTATTGGAATTTGAAAATATCCGGAAAATCCATCTAGAAAACAATAGTAACTATTTCCGGCTAATCTTTCCAACATTTGATCTATGAAAGGTAAGGGAAAGTGATCTTTTCTGGTGGCGTCATTTAATTTTCTATAATCAATACATACACGCCATCCTGTTACAGTCCTAGTAGGAATAAGCTCATTTTTCTCATTTGTAATGACAGTCATGCCACCCTTCTTAGGCACGCATTGAACTGGGCTTACCCATGGACTATCAGAAATTGGATATATCAAACCTGCATCTAGCAGTTTAATAATCTCTTTCTTAACTACATCTTGCATATTAGGATTTAGTCTTCGTTGGCGTTGCACATACGTTTTATGACCTTCTTCCATAAGGATTTTATGTGTGCAATACGAAGGACTTATTCCTTTAATATCATGAATCTTCCATGCAATGGCTGGTTTATGAGCTTTCAACACAGAAATGAGTTGTGATTTCTCATTTTCAGTAAGAGAAGACGATATTATTACAGGTAATTCAGATTCACCATGTAAATAAGCGTATTCCAAATGGTTTGGAAGTGGCTTTAACTCTAATTTCGGAGGTTCTTCTATCGATGATTTATATCGATATCTGTCTTCTTCTTTTAGCATTTGAATTTCTTCTGTTGTTGGTTCATATCCATTAGCTATAAGTGTAGCTAACATTTCAGCTTCATCAATTGGTTCATTACCTTCTCCTAAAGAACATTCTCCTGTTCCTTGTAATTCTGGAAATTCTTCTAATAATTCTGCATGTGCATCTATAGTTTGAATATAATAACATGTATCATCTGCAGATTGTGGTTGTTGCATTGCTCTATCAACTGAAAAGGTAACACTCTCATCCTCTATACTTAGGGTCAATTTCTTACCGAACACGTCTATCATTGCTTTAGCCGTGTTTAAGAATGGTCTTCCTAATATGAGAGGAACTTGAGAATCTTCTTCCATGTCCAAAACAACAAAATCTACTGGAAATACTAAAGTACCAACTTTAACTAGCATGTTCTCCATTATCCCTCTAGGATATTTTATTGATCTATCGGCTAGTTGTATGCTTATTCTGGTTGGTTTTAATTCTCCAAGGTCTATTTTAGCGTATAGTGAATACGGCATTAGATTTATACTAGCACCTAAGTCTGCCAATGCTTCTATTGAACTAAGACTACCCAGAAAACATGGAATTGTGAAACTTCCTGGATCAGATAATTTTTCTGGTATCTTATTCAACAGCACTGCTGAACAATTAGCATTCATAGTAACAGCCGAGAGTTCTTCCATTTTCTTTCTATTTGAGATTAGATCTTTCAAGAATTTAGCATATCTTGGCATTCCTGAAATCACATCAATGAAAGGAAGATTTACATTTATCTGTTTAAACATATCCAAAAATTTGGATTGCTCGGCTTCAAGTTTCTCTTTCTTCATTTTACTCGGGTAAGGAAGTGGTGGTTGGTATGGTTTAACATAAGGTTTATCCTTAACTGTGTTATTTTCATTAACCTTTTCAACTACCGGTTCTTTTTCCTTATCTTGATCAGGTTGTGGTTCTTGTGGAGTAGGAATAGTTTCATCAGAAGTTACAGGTATTTCAGGTGGTTTAAGTGTTGTACCACTTCTTGTGGTAATAGCTTTAGCTGTTTCATTCCGGGGGTTAGCATTTGTATCACTAGGTAGACTTCCCGGTTTTCTTTCACCTATTAACCTTGCTAGGTTACTCACTTCTTGTTCCAGATTTTGAATAGAAGCTTGTTGATTTCTAAATGCTTGAGCATTTTGTTCATTAGTTTGTTTTTGAGATGTGAAAAACTGTGTTTGAGTTTCAACTAGCTTTGTCATCATATCTTCTAAATTCGGCTTTTTATCATCGGTTTGTTGTGGTGGTTTGTTTTGAAAATTCGGTCTTTGCTGATTGTAAGTATTATTGGATACTTGTTGATTGCTAGGACCTTGTTGGTTGTTGTATGGAATATTTCGGTTATAATTCTGGTTTTGATTGTAAATCGGTCTTGGCGGTTGATAATTATTCTGATAATTATTTCCAGGCCTTTGGTTTATGTATGAAATATTCTCTCTTTGTTCCATTGTTAATTCAATACTGAGACAATCTTTTGTCAAATGTGGTCCTCCACACTGCTCACAACTAATTCGTATTGAGTGAATATCCTTAGTCATCTTTTCCATTCGTCTCTCCACAGCATCTATCTTTGCGGAAATGGAATCTAAGTCATGGCTAGAATCGGCTCTAGCTGCTTTAGATGATCTAATGATGTCTTTTTCTTGGTGCCACTCATGTGAGTGGGAAGCAGTGTTATCAATAATTTTGTAAGCATCAGTTTCGGTTTTCTTCATAATAGAACCACCAGCTGCTATATCTATATCTTTCCTTGTAGTGATGTCGCATCCTTGGTAGAATATTTGTACTATTTGACAGGTGTCTAAACCATGTTGCGGACATCCTCTTAATAACTTTCCATATCTTGTCCACGCCTCATATAGAGTTTCATTTGGTTTCTGTGTGAACGTAACAATTTCTGCTTGAAGTCTTACGGCTTTAGATGCAGGAAAGAATTGTTTAAGAAATTTGTCAACTAAAACATCCCATGTATCAATCGCCCCTTCAGGTAACGATTCCAACCAATCTTTGGCTTCTCCCTTTAAAGTCCAGGGAAATAACATGAGATATATCTGTTCATCCTCCACTTCTCGGATTTTAAATAGTGTTCAGATTCTATTAAAGGTACGTAGATGTTCATTTGGATCTTCCTTCGGCGCACCACTAAATTGGCATTGATTAGTCACCATGTGTAGAATTTGTCCTTTGATTTCATAATCTGGCGCATTAATGTCTGGATGAGTAATTGCGTGACCTTGGCTAGTGCGTTTAGCTCTCATTCGGTCTTCCATACTTAAAGGTTCCAGATTCTCCATAATTGAATTTGTTGAATCGGAATCACCAGAGGATTCTGATTTAATGGTTCGTTCCTCAACAATCTCTGTTTGAATAATTGGTGGTTCCGGAGGAAAGTTTAATGGTTCAGGATCTACGAACCGTTCCTGAATATTCTCCGGATTCTCAATTGTGAGGTCGGGTTCAAAAAATGGATTATCGGAAATTTGAACTGAAGTACTTGGTCGACTGGATGATGATTCTAAAAAAAATCAACGGCGGTTATATTTGCTAAATGTCTTGATCTAGTTACAGGTGGTGAACGTACAACAGGTGGTGAACGTCTTGCTCGGTGCATTCACTGAATATCCTATTAGTTTTTAAAAGGAAAGAAAAATTATAATAAGTTATCCAATCAATAGACTTTTCTGATTTTGCCCACGTTTCGAATAGCCAAAAGATGCAGCAGAGGGGCAGGATTCGTTTGGTCTCAATATAATTAAGGACTGTTTGGCTCCAATAACCCGGTCCACGTACAAATTCAACTATTACTACGAACCAGAAAATTTTGATGTCTATCAATTTAACCACTCAAAATAAATTTTCGTAATTTTAAGAAATTTAGATAAGAAGTAGAATAAAAATCTATGTCCTAAAACTAGAATAGCGAGAAATAAGAAAGAAAAAGAGTTCGTCGGAAAAAGATCGAAAAAGAAAAATGGTTGAAAAATAAAAGGTGACGGAAAAATAAAAGAAACTTATAAAACTTAAAAATACTTGACTAACCTAACCTTATTACTACAACTAACTTAAAATTATAATCGCAAATTGAGATTACTAATTGGAATGATAATTGGTACATAGTAAAAGGTCTAAAAATATTAAAGCTTACAAGGAAAAACTAAATCCCAAATGGAAATAACTTAAAAAGAAACTAAAACTTAAAAAGGCGTCGCAAAATTCTAAAGCACCTAAATCTTAGTCTAAAGAAAAAGCACTTAAGGAATTCTACGGCAAAGCCTAAAAATCTAGGAGTAAAAATAACTATAGCAAAAACTAAGTTTAAAATTAAATATGAGCTAAAAATACAAAAGTTATGCTACAACGATTAAAAAGGGACAAAATATAAAAATATACAAAAAGTTGTAAAAAGTACAATTTTTATAAAAATATTATTTTTATATTATTTTTTTAATAAAACTACTAATTTTACAATTTAATAAAACTAATTAATACTAAATACATAAATTAAATAAAAAGTAAAAATAAAAATAAAACTAATAATAATAATAATAATAATTAGGTTTAAATAATAATTATAATTAATAATAACCCGTAATTAATGCAGGATTAGGGTTTTTTGTCGCCTGTCAGAAAGGCTCCGCGAGTTGCGGTAATTAATACATCAAACCCCACGAGTCGCGGGGTTCCAGAATTCAGCTGACAGGTTTGAATATTCGACGCGTTTTTTCTTTATTTTTTTTTTATTTTCTGTTTTCTGTTTTTTTTCTATATATAAAAGATATTTAATAAAAGTTATATTTTTATAAATTAAAATAAAGATAAAGAAACTTATAAAACTGAAATATTTAACAAAATCTAAAAAAATACTTATATTTTTGTTTTTCTTTTTATATTTTTGAATAATTAAAACGTATTTTTACAAAAACGAATTTTTAATAAAAGTAAACTAAAATTTTTTTTTTTTTTTTTTATATTAGCGTTGCGCTTCCGGCTTTTAAGATAAGTTCCCCGGCAGCGGCGCCAAAAATACTTGATGTTATGCGAGGTGTATATAAAATAGTTATTAATTTTAGCAGAAAACACTATTAAATACGATACAATTTTATACAAGATATTTATTTATTTATAGAATGGATATACTTAAACCTTGCTACAACACTTATAGGCAGTGTACCTAATCGTACAGTAGTGTAGTTTTTAGTAAGTCCGGTTCGTTCCACAGGGAAATCTTTAAACAAAGCTCAACGCTATATTAGTTTACTTTTATAAAAATACAAACATATATATAAGTAATATTATTATTATAAAGGGGGGTTTTTACCGTTTAAGGACCGGTTTGTCGATTTTAAGACTTTAGTCGCAGTTAAAACCTAATGTAAAATATTAAATAAATAAAAGACTTAATTTAAAGCGTAAAGTAAATAACGATAATGAAATTGCGAATAATAAAAGTGCGATAAAATAAAATTGCGATAATTAAAAAGTACGATAATTAAAAGTGCGATTAAATAACAATAAATAAAAATGCGATAATTAGAAGTGCAATTAAATATAAAATAAAGGAAATTAAATATGAAATAAAAGAATTATGCTTATTTAAACTTCCGTAATCATGATGTTTGACGTGTTGATTTTAGTTTTATGCCCATGGGTTAATTGTCCTTTGTCCTGGATTATTTAATATGTCCGTCTGGTTTTTGTCCATAACAGTCCATCAGTCATAAATATAAAGTGCGAGTGTCCTCATCAAATTATTCTTATACCCGAAGTTAAATATTCCAACTAATTGGGGATTCGAATTGTAACAAGGTTTTAATACTTTGTTTAATGAATACACCAGGTTATCGACTGCGTGTAAACCAAGGTTTTACTACTTTGTTAACAATTACACCAATTACCCTTGAATGTAATTTCACCCCTGTTTTAATTATTCTAGTGGCTATTAATCCATTCCCGTGTCCGGTTAAATGAACGATTATTCGTACATATAAATACCCCGCCCATCGTGTCCGATTGAGTGTATATGGTAATTTATAGGGACGCCCAATTGTAAATCTTTATATTAACATTAACAAACTTTCATTTAGTTAAACAAATATAAAGCCCATTAATAGCCCATAGTCTAATTTCCACAAGTGTCGTTCTTTTGTCCAAACCCCAATTATGGTACAAAGCCCAATTACCCAATTTTAGTAATTAGCCCAACATCATGATTACTTCGTTTTAAATAAGCATAATAATAACTTAGCTACGAGACATTAATGTAAAAAGGTTGAACATAACTTACAATGATTAAAAATAGCGTAGCGTTACACGGACAGAATTTCGACTTACACCCTTACAACATTCGCTAACATACCCTTATTATTAGAATTAAAATTAAAATTAAAGTATAAATTATATATATATATATATATAAATTTTACGTATGATAAGAGAAGAAAAAGATATGAATTGTGATCAGAATTCGGTTGGCTTTATAGGGAATTTCGATTTTTGGGGCTCCGCGACTCGCGGTGAATTTTGCCTTCAAACTCCGCGAGTCGCGGAGATTGAAATTACAGCTCACATCTTTTGGAGTCTTTCTTGCCGACGGATTTTATATATAAATATAAAATATAAATAATTAATATAATTATTTATATATTATATTATATTCTTGTGCATAGTAGACTTGTAATTTTTAGTCCGTTGCGTCTAGCGTTGAGAGTTGACTCTGGTCCCGGTTCCGGATTTTCGAACGTCCTTGCGTACAATTTTATATTTTGTATTTTGCGTTTTGAATCTTGTACTCTTGTAATTTCGAGACGTTTCTTATCAATAATTGGAACCTCTTTGATTGTCTTTTGTTCTTTTGAGCTTTTTGGTCGTTTGCGTCTTCAATTCGTCGAATCTGTCTTTTGTCTTCACTTTTTATTATTTAAACGAATATCACTTGTAAATAGAACAATTGCAACTAAAAGCTTGTCTTTCTTGAGGAATAATGCTATGAAATATATGTTCGTTTTTAGCATTATCAAATACCTTGATCACTTACAACATGACCAAGAAATTGAACTTCCTTCAACCAAAATTCACACTTGGAGAATTTGGAATAAAGTCGTTCTTGTCTCAAGAGTTCAAGCACAAGTCGGAGATGTTGTTCGTGCTCTTCTTCATTTTTAGAATAGATCAATATGTCGTCGATGAACACAATTACGAATTTATCGAGATACGGTTTGCACACGCGGTTCATAAGATCCATGAACACCGCCGGTGCGTTAGTGAGACCAAATGGCATGACAAGGAATTCATAACTACCATAACGAGTCCGGAAAGCGGTTTTGGAGACATCTTCCCCTTTAACCCTTAATTGATGATAACCCGAGCGGAGATCGATTTTCGAATATACACAAGACCCTTGTAGTTGATCAAAGAGGTCATCGATGCGAGGAAGAGGATATCGGTTCTTAACCGTCAATTTGTTTAGTTCACGATAGTCAATGCACATTCGTAGGGATCCGTCTTTCTTTTTAACAAACAAAATCGGAGCGCCCCATGGTGAATGGCTAGGTTGGATAAAACCACGGTCAAGTAGTTCTTGGATTTGACTTTGCAATTCTTGCATTTCGGATGGAGCAAGTCTATACGGTGCACGTGCTACGGGTGCGGCTCCCGGAATTAGATCGATTTGGAATTCAACCGGTCGATGAGGTGGAAGACCCGGCAATTCGTCGGGAAATACATCGGAAAAGTCACTAACAATTGGCACATCATCGATATGCTTCTCATCGGACTCGACTTTCTTAACGTGGGCAAGGATCGCAAAACAACCCTTACGGAGTAGTTTTCTAACTTTAATACACGAAACGAGGTTGAGTCCAGTGCAACACTTATCACCATAGACGATCAAAGGTTCACCATTCTCGATAGGGATTCGGATTGCGTTAAGATCACAAAGGATGTGAGATTTCGTTTTGGCTAGCCAATTCATACCGATTATTACATCGAAGCTACCTAGTTCCATGGGTATCAAGTCGATTTCAAACTCATTACCCAAAATGTTTAACGTACACCCCCGGTAATATGTGTCGGCACTCAATAGTTTTCCGTTGGCCACCTCAATAGTATAAGTGGTATCTAGTGGACGTGGTGAAGTATTAAAAGAATGAGTCAAAGTCTTGGATACAAAACTCTTATCGGCACCCGAATCGAATAAACAAGTAACATAAGTGTTGTTGAGAAGAAACGTACCCGTGACTAATTCATTATCATCTCGGGCTTCCTCGGTGTTGATGTTGAAAGCTCGGCCGCGCGTATTGGGGTTATCTTTCCTCTTCGGGCATGCATTCCTATAATGGCCCGTTTGGCCACATTCATAACAAGTGCCCGTTTTTGGTGCATTTGGCCCCTTTCGAGCGATGGGGGCAACACTTTTACACTCATTGGCCTTATGACCAACTCCTTGGCACCGGTGGCAAATTAACTTGCCACATTCACCAAAGTGATGTTTGTTGCATTTGTTGCAAAGAGGTAGGTTCCCGGCATAACCCTTCTTGCTGTCGGAGGTGTAAGGCTTCTTAGCAAAGTTTTTGTTGCTTGATTGGGAGGGTTCCCACTTTCTTTTGTTGCCGCCCGATTTATCCTCGGCCTTAGGTGCCGGAACTACGATTTCGTCAACCGTTTCTATCAATTTGCGGGCCATGTTCAAAGCTTCTTGATGATTAGTGGGTTTGGATGACATTACTCCGTGTTTGATACTCTTTGGAAGACCATCCATGTAAAGTTCAACCCTTAAAGCTTCGGGGTTCACAAGATTTGGGCACATCAAGGCTAGTTCAGAAAATCGTTGATTATAAGCCTTGAGATCATTTCCGATCGCCTTTAAAGTTCTTAGCTCTTGTTCGAGCCTTCGGGTTTCTTCACGAGGGAAATATTCGACAATCATCTTTTCCCTCAAGTCGGCCCAAGAGAGGGCGTGAGCTTCATCGGTACCCACCGATTGTACATAAGTATTCCACCATGTAAGAGCGACACCGGCGAAGATGTGAGTGGAGTATTTGACCTTGTCTTGGTCCCGACAACCGCTTATGCTAAAGACGGCTTCCGTTTGCTCAAACCATCGGGTGAGCACGACCGGTCCCCCGGTTCCATCAAAAGTGTGAGGTTTGCACCCCATGAAGGATTTGTAGGAGCACCCTTCGTTTGAGTTACCGGCTCCATTGTTGTTGTTGTTGTGGTTGTTGTTATTATTGTTGTTGTTGTTGGATGAGTGACCGGCCATGGCCGCATCTACGGCGGTAGCTATCATCCGTTCGAGAGCTTGATCGGGAGTTTCATTGCGGCGTACACGACGAGGAGCCATTGTTCCTTCAAGACACAAGAATATCATTGATTAGTATTCTCAATAATACTAACCGTGATATAGAATAAAGATAAAGAGAAGTTTTTCCTCGACTCGCCTTAAATTCTTTATGTCATAATGTCGGAACGTCCATGTGAACCACCGTAATATAATCCCGGAAATTATATTACCCTGATTCACATGTGCATTTAACACTACTTCATAAAGTCAAGGTGGCGTGTCAATTAAATTAAACAACGTGAGATTAAGATGAACTAAGAGTAGATATAAGTAGAAGCATTCGAGTATAAATGCACAAGTAGTCAAGTAATTTCTACTTCAAGTCTATATGCCGGTTGTAGTCTAGACTCACCAATGTACCCTATGACTCGAGGTTGACACCAATGAACTCTAAATCCTTACAACCAACGCTCTGATACCATCTGTAGCGACCCGGCAAAATCGTCATTAACGGCGCCGTCTACTTAGGTCCCGTTACGTGGTCATAAGTCTTTAAAACAACGTTTGACCAAAAGATATGTCGCATTCATTTCAAATGTAAAGATTGTTCAAAGTTTACAAGAATAGTTCCACCACAAGTTACGTTACAAAGTTATAAGTACAAATGAAACTTATGCGACACAATTTAAAAGTAGCCAAAAGATGCTCCATGTATGCATATATACTCGACATCCAATGCAAGTATCAAAATAATGAGCGGAAGCATGTATCATGTATCGTTCAAGGACCTGAGAAAACATAGAAATCTGTCAACGAAAACGTTGGTGAAATCATAGGTTTAAGTAAGTAAGTACAAGTGAACCACAAGATTTGCAACAATGAGATAATAGTAATACATTCCAAAAGTTTGTTTCACGAGCACCCAATTATCAATGCTTAACATTCCTTCCATAGAACCCCATCACAATAGTGTTAGAACATACACTGTTTCTCGAAAATATATTTCATTCGTAAACGGTAGCGAACCGTTTGAATGAGGGTTTGTCAAACCCATATGGCCATATAACATAAGTTCTCGCTTACACCCGGCAAGTGTAAATAATGATAATCGAATTCAGGATTTTTGTTCAAACTCGTATGTAGAATGTTTGTTTTCCTGTACTTGTGTTCACTTAGTAAAAAGAAACGTTTATGTTTTCTCATCCCAAATGTAAGTGCAAAAGAGTAAAAGTGGGACTATGATCTCACCTTGAGTGCACGAGTAGTAAAGTACTTCAACAAGTAAACGTGTGCAAAGAACAATGCTAGTCTTGACCTAAACAAATAGGTTGTATCAATAACGATAGTCACGATTGGTCAAAGATGTTCAATTAGTCCTATGGCTCGTTAAGACTCGATCATAATAGCATGTGAATCAAATTGTCATGTTTCATGCAAGGTACAAGTATAAAAGCATGTTAGAACGATTGCACAAACATTTGGTTAAGTTTGATTAAAAGTCAACTTGGTCGGGTCAAAGTCAACGAAAAAGTCAACACGTTCGGGTCGGGTCCCGAACTATTTTTCTGAGGTTTTTAATCATATATGAGCATGTTAGAACAAGTTACATGTGAATCGGAGGTCCATAGCATAGCAAACATTTTTCGTAAAATGACCAACGAAGACAGAGTCTGTCAGTGTATCTGGACGGCGTCCAGATTGTCTGGACGGTGTCCAGCTTTGAAGGCTGGGACGGCGTCCAAATATCTGGACGGCGTCCAGCTTTGAAATCTGGGACGGCGTCCAGATTGGTATTCCAGTCTGATGCAGTAAGCTTCTAAGTACACGAACCAAAAACCAAATAAACACAATTTATGATCCGCAAATAATCAAGTCAAGTATTTTATACCGTTGGGATGGTAATTTGACGAGGAAGACAACTAAACACATTTCACCAATCAATCTACCTATTATAACAACCAAAACCGCATCTAATGCTCAACATTAATCGCATACAAGTTCATAAATGCAATTCAATGATTCGGGCAACCGATTTACATGAATGATATGCCGTTTTGAAGGTAATCAAGCATACAATCCAACTAAACACTTACCAACATTAATTCATGGCATTCAATGCATCAAAAGTCCATTTCAAGTTCATCAAACCCTAACCCAAATTCACCAAAATCATAAATCAAGTTCATGAACTTTTCTAAAGCAACCTACACATCAAATTGAAGCTAGTGATACTAGGAACACAATTAGAACATGAACTTTTAACATCTAACAACATATGATCATCCAAAATTCAAGAACAACACACCAAAATTCAAGTTCATGCTAGTTACACTAAAACAACGAGATCGAGCATATAAATCATATAATCATGTTAGACTTGAGCCATAGACACTAATTAACACTTTTATAAGTTAAAAACATAAAGAACACAAAATCTAGTGATTTTAGGAAGTTACCCAAATGTAATGAAATCGGTATGGAATCGAAGAGGAAGATGCAAGGATCACGAATTTGTAATTTGTTTTGTTGCTAGCTTCCTAATCCGAATTTAGATGATGAATTCATGTTGGTGTGCTTGAGAGAAAAAGGGAGTAGAAGAAAGATGGAGATGTTGAAATGAGAGGAGGAGGTTGAAGGTTTGACTAGTTGACCTAGTCAAATCTTTGGCCTCTTGGCAAGTTTAGTCCCTCTAATTTGAATCGGGTGCGTGAATTACCTAAACGAGATAATTTAAAACGCGTATCAACGGGAGATGTTATAAACATATAACGGAGTTTAAATTAGTATAACGGAAAAGTAAATGGAAAAAGGCGGGATGTTACAACAAGCATGGACTCCAAATCTTGTCCTTATGTTGGTATGCAACAGCGGAAGCTCTTAATAATCACCTGAGAATAAACATGCTTAAAACGTCAACAAAAATGTTGGTGAGTTATAGGTTTAACCTATATATTATCAAATCATAATAATAGACCACAAGATTTCATATTTCAATATACATCCCATACATAGAGACAAAATTCATTCATATGGTGAACACCTGGTAACCGACATTAACAAGATGCATATAAGAATATCCCCTATCATTCCGAAAAATCCTTCGGACATGATAAAAACGAATTCGAAGTACTAAAGCATCCGGTACTTTGGACGGGGTTCGTTAGGCCCAATAGATCTATCTTTAGAATTCACGTCAATTAGTATATCGGTTTACTAATTCTTAGGCTACCAAGCAAAAGGGGCATATTCGACTTCGATCATTCACCCATATAATGTAGTTTCATTTACTTGTGTCTATTTCGTAAAGCATTTATAAAACTGCATGTATTCTCATCCCAAAATATTAGATTTTAAAAGTGGGACTATAACTCACTTTCACAGATTTTTACTTCGTCGGGAAGTAAGACTTGGCCACTGGTCGATTCACGAACCTATAACAAATATGTATATATATATCAAAGTATGTTCAAAATATATTTACAACACTTTTAATACATTTTGATGTTTTAAGTTTATTAAGTCAGATGTCCTCGTTAGTAACCTACAACTAGTTGTTCACAGTTAGATGTACAGAAATTAATCAATATATATTATCTTGAATCAATCCACGACCCAGTGTATACACGTCTCAGGCTAGATCACAACTCAAAGTATATATATTTTTGGAATCAACCTCAACCCTGTATAGCTAACTCCAACATTACTGCATATAGAGTGCCTATGGTTGTTCCAAATAATATATATACATGGGTCGATATGATATGTCAAAACATTTGCATATGTGATTATGGTATCCCAAGATTACATAATATATTAGAATACATGTATAATACAATATAAGTTATCTAGGATATGATTTGTATAGAATTGTTAATATTTCCCGTAGCTACAAAAATCAAAAAATATCCAATCTTGTTTTACCCATAACTTCTTCATTTTAAATCCGTTTTGAGTGAATCAAATTGCTATGGTTTCATATTGAACTCTATTTTATGAATCTAAACATAAAAAGTATAGGTTTATAGTCGGAAATATAAGTTACAAGTCGTTTTTATAAGAGGTAGTCATTTCAGTCGAAAGAACGACGTCTTGATGACCATTTTGAAAAACATACTTTCACTATGAGTTTAACCATGATTTTTGGATATAGTTTCATGTTCATAAGAAAAATCATTTTCCCAGAAGAACAACATTTAAATCAAAGTTTATCATAGTTTTTAATTATCAAACCCAAAACAGCCCGCGGTGTTACTAAGACGGCGTATGTCCAGTTTTACGGAGTTTTTCGTGTTTCCAGGTTTTAAATCATTAAGTTAGCATATCATATAGATATAGAACATGTGTTTAGTTGATTTTAAAAGTCAAGTTAGAAGGATTAACTTTTGTTTGCGAACAAGTTTAGAATTAACTAAACTATGTTCTAGTGATTTCAAGTTTAAACCTTCGAATAAGATAGCTTTATATGTATGAATCAAATGATGTTATGAACATCGTTACTACCTCAAGTTTTGTGGATAAACCTACTGGAAAAGAGACAAATGGATCTAGCTTTAAAGGATCTTGGATGGCTTGAAAGTTCTTGAAGTAGAATCATGACACGAAAACAAGTTCAAGTAAGATTTCCACTCGAAATAAGATTGTTATAGTTATAGAAATTGAATCAAAGTTTGAATATGAGTATTACCTTGTATTAGAAAGATATCTTACTGTAAATAAGAAAGATTTCTTGAGGTTGGATGATCACTCTACAAGATTGGAAGTAAGCTAGCAAACTTGGAAGTATTCTTGATTTTATGAAACTAGAACTTGTAGAATTTATGAAGAACACTTAGAACTTGAAGATAGAACTTGAGAGAGATCAATTAGATGAAGAAAATTGAAGAATGAAAGTGTTTGTAGGTGTTTTTGGTCGTTGGTATATGAATTAGATATAAAGGATGTGTAATTTTATTTACATGTAAATAAGTCATGAATGATTACTCATATTTTTATAATTTTATGAGATATTTCATGCTAGTTGCCAAATGATGGTTCCCACATGTGTTAGGTGACTCACATGGGCTACTAAGAGCTGATCATTGGAGTGTATATACCAATAGTATATACATCTAAAAGCTGTGTATTGTACGAGTACGAATACGGGTGCATACAAGTAGAATTGTTGATGAAACTGAACGAGGATGTAATTGTAAGCATTTTTGTTAAGTAGAAGTATTTTTATAAGTGTATTGAAGTCTTTCAAAAGTGTATGAATACATATTAAAACACTACATGTATATACATTTTAACTGAGTCGTTAAGTCATCGTTAGTCGTTACATGTAAATGTTGATTTGAAACCTTTAAGTTAACGATCTTGTTAAATGTTGTTAACCCAATGTTTATTATATCTAATGAGATGTTACATTATTATATTATCATGATATTATGATATATTAATATATCTTAATATGATATATATACATTTAAATGTCGATACAACGATAATCGTTACATATATGTCTCGTTTCGAAATCATTAAGTTAGTAGTCTTGTTTTTACATATGTAGTTCATTGTTAATACACTTAATGACATGTTTACTTATCATTTATCATGATTAAACATAGTGTATCAATATCTTAATATGATTCATATGTATTTAGTAAGAAGTTGTTATAACGATAATCGTTATATATATCGTTTCGAGTTTCTTAATTCAATAAACTCAATTTTATGTATATAACTCATTGTTAAAATACCTAATGAGATACTTACTTATCATAATATCATGTTAACTATATATATAATCATATATATGTCATCATATAGTTTTTACAAATTTTAACATTCGTGAATCACCGGTCAACTTAGGTGGTCAAATGTCTATATGAAACCTATTTCAATTAATCAAGTCTTAACAAGTTTGATTGCTTAACATGTTGGAAACACTTAATCATGTAAATAACAATTTCATTTAATATATATATAAACATGGAAAAGTTCGGGTCACTACAGTTATAATACTATTGTTATTACTTTCAATATTAATACTAGTATTACTAATATTGTTATATATATAGATATGAATTTTGATATATATGTACAAGTTGTTATATTATTGTTATTAATATTAATATCAAGATTATTAAAATTATAATACTAATTTTTTTTACGTTTGATTTGTTAATATCATTACAACTAGTAGTAAAGTTATAATTTTAGTTATATGATTTATATTAGTAATATTATTAAATATTATTATTACTTTCATCAAAATAAATATTTATGTTAATATTAAAATTAATTATGAATATTATTATATTAAAAGAATTAATACATGTATTTTGTTATATTAATGTTGTTGTTATTATTATTATTATTAGAAAATAATACAAAGTATTATTATTACCATTAATAATATTATTAGTATCATTTTTATGATATTTTTTTTTTGTATCATTTTAATTTACTATTATAAATATAATTATTATTATTATTATTATTATTATTAATATATTAATTACTAATAGTAATTCAATTATATAAATTATAAAAAAATAAGGAACTAGTACGAATCAGTTGAGGGTTACAATCAATCTGTTCCTAATTTTGTTTTTGTGTAACATTATTAGATATCAGGATCAAATTCGTACAATTCTATTGAAGGTCTCAATCTGTTAAATTCTTTTTATTTTTTTTTCTTTTCATCTGTTCTTTGATGGAATTAGTCGACTACCGCCATTCTATAAATTAAAACAATCATTTATCTGTTAATAACATTTTTTTTCAACGACCTTCCACCATCACTAAGTATTACACAACTTTTCTGCTAATAATTGGTGAATTAAACAGAGGTATTTTTTTTTTAAGAACTCGATACCTCTGTTCTTGAAGGATTTTGGCCAAAATTCGAAATCGATTTCAATTGCAAAAACTATTAATGCAAGATTGTTAGGAATCCCTTATTCAAACTATCTGTAAGTTTTCGAGTTCCAATTTCGTTTCTTGAATTCGGATTTTTAAGTCAAAGTTTTTAAAATAAAAAGTCAAAGATTTTTCAACAAGCAAATTCGAATTCTCTGTGATGTTTCCAGATAAATTAGTGATTTAGAAAGTTTCTAGGAGTGTTTTAAAACATAATTCATGTTATGATTATTATATATAACGTTCTAAAAATCAAATTCATGAATTCTTTTAAAAAAAAAACTGTGACAGCAGTATATATATGTTTTTATTTTTTTTAATTTATTTTTAATTTATTTATTGCAAACCGTTAATTGGAATGATTTATAATTAGTTGGAGAATCTAAAAACTTGTTTTGTAACTGATTCATGGATTGAGTTTGTGCCTGGGTCATTTGGTTTTTTGGTGAAGATGAAGAACAATGTTTTTTTGAACGAGTTATACATAATTAAAACGCATATTATTTCAGAAAAACTCAAATGGAGGAAGGGTTAGAGGTGTTTTGTGAAACCGAGAGGTCATGGGTTCGAACCCGGTTCGAGGCATTTTTTTTTAGAAAAGCTATAGAAGGTAGTTTCTTTTTTTCTCATTATTATTATTATTATTATTATTATTATTATTATTATTATTATTGTTATTATTAGTTGTTGTTATTATTACTAGTATTGTAGTTATGATTATTACTATTATTATTAGTAAAAGAATTAGATATCATCTATTGTTATTATCATAATTTAAATTACAATCATGATTTATATATATATATAATATAAGTATACGTTTCAAAATGAAATTTAGCATAAATTCTATATAGCTATAAATATATAAATAATACATAATAATAAATGAAATTTTGTGATTTACACTATATGTATTAATATATGTAAAAATGATATAGGTTCGTGAATCCGATGCCAACCCTGCATTGCTCAATATAGTCATATGTATTTTTACTACAAAATACATTAGGTGAGTTTCATTTGCTCCCTTTTTAAATGCTTTTGCAATATATATTTTTGGAACTGAGAATACATGCGCTGCTTTTATAAATGTTTTACGAAATAGACACAAGTAATCGAAACTACATTATATGGTTGAACGATCGAAGCCGAATATGCCCCTTTTTAGCTTGGTAACCTAAGAATTAGGGAACATCACTAATTTTGAGAATTAGTGCACGCCTAATTGACGCGAATCCTAAAGATAGATCTATTGAGCCTAACGAACCCCATCCAAAGTACCGGATGCTTTAGTACTTCGATGTTGTTTTTATCATGTCCGAAGGATTTTCCGGAATGATAGGGGATATTCTTATATGCATCTTGTTAATGTCGGTTACCAGGTGTTCAATCCATATGAATGATTATTTTTGTCTCTATGCATGGGACGTATATTTATGAGAACTGAAAATGAAATCTTGTGGTCTATTAAAATTATGAAATGATTATTTATGATAAACTAATGAACTCACCAACCTTTTGGTTGACACTTTAAAGCATGTTTATTCTCAGGTATGAAAGAAATCTTTCGCTGTGCATTAGCTCATATTAGAGACATTACTTGGAGTCATTCATGACATGTTTCAAAAGACGTTGCATTATAGTCGTCGAGTTCATCAAGATTATTATTAAGTCAATTATAGATGGATATATTATGAAATGGTATGTATTCCGTCAACTTTCGATATAATGAAAGTTTGTCTTTTAAAAACGAATGCAATGTTTGTAAAATGTATCATATAGAGGTCAAGTACCTCGCGATGTAACCAAATGTAATGTATTCGTCCAGATGGATTGGGACGGGGTCTCTACAGTTAGTTGCTAGAATTTTGGCAAGCTTAATTGTTGTGGGTAGCGCTATTGAGAGTGACGTCTCTATCCGGATGACCGTTGGTCAATGGATACATAATAATTATTTAACGACACGAACGAATAAAGTGATCACGGGGTAACTTGTTTAGTTTCGATATCATACACCTCAGCACTACTAACGAACTGATTAAACTTTATAACTAAATCTTGTGGTCTAAACACTATTATAAACCTATGTTGTTCACTCAACCATTTTTGGTTGACACTTTAAGCATGTTTTGTCTCAGGTGAAGATTGCTAAAGATTATTTGCTATTTGAACCTTGCTGCTTTTGGAGTCTGCATTTTATCATTTATATCATTGCATTAAAACATTTAGTTTACATTTACATTTTTAAGGATTCAATTGTAATGACTTATACTTTCCGCTGCTATAATACATTGGTTTTTAATTAAAACGTCTCATATAGAGTCGTTCTCGCTTTACACTTGTGTTATGATATTGGTTAGTCACATATGACCCTCGGTCCCATTTAAGGGGTGTGACAGATTGATATCAGAGCCAGGTTGTTATAGAGAATCAGAATTGCATTTTATGTGCTCCTTATGTGTTAGTTAGGTGCCTTAGCAATCTATAGGTCTATAACCTTTCCTGTTTTAGTTTCTAGTGCTTTTCCCCTTAGATTTTATTTGTGATTTTGCGTCATCCTTAGAACCTACCTAATCATCTCTCTTTCTTTTCATTTAGGATGTCTCGCTGTAACCCAATCGTCATTTCTGACTCCGAGGGATCCAACTCCGAGGGATCTGTCCGCACACCGACTTATGGACCCGTTTCCCTGCCATTATCACCAATTCACCCCTATTATATTCCTTCTAGTCCACCACACTCCCCTCTTATGGAAGAATCCCACACTAATGCTAACTATGATGGGGATGACGAGGAGGAAGATTTTGTGGAAGAGATGATTGAGGAAGAAGTGGAGGAGGAGCCTTCCGAGGAAGAACCTGAGGAAGAGTCCAAGTCCGAGTCCTCTGTGAAGCGACCCGTCCTAATCCATCCAGACGAAGTCCATATTGATTACAAACGATTCACAATAGTTGGTTACATCGCGAGGTACTTGACCTCTATATGATACAATTTTACAAACATTGCATTCGTTTTTAAAGACAAACTTTCATTACATAGAAAGTTGACGGCATGCATACCATTTCATAATACATCCAACTATAATTGACTTAATAATAATCTTTATGAACTCGACGACTCAAATGCAACGTCTTTTGAAATATATCATGAATGTCTCCAAGTGATATCTCTAATATGAGCAAATGCACAGCGGAAGATTTCTTTCATACCTGAGAATAAACATGCTTTCAAGTGTCAACCAAAAGGTTGGTGAGTTCATAGGTTTAACATAAAACAATAAAATTCATCATTTTGATAGACCACAAGATTTAAATCCTGCATGGTACAAATTGGCCCGAATCCTATACCCACCTGTAATGTACATGCGATATCTTTTAAATACAGTACACCTTTCTCGTGTACGAAATCATCTTTCATAAATCTTAGTAACCGTACACATATCTCATGTACAAAAATAACATACACATAACCTGTGTATAAAATCATTCTCTCGATACATAACATTCACTTTTCATTCATAACTTGGCTTGGTAACCGACCTTAACATATAATGCGCATAATAATATCCCCAAAACAGAACATCTCGTCTGTATAATAATCATATAAACTTCGAAATACTAAACACCACGCCCACTAGCCCTTACGTCTAGTGAATATTCTGGGTGGGGGTGTTAAACCCGGTAGTTACCTTTAGGATTCGCGTCAATTAGGCGTGCACTAATTCTCAAAATTAGTGATGTTCCCTAATTCTTAGGTTACCAAGCAATAATAATCAGGGAAAAAATATTCACAACAATTAGTGGCAATTATCAAGTCCATATACTTCAATGGTGGCAATTATCACGTCCACATAATTCATTCGAGGAATGTTTTTCCTTGTGTCTATCTCGTCAAACATTTATAAAATTATTTCATGTATTCGCAGTTCAAAATATATTTCAAAAGCATTTAATAAAGCAGTTGTAAAAGTAGCGCAGTATTCTCAGTTACAAAAATGTAAAGAGTAAAAAGGAATCAAATGAACTCACCATACTGTATTTTGTAGTAAAAATACATATGACGACATTTAATAAGTATAGGGTTGGCCTCGGATTCACGAACCTATATCATTTATGGATATATTAATACACGTAATCGTAATCGATCAATTATATATATATTTTTGTTATTAATAATATACTTGTTATACCATATGATATTTAGATAAGTTTAATATATTTAGTTTATATGTTTTATATAACTATTACTTATCGTTAATAATAAAAACCATACATTAAAGTTTAGTATATATTTATATTTTAGTTGATATAGCTTAACTAATATCTTTTTAGTAATAAAAGTATAGCGTAATGTATTTTTATATAAAAGTATCTATTTATGATAATATTAATAGTTTTAGTGATAACAAAATAATAATTTTATAGAATGATAATAATGACAATAAGTTTAATAATAATAATAATACTACTTATATTACTAACAAAAATATTCTTATTTATAACTATAATCTTAATAATAATAATGATAACTAATACTTGCATGACAAAATTTATAATAATAAATACATTAGTAATGTTAATAATAATAATAATAATAATAATAATAATAATAATAATAATAATGGTTTTAATACTCATAACTATGATGATGATAATAATAATAATAATAATAATAATAATAATAATAATAATAATAATAATAATAATAATAATAATAATAATAATAATAATAAGTGTCATACTACTAATAATAACAATAATATCAATAACAATAACAATAATCATAGTAATCACATTAGTAATAATAATCACATAAATGATAATCAAAATAATAATAATAATGATAATAGTAATAAAAGCTACCTTAAAAGGCTTTAAGAAAAATAATTGCTCGCCCCCGGGTTCGAACCAGTGATCTCTCGTTTAAGCAACAACACCTCTACCCATTGCTCTATCTACTGCTTTCATATTTTGTTACACAGCCTAATCCTATTAAATCTTGATTTCTATTTCTAGCTTGCTAATAACCCAACAAAAATTTGGCCCATCCTAGAAAATTTGAAATCCAAATCTAAAGACCTGCAAGGGGAACTGCAGTAGCCCGATTTGATTTTTAATTTCGATAAAAACATTTGCAGTTGCCAAGATTCGAACTCAGGACCCCTTGTCTACCCAACACTTACTTAAACCACTTAACCATTTTTGTTTCTTGTAAATACATCGAGTGTTTAATTACTTAATACGTACGAGTAGTTTATCATTTTCATCTTAAACCATTCATCATCGTTATTATCATTGGTAATTATTTACATCATATTATCAACATGTATCCTCATCATTTCTTCACGTTATTCGCCATTGCATCATCGAACTTTATTTTCTAACAACACTTCATTATTTCATGTATCATCATCCCATCATGGGTCTCGATTAGAATATGAAACAGAAGGCCGTAGGTGATTAAGTGGAGATGATTATTCTTGATTGTAACCCAGTGATAACAATATAGTAGCACAAGTGGTAACCGATGGTGGTTCTTGAGTGGGTTTACGACTGAACAACAAGACATCGATAACAAGTTGCTTCGATGATGGTTGAGTGGTGTTGTTTTATGGATCATATGAAATAGAAAGAGAAACGAAGAAAAAGAAAAAAAATATTAAAAGTGGGTTTCGAAGATGACAACTTGTTATTGTTGTAGTTTGATGAACATGGGTTAATGAAGGTGGTTGTGGTTGTGCTTACAACTAAACAAGAACCAGTCGAAAAAGAAAACAAGCCAAACAGTAGCGGTGTAGAAAGGGTTTGGTGATCGTGAGGTTGACGAGGGTGTGGTTTTAGTGGTAATGGATGTCGAATAAAGGAATAAGAGAATCGGGTGCAAGGTGGCTCGATGAATATTAGTAAATGATAGTTTTTCATGGTTATGGTGATGATTTCATCGATCAACCCCAATACCCAACAAGTTTAGTGTTGGTGATGTCCGGTGGTTCTCATGGCGGTTTATGGTGGTTCATCGAAAAGGAAAATAGAAGGAAGAAGTGAGTGTTGTGAGGTTTTATTTATGAATGCATTATTATGCAGTGTATATATGTATGTATAAAGAGATAATTAGATAGATCTTTTGCATATATCATATTAGTCAACAACAAAAATAGTAACCATAACACTTTAATTTACACAGTACTATCATGCGTATATATAGAAAGAGATATAGAAAAAGATATAGCCACGTGGAATAAATAATATATAATATTAATAATAATCAACTAGTTAAACAGTAATTGAATCATGTGAATTTAATTTGTCTAAACACTACCGACAGTTTTTCCCGAATGACTATATCGTGTCCATTGCTAAACAGTTACGGAATAAAAAGTGTTCCTAAAAATCCCAAATTTTTAGATTAAATATATTTAATTATTTCACTCATTATCTGTTTGAAATCTGATCAAAAAGGTTCGATAATTGTTTATTTTCTGTTCCAATTTATATGTACGGAGTACCAATATTTAGACTTAAAAAGGTAAAAATATTTTTAACAAATCTAACATCTTCGTAATCGATTTACAGTTCAACTTTTATTTCGATCCATCATGAACATGTGTTATTTTTATATTAAAACTAACGAAACGTCAACCGAGTATTACTGACATTTACAGAATAGGTCCAAAATCATATTTATTCAATATGCTCTTTATATATATAAGAACAGTTTTAAATAATAAATTTTTACTATGTAAATATATTTATTAATTATATATTTTATACAATTAAATTTAATATAACAATATATATACACAAGTAATATTTATATATATACCTACACATATTTATATATACATATTTACAAACACTGGTTCGTGAATCATCGGGAATTGTCAAAGGGTAAATGAATACATGAACATAGTTCAAAATTTTTTTGAGACTTCAATATTACAGACTTTGCTTATCGTGTCGGAAACATATAAAGATTAAGTTTAAATTTGGTCGGAAATTTTCGGGTCGTCACAGTACCTACCCGTTAAAGAAATTTCGTCTCAAAATTTGAGTGAGGTGGTCATGGCTAACAATAAAAATGTTTTCATGACAAATATGAGTTGATAAAAAAAATTATCACCATTGTGTAATATGAATAAACAATTCAATTATTCGAAGAGTACGAATGAAGCTATCTCAAAAGAGTGAAATGAGAGAAATAAAGTTTCGTCTTAACTTTTGATGTTGTCTTGGTTGATTCCGGAATTCAAGGAGTTTTAGGAAAAATCTTCAAAATCTAAAAGACTTGATTCTTTGGTGAATAAGAAAATTAAGATCTCTATAATTAAATACGGTGATCTGCCTTGATTACTCTATCTGATATTTCCATTATAAATTAAGCTCTTCCATTCCATTATTCTCACCATTCCTATACTTTCTTTCTTAATTCATACATCTAAAAGATTGTGAAAATGTTTAATCCCGTTCTAATCCTTGATATTTTTCTAATTATCATTTATGTCGTCCTTCTTTTCAATCTTCTACCGGAAAAATCTGTTTGCTTCTACTATTACCTTGGGGTGATACTATTCTTAATTTTACTGTGTCTTTATATTGTTGTTCGTATTAATATCTACGGTTTGTAACCTCCGTTTTGTTATTGGGCTTTATATTTTCTCTTATATTTTGGAGCTCTTTGCCTTTTTATTATCCTCTCGACCTCTGGTAAAGCGAGTAATGGTCCAGAATTCGTAAGTATGGAGTTTTGAATGAACTTAATGTTTTAAACAAGAAAGAACGTAATAGCACGATTTGATTTGTCAAATTACCAGAATCACCGAGAATAGAACTATCAAGAATATATTTTCTTGATATGTTCAGAAATTAAGCAGAATGAAAGAGTTATGTAACATGGCACATGATGACGTTATGATCTGTGAATCATCACGTTCCATTAGAAACTCAGCATGACTTACTGTAATATAATCACGTTGATCAAGTGTAATTATATTATACTAACTCATGCTTCAGTTCCCAACATTACTTCAATAACATTCATATTTTAAGCTCGAAAGTTTACAGAATATAGAAACTAACAGTTTTTATATGATATAACACTGATAGCACGAAGAGATTAATGATTTCAGATAAGAATAATTATGAAAATATCTTCAAAAATATGGAGGATATTTATAATGAAAGATACGATGATATATTGGAATTTCTAATATCGAAGGATGGTGAAGAAAATTTGTCCGCAAGAGTTTGGAGTCAGAAGCAAGGTATTCGCTGAAGATTTCATCAGAAACAGAATCATCAAGATTCTTAATGTACAAGTTTAGTCCTTGTGATTTGTTCAGAGACTCCTTCGTAGTTTGCTCAATCAGTTTTTTTTTTTTCAAACTTTTTCTGAGCTTTGCCAGCATACATTTCTTTATCATCAACTTTTGACTGTTGAGGTCGTTTACAGTTTTTGTTGCTTCATTCAACTTTTCAAAATTTAGAGTATTAATTCGCAGACTGGGTGCTTTTCAGAATTTCAGAATGGAAGATCATAATTCTAAGAGATAAATGTTATATGGATACATATAACTGTTGATGTAGAAACATTGCGAGACTCACAATACAGATTTGTTGATTCCCGGTAATTGGTATGGCAATTCTTGTTACAAGATGTGGATGAGTACATGATGAGACTTCAATATATAAATATAGTGATTTGTCAGAGGGATTTAAACCAAGGAGCGACGAGGTTGCTGGTACATCTGCTGGTAATATGGTAGAATATAAAAGATTCCCCACTAACGATAAAAGAGCATGCATATATATCAAGGTTATAGTAAGGCTAGTCCGACTGAAAAGTCGAAGTTGACTTGTTGAAGCTGTGACAAATTTGACTAATTTGGAAAGAGGTTGCAAAGTTACTTTTCGGTAATAACAATGCCAAAGAAGCTAGCACAGACACGTGTTAAACGTTTGCTCAGGTTCCGAGTATTTTCAATTGCATAATTATATGTATCAATCTTTTCTTCCGTAGATGAAGTGCAGTTGGTTCATCCTCTCGATTGAGGTGTTTTCAAGAATCATGAAAGGTTTGAATGTAGATTGTAATCGTCGAGATACAAACGAGGTTTAAGATGAAATCAAGTGGCAAACTTGAAGAAATGTTTAGTTTCATATGTTATAATCAATATTTTAATTCATTTTAATTGTCCAGTGTCATTAGTCCACAGTTATCAGTCCAATAATTCATATATAGTTTAATATATATATTCGAATTAATTATTACGTATCGTAACCCGTGTACATGTCTCAGACTCGATCACAACTCAAACTATATATATTATTGTAGAATCAACCTCAACCCTGTATAGCTAACTCCAGCATTACTGCATATAGAGTGTCTATGGTTATTCCAAATATTATATATAGATGCGTCGATATGATATGTCAAAACCTTGTATACGTGTCCTGATATTTAAAGTGCGTAAAATAAATAACAGAAATTAAATGACGATAAATAAAATTGCGAGAATATAAATTGCGATAAATAAATTGCGATAAATAAAATGTGATACAGAATTAACAGTTAGCTAGGAACAGTTAGCTAGGATCTTGTTAGCGTGGTTTCTTAACAAAATTTCATATTGTTAATTAGTCTATTTCTAATCAATTTTTATTGTGTCCATTATTTCTTCATTATGCCACTTGTTGGATTCTGATAGGTCAAAATCCAAATATGAAATTGAATTTGAATGAAAATAGTTATTCTTTGGTGAACGGATACGTATATCGGTGGTTGTAAATAGGATAGTAAATGATTGTTGAATCAGATTCGAAGAATGTACAGTGTAACTTATTAATGTGAAATCTTAAATATTCCTCGGGTATTACCTACCCGTTAAAATATTTTCATCATTAACAGTTTGTACAAAAGAATTTTTAATTACAATCTTTATGAAAACATATATATACATATATATTTTCTTCAGATGTAATCATGGATTTAATGAGTCAATATGATATTAGACTCATTTGATTTACCGTTAGAATAAGAATATATAATCTCTAAAACATTAGAGATTATATAATCGCCATGTCGAACGAAGATAAATGATGTAGAACGATTCGTGGAACGATAATTATACTCTAGGTACAGAATGAGATGTTGAGGCATGGATTGTTGATGGTACTGGTGCTGTTACTGATGGTACTGTTGGTGCCGGTGATCTTGCTGAAGCTGGTACATTTTGCACCATATTTTCCAAGGCTACAACTCGGGTGCGAAGCTCTTTGACGTATTACTACGGGATGATTGTCGGTAGAAACGAGCGAATGAATAAGGTTTAAAATTTTAGATAGAATATAATCTTGGCGAGATATTCAGAAAATGAGTGTGAAAATGGTGTTTCGAATGGGTTTGTCGGTAAGTGCTTCAAGTTCATCGTCAAGAGTGCAGTTGGTGGGTGGAAAGGATCGTCTTCTTCTCGTCTCCATCGATTAAGTCGACTAGGAACCCATCGGATGAATTGGGGATGTCCGATTGGTTGATTTGTTCTGGTGACGCTGCTTCCGGAGCTTAGGTGAACATTCATGTCGGAATAGCTGTCGGAATAACTATCGGAATAGCTATCGAAATCTGAGGGACTCGAACTGGTCGAGGGATTCATCTCGTACAATCAGATGAAGGATTTTCGATAAAAAATAGATTATAGAATGTAGATTAGTACCCTGCAATACATAATTTACATATGTATATATAATACTAAAATCCCATAAGTTACGGAGGAATCTACGAAAGCTGTCAGGCAAAGGTAACAATAACAGATACGCTAATATATAAATTAGCAGATACGATAAGATATGAACTTTGTCTATACACTATTCATGCAGTCGACGCAGTAAAATGTGTCTAGACTAAGAATAATAAGCAAGTGATTTCCTAAGAATGATAAGCAGGTAATTTTTGACACAAATGATAAGCAAAACTTTTGACATGCAGACACGGTCGAAGTCCAGACTCACTAATGCATCTAAACAACTATCAGTTAGACACATTAATGCAAGACCTGGTTCGCTAAGACCACCGCTCTGATACCAACTGAAGCGACCCATCCTAATCCATCCGGACGAAGTCCATATCGATTACAAACGATTCACAATAGTTGGTTACATCACGAGGTACTTGACCTCTATTTGATACAATTTTACAAACATTGCATTCGTTTTTAAAAGACAAACTTTCATTACATAGAAAGTTGACGGCATGCATACCATTTCATAATACATCCAAATATAATTGACTTAATAATAATCTTGATGAACTCGACGACTCGAATGCAACGTCTTTTGAAATATGTCATGAATGACTCCAAGTAATATCTCTAATATGAGCAAATGCACAGCAGAAGATTTCTTTCATACCTGAGAATAAACATGTTTTCAAGTGTCAACCAAAAGGTTGGTGAGTTCATAGGTTTAACATAAAACAATAAAATTCATCATTTTGATAGACCACACGATTTAAATCCTGCATGGTACAAATGAGCCCGAATCCTATACCCACCTGTAATGTACATGCGATATCTTTTAAATACAGTACACCTTTCTCGTGTACGAAATCATCTTTCATAAATCTTAGTAACCGTACACATATCTCGTGCACAAAAATAACATACACATAACCTGTGTATAAAATAATTCTCTCGATACATAACATTCACTTTTCATTCATAACTTGGCTTGGTAACCGACCTTAACATATAATGCGCATAATAATATCCCTAAAACAGAACATCTCGTCTGTATAATAATCATATAAACTTCGAAGTACTAAACACCACGCCCACTAGCCCTTACATCTAGTGAACATTCTGGGTGGGGGTGTTAAACCCGGTAGCTACCTTTAGGATTCGCGTCAATTAGGCGTGCACTAATTCTCAAAATTAGTGATGTTCCCTAATTCTTAGGTTACCAAGCAATAATAATCAGGGGGAAAATATTCACAACAATTAGTGGCAATTATCAAGTCCACATAATTCAATGGTGGCAATTATCACGTCCACATAATTCATTCGAGAAATGTTTTTCCTTGTGTCTATCTCGTCAAACATTTATAAAATCATTTAATGTATTCGCAGTTCAAAATGTATTTCAAAAGCATTTAATAAAGCAGTTGTAAAAGTAGCGCATGTATTCTCAGTCCCAAAAATGTAAAGAGTAAAAGGGAATCAAATGAACTCACCATACTGTATTTTGTAGTAAAAATACATATGACGACATTGAATAAGTATAGGGTTGGCCTCGGATTCACGAACCTATATTATTTGTGGATATATTAATACACGTAATCGTAATCGATCAATTATATATATATATATATATATATATATATATATATTTTTTTTTGTTATTAATAATATACTTGTTATACCATATGGTATTTAGATAAGTTTAATATATTTAGTTTATATATTTTATATAACTATTACTTATCATTAATAATAAAAACCATACATTAAAGTTTAGTATATATTTATATTTTAGTTGATATAGCTTAACTAATATCTTTTTAGTAATAAAAGTATAGCGTAATGTATTTTTATATAAAGTATCTATTTATGATAATATTAATAGTTTTAGTGATAACAAAATAATAATTTTATAAGAATGATAATAATGACAATAAGTTTAATAATAATAATACTACTTATATTACTAACAAAAATATTCTTATTTATAACTATAATCTTAATAATAATAAGGGCAAATAGCCCAAAAAGGTAACGTAAGTGACCAAATTTTCCAATAAAGGTAACATTTATAATTTCGTGCTTAAAAAGGAATATAAACTTAAAATCTGTGTAAATAAAGGAGTTTTAACCTAGAAACCTGATATGTTGATGAGTCATCAAGTTATACCAATGTGGCAATACATACATGGCAATTCATTCAATTTATTCTAATCTCATCTTCATCACCTAACTTGAAAAATTAACAATGTTCAAGGTAGCAACTTGAAAAAAAATCAAATACAACATATACAATATATAACTAATTATGTGGAGCGTCATTAAGTGTTCCTAAAATTAGTCGATTATTGAATGTTTCCACTCTTCTATTAATTGATTATTTTAAATTTTAATTTTATTTACTTCTTTTGGATTAAAGTAAAAATATTTTGAGATTTTGGGTGTTATGTTAAGATTAAACTATTTAACAACAGCAAATAGGTCCTTTTCAATTCAAAGGATAAGGATTAATTGTTTTTAATTTACAAAGGAAAAAGAATGAAGGATAACGAAGACTGCCTTTTCAAACCAGTTTAATTGTTTTAAAAAAAAATTATTTAACAAAGACACCAATATTATCACCAGGTCTTTTTCCACATCTGATGGCGATGAAGTTGCAGGTGAGGAACAATTTGACGATGAAGATAAGGATGACAATGAATAAGATGATGACGATGCAGTTTGATGACGATAACTAATAGGCCGATCTCCGGCGACGATGAACCAACAATATCACCACTTTCTAGATCAATTGACAGTGAAGAACATGGCGATGTATGATGATAAGATATATGATATAGATATGATGATAGGCGATGGTGGATCTGACTTGTTTCTAAACATAAAATAAAAAATAAATTAATTATTTAATTAAATTAAAAGTAAAGTATATTAAATTAACACATAACTAAAATGCCATGTAAGAGTTTTTAACCAAGTAATCCGTCCACGTAGACAATACATCACACCTCAACACATGTATGACCGGTTACCTTTTTAAAAGGTAGGACACACCCCTAATTGCATCAATTTTAAGTTTATACTTCTTTTTGAGCACAAAATTATCAATGTTACCTTTATTGGAAAATTTGATCAGTTACGTTACCTTTTTGGGCTATTTGCCCTAATAATAATGATATCTAATACTTGCATGACAAAATTTATAATAATAAATACATTAGTAATGTTAATAATAATAATAATACTAATGGTTTTAATACTCATAACTATGATAATAATAATAATAATAATAATAATAATAATAATAATAATATAATAATAATAATAATAATAATAAGTGTCATACTACTAATAATAACAATAACAATAATCATAGTAATCACATTAGTAATAATAATCACATAAATGATAATCAAAATAATAATAATAATAATAATAATAATAATAATAATAATAATAATAATAATAATAATAATAATAATAATAATAATAGTAATAAAAGCTACCTTAAAAGGCTTTAAGAAAAATAACTGCTCGCCCCCGGGTTCGAACCAGTGATCTCTCCTTTAAACGACAACACCTCTACCCATTGCTCTATCTACTGCTTTCATATTTTGTTACACAGCCTAATCCTATTAAATCTTGATTTCTATTTCTAGCTTGCTAATAACCCAACAAAAATTCGGCCCATCCTAGAAAATTTGAAATCCAAATCTAAAGTCCAGCAAGGGGAACAGCAGCAGCCCGATTTGATTTTTAATTTCGATAAAAACATTTGCAGTTGCCAAGATTCGAACTCAGGACCCCTTGTCTACCCAACACTCACTTAAACCACTGAACCATTTTTGTTTCTTGTAAATACATCGAGCATTTAATTACTTAATACGTACGAGCAGTTTATCATTTTCATCTTAAACCATTCATCATCGTTATTATCATTGGTAATTATTTACATCATATTATCAACATGTATCCTCATCATTTCTTCACGTTATTCGCCATTGCATCATCGAACTTTATTTTTTAACAACACTTCATTATTTCATGTATCATCATCCCATCATGGGTCTCGATTAGAATATGAAACAGAAGGCTGTAGGTGATTAAGTGGAGATGATTATTCTCGATTGTAACCCAGTGATAACAATATAGTAGCACAAGTGGTAACCGATGGTGGTTCTTGAGTGGATTTACGACTGAACAACAAGACATCGATAACAAGTTGCTTCGATGATGGTTGAGTGGTGTTGTTTTATGGATCATATGAAACAGAAAGATAAAAGAAGAAAAAGAAAAAAAAAATTAAAAGTGGGTTTCGAAGGTGACAACTTGTTATTGTTGTAGTTTGATGAACATGGGTTAATGAAGGTGGTTCTGGTTGTGCTTACAACTAAACAAGAACCAGTCGAAAAAGAAAACTAGCCAAACAGTAGCGATGTAGAAAGGGTTTGGTGATCGTGAGGTTGATGAGGGTGTGGTTTTAGTGGTAATGGATGTCGAATAAAGGAATAAGAGAATCGGGTGCAAGGTGGCTCGATGAATATTAGTAAATGATAGTTTTTCATGGTTATGGTGATGATTTCATCGATCAACCCCAATACCCAACAAGTTTAGTGTTGGTGATGTTCGGTGGTTCTCATGGCGGTTTATGGTGGTTCATCGAAAAGGAAAATAGAAGGAAGAAGTGAGTGTTGTGAGGTTTTATTTATGAATGCATTATTATACAGTGTATATATATGTATATATAAAGAGATAATTAGATAGATCTTTTGCATATATCATATTAGTCAACAAAAAAAATAGTAATCATAACATTTCAATTTACACAGTACTATGATGCGTATATATAGAAAGAGATATAGAAAAAGATATAGCCACATGGAATAAATAATATATAATATTAATAATAATCAACTAGTTAAACAGTAATTGAATCATGTGAATTTAATTTGTCTAAACACTACCGACAGTTTTTCCCGAATGACTATATCGTGTCCATTGCTAAACAGTTACGGAATAAAAAGTGTTCCTAAAAATCCCAAAATTTTAGATTAAATATATTTAATTATTTTACTCATTATCTGTTTGAAATCTGATCAAAAAGGTTCGATAATTGTTTATTTTCTGTTCCAATTTATATGTACGGAGTACTAATATTTAGACTTAAAAAGGTAAAAATATTTTTAACAAATCTAACATCTTCGTAATCGATTTACAGTTCAACTTTTATTTCGATCCATCATGAACATGTATTATTTTTATATTAAAACTAACGAAACGTCAACCGAGTATTACTGACGTTTACAGAATAGGTCCAAAATCATATTTATTCAATATGCTCTTTATATATATAAGAACAGTTTTAAATAATAAATTTTTACTAAGTAAATATATTTATTAATTATATATTTTATATAATTAAATTTAATATAACAATATATATACACAAGTAATATTTATATATATACCTACACATATTTATATATACATATTTACAAACACTGGTTCGTGAATTATCGGGAGTTGTCAAAGGGTAAATGAATACATGAACATAGTTCATTTTTTTTTAGACTTCAATATTACAGACTTTACTTATCGTGTCAGAAACATATAAAGATTAAGTTTAAATTTGGTCGGAAATTTCGGGTCGTCACACTCTGTTGCCTTACCTCCTTCTTTAAAAAGAAAGGAACTCGAAACATCAAAAACTGAGAGTTCAAGTTCATCCAAAGAACCCCGTCTTACCACTGTTCCCGTGCTTTGCACGAACTCTGTTGAACATGCTAAGGTAAAGAGTGATTTACATGAAGTGAAGACAGAGTTTGGTAAGTTAAAGGAACTTCTGGATGGTCAATTTAGTACGCTTAAAGATCAACAAGAGGAATTGTCAACATACTCATATGATGTGTATAACATCTTTAGAAAGACTGCTAAGAGACATGATAGAGAAATTGAGCTTCAAGATCAAAGGATTGAGAAACTGGAGAAGGAGGTGCAGTTTCTCAAGGATCTTCTGTGGGAACATTTCAAGACCTAACCCCCATCACCTAAGAATTAGATCACAGGATTTCTTTTCCATTTCCGTATATGTGTTTTCAATTCATTGTAAAGGCTTTTCCTAAACCTACTATCTTTGTTTCGTTTCGTGTTTATTCTAGTTTCGTTTCGTGTGTAATAAAAGATGTTAGTTATCTTTGTGATGTTTAATGAAATTCAAGTGTCTTTAATACATCTCGTCGTTTCTCCTACCTATTTTCCTAATACATGTTGTGTGAAATTTGTGCATTATTAAACAAACTTATAACTTACTAGCACCGTAACTCTTCGACTAATACTGTTGTATGTATTGAAGATAAATGGCTCAATCAACTCATGGTGCTAACACTCTTCTAAACGTTACTTTGACTCCCGCACAATTTCAACAACTGTTGGCGGCTGTACAAGGCAATAGCAACAATGGCGAACCGCGAAATCTTTCAACTGCTTGTTCACATCAAAATTTCATGAACTACCAGCCCCCTATATACCAGAGTACTGAAAGACCTGGGCTTAGTAATATAGAAATGGTGAATGCTGATCTCATGAGCTACACCAACCGATTTCAAGAATTTGCTCTCATGACTACTCCCGAGTATCTAGGGATCCAATGCTACATCAATGGATTACCTGAGGAAGTCCGGAGAGATGTTACCTTGACGAACCCAAGCACCATACAAGAAGCCGCTTGCATGGCAAGCTATTTCATCGACAAATATAAGGAGAAAGAAGGTGCAAAAAGGAAGAGAGAAGGAATGGAGCAAGAAAATTCTAAAAGCAAATTCAACAAGCTTTATAAGGGAAACCATCCTTATTGCAAAAGATGTGAGAGACATCATAAAGGATGGTGTAAGGCCAAGTGCACAAAGTGTAAGAAGGTGGGTCACGTAGCCAAGAATTGTAGGGTTGTTATTCCAGCAACCAAAACTCCAGCCACAAAGGCAAATGCAACCGTTCCTACTTTCTATAACTGCAAAGGAGTAGGGCATTTCAAAAATAAATGTTCGAATAAGAGGAATAATGAAGAGGCACAATGACGAGTTTTTGGAAACCACTAGAGTCACTTAAATTTCTCATTTTTATAGTGTTCTTTATGTAACCATTTAGTACTTCTATATTTTGGAAGATTTCGTTAAGTTTCTGTAATACTCTGGTTATTTTTCTTTTAAATGAATGAATGATGTTATTTTCTTTTCTTTCATTTTCCATTGAATCATTCACCTCGAAGGAGATGAATATTGACTAGATGACATAGTAGTAACTTTATAGAGGGATAAAAGTATGATTTAGTATAATATAATGGCGCCTGATCAACGTAGTTATATTATGATAAATCATGCAGAAATCCTAATGGATCATGATGGAAATAAAATCTTATCAACCTTAAGACCATTGTGTACCGTTACCTACTCCTTATCACTATATTGTCAACTAAGAATATCAACCCTAGATATTATATTATCCTTCACTTGTAAAGTATCCACGCCCGGCGCTGCACCTATTGCATAGGCACCATACCGATTAGCTCCATCCGAAATGGAGGAATTATCCAACCAATTCCAAGAACTTTTGGAGAATTGTTTCATTTGTCATAGCTCGCCTTCATGGGGAGTACTTGTTCTAATTGTTAAGAAGAAAGATGGCACGTTGAGAATGTGTATCGATTACCGAGAACTCAACAAGCTAACCATCATGAATCGTTATCCACTTCTGTGTATTGATGACCTATTTGACCAACTGTAAGTGTCAAGCATCTATTCGAAGTATGACATTAGGTCGGGTTATTATCAATTAAGAGTCAATGAAGCTAATGTTTCTAAGACTACTTTCCGAACTCGTTATGAACATTATGAGTTTCTTGTCATACCTTTTGGTTTAACCAATGCTCCTGCTGTATTCATGGATCTTATGAACCGTGTATGCAAACCTTATCTTGACTAATTCGTGATCGTTTTTCATTGATGACATCTTAATCTATTCCAAGAGCGAGAAAGAACATGAGCAACATTTGCGATTGATTCTAGAGCTCTTAAAGAAGAAACAACTGTATGCCAAGTTTTTCAAGTGTGAACTTTGGCTGCGAACCGTGCAATTTCTTGGACATGTAGTTGATAGTGAAGGAATACATGTCGATCCTATAAAAATCACCGCTATTCGAAATTTTCAAGAACTAATCTTGGATAAAGTCCATAAGACTAAATATTCCATTCACCCAGGCTCTTTTGGCTAAAATTTCATACAATATCAGCTATCACTCAAGTAGATCCCCACAATAATTAAGTGTAAACTTTGCTTTACCAAAACGTTGACCGAATGGAAATTTGTAGTCAACACTTCCTGTTAATTAAAGTTCATACATTTCACATCTCGAATCTTAAAAAGTGTCTTGTTGACGACATACTCGTTATTCCCTTGAATGATCTTCGCATTAATTGCACTTAACCGAAAAACCTATAGAAATTCTGGATCGTGAGGTTAAACGTTTGAAACAAAAATCTATTCCTATTGCTAAGATCCGTTGAAATTCACGAAGAGGCCCCGAGTATACCTGGGAACGTGAAGACCAGATGAAGCGGAAATATCCTCGTATTTTCATAAACGTTGATGCATCCGAGAAGTCTTACTGAAACTTCGGGACGAAGTTTAAATTAACGGGGAGGTACTATAACAACCCTCACTTTTCCCTTCTGAATTTACCAAATTGCCCTTAGGGTTTCAATGTCATACTCTGTGTATTAGCATTAGGGTTGTTATCCGGGATATAATAAATAAAGTAATTAATACTAAAACCCTAATATTATTTAAAACCCTAAACCTAACCCTAATACCATTTAATATTTAATATTAAACCCTAACCCTAATACTAAATTAATAAGCTAAACTATGTGTAATAATATTAAATGGTGACATTTATAAAATTTAAAAACTAATTAGAACCAAATTTAAAAGTTAATAAGTTAGGGACTAATAATTAAATAAAATGTAATTTAAATAAATGTAACCATAGTAATAATAATAAAATATATAAAATATATAAATAAATAATAAGAATGCCGTATAAAAAAAATATAAAATAAATTACAAAATAATTCGGCTAGGCTAGGAATAAAAGAGGAAACCATCTTGATCATTAAGTTAACTAGTCCTAGTTTAAGCCTAATTCTAATTCTTGATCACCAAGTAATCTTAGGAACCAAGTGCAATTAGGAAACCCAAACTCACCTATAAATACCCTCATGTCATTCCAAGTTTTGCACCACAAATTTAATCACAAAACCATTGTCGACTGTTTTTCCAGCTTTCCCTCCCTTCTAGCCGACTGAAACAAACCACAAAAACCCTCAGCATGCATCGACTAAAAACCCTCCACTTCAGCCCTCCATTCGACTAGTTTGTTGCTGTTATTCCAGCTTCTGTTTTCGCTACACAAACCCCACAAATCCTGCTGGTTTCTTGCTGCAATTTGCGAACCAAAATAGCCCAGGAAATGACCCATTGTTGCTGATGTGTTGCTGTTTGTCGAACCAGATTAGACCCAAAAAGACCCCTCAATTGGGTCGTTGTTGCTGCTGCTGGTTCATGTTTCTTTTCGCATCACCATCATCATCATAAGTCTTGATCTCTAGCTCATAAGGTAGCCTAAGCCCTAGCTTAATCTTGATTTAAATTTATTACTTTTAAGATTATAAGTATGTTGTTATTAAGTATTATGAAGTATGATCTTGATCAAGTATTATGATTAATTATTAATAAGAAGATTATGCTATTGTGATGGGTAATGTTATTAGGTTAATGATTAATAAAAGTTTATGATTTCATGTTGAATTTAGGTATGATCATGTGTTGGTAATAAGATTAAAAGATTATGATTAGTAAGATTTAACATGTTAGATTGTAAGTATTATGTTAATAATATGGTTAATACACATAAATAGTTTATGATTTTATGTTAAAGTTATTAGGTTAAGTTATGATAAAAAGTTATGATAAATAGTTATGATGTTATGTTAATGAAATTAGATTATGATTATGATAGTAAAGAATGAATGATGAATTATAACTATATTGAATAAGTTAATAAGAATGTTAAAAAGTTATGATTTTATGTGCATGAATTTTGATTAGGAAGTAATAATGATCATGATGTACATGCATGCATGCATGCATACGTACGTATGCGCATGTATACATTGTAGGTATATGTGTGTGTGTATGTATATGTAAATATATACATACGTATATATGCATGTGTATATATGTATGTGTGTATGTATGTATGAATGTGTATTATGAAAGTATTATATAAGGTTAGTAAATATAATAAGAAAAGTAATAAGTGCATATATATATATATATATATATATATATATATATATGTATATGTATCATCTTACACTTATATATATGTAACACCTACACCTAATATATATATACTATATAGTTATGAACATGTATGATCATAAATAAAGAATATATATATATATATATATATCGCATATGTGTATATTTATATATGTAACATATAATGATAAGTATACATAATAGTTGATTAATTAAATAATAATACTATTATTAGTATAACGTATACACCTAACTATATAGTAACACTTAATTACACTAAATATATTATCACCTATATATATATATATATATATATATATATATATATATATATATATATATATATAACTAATAAGTATATTAATAACTTGTTATGTGTATACACTTAACGTGAAGGTTATAATTAAAGATAGCGTACAAAGACTACAAACATCACCGCTACTTGTGGCCTAGGGTAATCCTTGTTACCATTATGGGACGCTTGTGGATCTCGAATGCCAAGACTTAGATTCTGGTCAAGAGATCCTGGGCCGCTCGGTAACAATAGATCATTCAAGTGACTTGCATGGTAGCAACGAAGTTTGGGCGAGTTTGTACAACATTTTGTTAAGAATTATAACCCGAACTTCTTAAATTAGAAGCTTACTATAAGTGGAAGCTTTCCATAAATAGTAAGTTTCCAAATATAAGAACTTTTGAGAAATAGGAACTTTTCTCGAAAACCGTCACTGTTAATATAGTTTGCTATATTAATAAACAAACTTTATGTCTGTTAGACATTAACTAATCAAAGATTATATCTCTAGATTAAGATCTCCGATTACATACTCCGTTCATACTACTTGCGTGGAATTTCTTGTTTGCTACTAAGTTGAACTTCATAGCCCCTCTTTTTACTATTTCATAACTATTTTATAACTTTGGGGTGAGACACATGTTTGCTTTTAAACTGTTTCATGATTAGACACAAGTACTCAAAACTTGATTAGTTCAAACTGTGCTATGACATGCTTTGTTTCATGCTTAATCCCTGCCATGATATCGTTAGTTGCTGGAATTTTGGCAAGCTTAATTGTTGTGGGTAGCGCTATTGAGAGTGACGTCTCTATCCGGATGACCGTTGGTCAATGGATACATAATAATGATTTAACAACACAAACGAATAAAGTGATCACGGGGTAACTTGTTTAGTTTCAATATCATACACCTCAGCACTACTAACGAACTGATTAAACTTTATAACTAAATCTTGTGGTCTAAACACTATTATAAACCTATGTTGTTCACTCAACCATTTTTTGTTGACACTTTAAACATGTTTTGTCTCAGGTGAAGATTGCTAAAGATTATTTGCTATTTGGACCTTGCTGCTTTTGGAGTCTGTATTTTATCATTTATATCATTTCATTAAAACATTTAGTTTACATTTACATTTTTAAGGATTCAATTGTAATGACTTATACTTTCTGCTGCTATAATACATTTGTTTTTAATTAAAACATCTCATATAGAGTTGTTCTCGCTTTACACTTGTGTTATGATATTGGTTAGTCACATATGACCCCCGGTCCCATTTAGGGGGTGTGACAATATTTATATTGTATTCTCTTCGTCCAATATTAATAGTACATCCATATTTTCCTTTTGGCCCGTCACAAATTATTAATCAACTTTCATAAATAGTTAAGAATAATTGGTTATAGTACTTTTATAAACTTATATTATTTAAGTAAGACAAAAATATAGGTAGAAAATAAGGAGTAAAGCTGGAAAGTCGAAAAAAAAGTAATGTGATAGTTATTTTTTTTAAACTGTATGTTTTTTTATTTGTGGACTATTAAATTGGAACGGATGAACTATCTTTTATATATGTATTTATAATTAATATTATATATATATATATATATATATATATATATATATATATATATATATATATATATATATATATATATATATATATATATATATATATATATATATATATGTGGTCATAATCAAGAGGGAAACACTTTTTTGGGGGGAAAGGGGAAGCAAATTTTTTTTTTTTCGTTTTTTGAAAAAACTTTGTTCACGAACAATATAGATTAGATGAAAATATGAACATTTAAAAAAGACACTTTGTGATGAATGTCATTATTTTGGCGGGAAAACGCTCGAAGAAAAAAATAAAAACATTCAACGCATTGAATGTTTTGCTGTTGAGTTTATTTGCATCGTTTTATTTTCATCTTGCGTGAAGTGTTTTTTTCGAATTTAGCCCGATTTAGAGTTTAGGGTTTAGGGTTTTGGGTTTTCGGGTTTACTCCGTAAACCCTCAACCCAAAACCCTAAACCCTAAACTCTAAACCGTTCGTGTTAAAATATTCAATCTAAACCCAAATTTCTAAACCCTAAACCCTAATTTCTAAACCCAAAACCCTAATTTCTAAACCATAATAGCTAAAACCTAATTTATAACCCCCTAATTTCTAACCCCTTAAAAAAAACTCAGCAGGAAAACATTCAATGCATTGAATGTTTTTATTTTTTTCTTCGAGCGTTTTCTCGCCAAAATAATGACATTCATCACAAAGTGTCTTTTTTAAATTCTCATATTTTCATCTAATCTATAATGTTCGTGAACAAAGCTTTTTAAAAAAAAACGAAAAAAATTACTTCCCCCCTTAAAAGTGCTTCCCTCTTGATTAAATCTCTCTCTCTCTCTCTCTCTATATATATATATATATATATATATATATATATATATATATATATATATATATATATATATATATATATATATATATATATATATATATAGTAGAGGGATCAAATGAGAATTTTTTTGTGTGAGAACTCTGAGAACTCAAAAATACACCGAAATTCGAGCAAAAATGGGAAATTCGAGCAAAAAACTCCATATTCGAGCAAAAAATAGGATACGGACGAGCAAAAAACATGATAGTCGAGCAAAAATGGAGAAAGTCGAACAAAAAAAAAGGACGAACAAAAATTTGATATTCGAACAAAAATTGTGATATTCTAACAAAAATGTGTTCTACATTTTTGAAATTCGAACACAAAAATGTAGAACACATAGGTAGTCGAACAAAAATTTTGATATTCGAACAAAAATGTGTTCTACATTTTTTTTCAAAAAAAAAATTTTTTTTTTGCTCGACTATGAAATTTTTGTTCGTCCGTGTTTTGTATTTTTGCTCTAATTCCCCTTTTTTCTCGAATTTAAGTGTATTTGGGTGTATTTTGGAGTTTCTAGAGTTCTCACACTAAAAAAGTTCTCACTGGATCCTCTCCCTATATATATATATATATATATATAGTGGTAGGATCAAGAGGGAAGTAACCAATCAGGGGGAAGCGGGGGGAAGCAAAAACTTTTTTTCTTTTCGTTTTTTGAAAAAACTTTGTTCACGAACATTATAGATGAGATGAACATATGAACATGTAGTAGAGATACTTTGTGATAAATGTTTTTATTTTGGTGGGAAAACGCTCGAAGAAGTAATATATAACAATTATCGTGTTTTCGAGCGTATGTTGATGTTTTAGCTATTGGGGTTTAGATATTAGGGTTTATAGGGTTTAGATATTAGGGTTTAGAAATTTAGGGTTTAAGGTTTAGATTTAGGGTTTAGATTTAGGATTTAGATTGAGTTTTTAACACGAACGGTTTAGAGTTTAGGGTTTAGGGTTTAGAGTTTAGGGTTTGGTGTTTTGGGAATAAACCCAAAACACCAAACCCTAAACCCTAAACTCTAAATCGGGCTAAATTTTACTTCACAAAACATAAAAAAAAAACGTTCATATTATTCACGAATAATATTATCTTGAATGTTATTTTTGTCGATCGTTTTCCCGCCTAAATAATAACATTCATCACGAAGCGTCTCTTCTAAATGTTCATATTTTCGTGTGATCTTGATGCCGGAAAAAAAAATTCCAAAAAAAACGAAATTTTTTTTTTTGCTTCCCCCCGCTTCTCCCGGATTGGTTACTTCCCCATTGATCCTGCCCATATATATATATATATATATATATATATATATATATAAAAGAAAAAGTTTTTGAGCTTTGTAGTTGAAAGTTATTTTAGGATGTTTGTATCTATATATTGTATCTATATACCTATATTATATTATATATATTATTAATTATTAAATTAATTACAAATTAATTAATATGTATATGAATTACAGTTATTGAAAGATAAGATATTATACGGAGTATAATATATGGATGAAGTACTTTTTTAGAATGACATTTATATTCCTAATTCTTCCAACAACTTAAACTCTATATTTCCCGGATTATTCGCAATGGATCAAAATCCTACTAATATTTTACATTAGTAGGGAGTATTCTATTAGCAATAGGAGTTGCTCCGTAATATCGTTACCCATTAGCAATTTATGCTTAGGTATCCATTTACATATATTCTTTTTATATATAAAGAAAATGCGCAAAAATTTTGAACGAATTTATTTTTTTGTTCGTCGCGAGTTACGTTTCACCGCCATTACCATTCAACTCGAAATATTTTTACGAACTAAACGCAATAAATTGTATTTGATACGAAGCTTCAATGCAATACCAACGAAGCATTATTTTTAACAATAAATATGGAAATGATTTGAATTTAGAGTTTAAGTCCTTAAAATATTTATGAACATGCAAATATAACTACTATAATATTAATTATATATTACGACTCCCTCGAGTATCCTTATTACCAACAACTTTTCTAAAATTAAACACGCGGGTTACACTTTTATTCAAAAAACATAATTGTAAAATATTTTACCACCATCCAACGCACGGGCTCTAAAACCAGCACCACGGGCTTTAAACTCAAAAGAATAATTAAAAAGATATTAATGGTGAGAAAAAAATTTGTAGACGTTAAGTTACTTACACCACTTTTAAAATTTTATCGACACCACGAGCTATTATACTAACAAGAATTTTTAAAATTTGTCAACTCCACGGGCTCTTAAATGATTGTTATACTTTTTCTAACTTATTCAGTATCGTTATTTACATACCAATATTAAAATACTATTTACATACTGATACTGATATGAACTGCAAATTACATTTTTTGCACGGTTTTTTACATACCGGTACAACGCACGGGCTCAAAAACATAGTGTATATATATATATATATATATATATATATATATATATATATATATATATATATATATATATATTATTTTTTATTTTAGCCGACAACATACACTCCAAAGTATACTGTACAAAATATAAAAATGTGAAGAAGGAAACAAATAGTACTATTTGGCAAACAAAAGTAGATAAAAGCAAAATCAGTCTTCTTATCCCCATCTCTTTCTTTCATTTACTTCACAACAATAATATTTCCCCTCAAAATCCGTCATCCATCCATCATCTTTCATTAATTCTTATTAACAATTCTTTCAATTCAATCAGATCCTCATATTTATCCGTATCTATATCTACTTATGGAACCAAAACCCCTGAAACCCATTTCAGTTTCTCCTTGATTTCTTTTATTAGAAATTGATCACTTGTTAATTAACTTCAAATCCTGTATAATTTTGCTATGCATTATCTCAATTTAATCAGTTCTGTGATAAATTTTGCATCTTTATCACTTTCAGGGCACAATTTATAAGATTTGTTAGTGGTGTAATATCTAGGGTTTCAAATTTTTTTGGCACTGGTAGATATTTTTAGTTCAATTGTGTAAAAATTTGAACTTGTATCAAAATTAGGTGTAAAGGTTATCTTTTTTGAAGATTTTTTGCTTAGGGTTTTGATGGATCTGAGTGCATTTTTGATATCTTGGATTTTTGTTGCACTGAATTTTGTGAAATAAAGTTAAGTTAACTGAATTTTTTTGAGGGTTTATTTGAATTTTATTTAATTATGGATAATGTAATTGGTGGGAAGTATAAGCTTGGTAGAAAGATTGGCAGTGGATCTTTTGGAGTACTTTTTTTGGGTAAAAATCTTTCTTTTTTATTACTTATTACTAATTACTAATTACTACAGTAATTTTTAATTATACATTTATAATAATTGAATCATTTTTGTGTGCAGGAGTAAATGTTCAAAGTGGAGAAGAAGTGGCTGTGAAGCTGGTATGTATATATTTTTTTTTTTCATCAATGCAAATGCTAGCTTATAAATAATAAATCATATTATTATTGATATGTAAATATGTATTTGTAACTAATGGTGTATCCTATCGTATACACACATAAAAGGCATAATGGTTGCATAAAAGTAGCATCAAGAAGGCTGGAAACAACAGTTCTGTAGAGTTATCCGTCCAGCGTTCTCCGCTGTGCAGGCTGCTCCGTCATGCGTAAGTCCTGAAGGCCGCCTAGCGCATAAGCCCTGGCCGGAGAGCGCCGCATTTAGCATAAATTTCGGAGCACATGTAACAGAACGTATCATCATTTGACACGTGTCCCCAAACAAATCTGGTAGATCTGACACTATAAATAGACCCCTTGGGTCGTCATTTTACAGAGGTTCAGATATTCTGACAACTTTGAGAGCTGAGACTTCACTTCTCTTTCTCTCTCTACTTTCTCTCACTAGAAGTCATCCGGCTAGCACTCTTACGCTCTACGGACAACAGATTGATTAAGCCACCCCACAAGTTTCTACACTTGTGAACCGGGTCTGCAGGGATTATTTCCCGAGGGTAAAAATCAATCGGCAACACTCCGCCCTCCTAAAAGCTAGATCACTTCTAGTCTCTTGTTGACATACTAAGCCTTACCTCATAAGGAAATAGGTGTTAACAATGGCGCCATCTACTAATGCAAAGAACACACGAAACGGAAAAGGAACGAAAGCAGCTGAAGCTCCATTTGTACTTGAAGCAGTCAACAATCCATCAACTGACGACATGGTCACTGTTGAAGATGTACCTATTTCACCACTAGATGATACGATTGAAGAAACAGTTGCTGAAACTACAGAAAGGCTTAAACATTTGGCAACTAATTCGGAGAAAAGGCCAGTAATTGAAGAAGCGACAGCTAAAAGTGCAGAAAGACTTCCAAATTTTTTACTAATCCAGAGCGACGACCATTGATGCAACCACGGCGATGTCTGTCATTTATACCTTTTCGGCGGATGGCGGATGGCAAAGACAAGCAAATAATGAAAAGGCAATCTATATCAAAATACAAGTTATCTAGGCTACTCGACAAGCTGGGCAGTCTTATTGATGATTCTGGGGATGATAACGACCTGAGCTATGATAATAATGACTCTGATGATGAAACTGACAAAGATGAGTTCATGTCAGAGAAGCAGGCAGTGTTGCTTTTGAATGACATTCTTAAGCAGACAGCTCCGACAAAATATAAGCAACGCTTAGCGCAGCCCGCCGTCCGCGCTGTGGCTGTGGACAATTTCTTTGCCCTCATTACTGGAGAACAAGCCACCAGCCATGGCAGAATCTACGCAGTGTTTCATTGATCGAATTGCAAATTATCCATTGCCCAGAAATCTTGCTATACCAACAATTGGAGTTTATGATGGCACAACGGATCCGGAGGACTTTTTGACAATGTTTGAAGGCGTTATGAGGTTGCAGCATTGGGAAGATGAAACTGCGTGCCATATGTTTCCTATGGTACTGCAGAAAATGGCACGCGAATGGTTTGCTAGTTTGCCGCCAAGGAGTATTACCAATTTTCTCGATTTGAGAGCAAAATTTGTGATGCAATACCAAAATCTTCGGAGCTGTACTCTGACTCATCTTGATGCACACGAGATCACAATGCATCATAATGAATCTTTGAGCAATTTTATGAAACGTTATACACTTGAAGCACAGAAGATCCCTGATTGTTCAGAATCACAGCTTGTATCTGGCTTCATTTTTTGTCTGGACCAGCGACGGTTTAGTGCACTTGTTCATGCGTTACGGTATGACTTGCCAAAAACATTGCATCAGGCGTTGGAGGTAGCACAGAGGCATGTTCGAGCTGGTGAGCGTGGGTTAAACAAGTTTGAAACTGGCGGCAGTAGCAAGCCGCACAACGGAGGACGGTATTTTGACAGAAATCAGAGAAGGAATGATAATTCAAATGGAGGATGGAGAGGAAACAATCACCCTAATGATTTCCACCACAACAGAAAGCCAATCGAAAGGCACCCGTTGATAATGGCGCTTACTAAAACGCCGAAAGAGATCCTTTTCACTGAACCAATTCGGACCACTTTAAATGCTCCAGCACCTATGGAAGAGAGGGAGGGTCCAAAGAGTGAGTTGTGGTGTGATTTCCATGAGGCTTGGGGCCATGATACGGACAATTGTAAATCTTTGATGAGAGAAATTATAGCGAAAATCAAGGCAGGAGAACTGAATCATTTGTTGCCTGGCAAACAGTACAGGAGGAATGATCCTCGTAGGAAATTTGCGTGGCAAAGGAATGATGGTAGCAGAGGACGCCGTGGAGAGAACAGAAGAGAGCAGCATGGCGGAAGAGATAATCGGAACCAACCGCAGTACGGAGAACGGATCACAGAGCGTGAGACAACTCCAGAAGTTGTAATCAGGATGGTTTGGATTAATGATGGTCATTATGAAGAAGGTGAATCATCAAACAGCAATTTGGACAGCTGGAGATATGCCCCAATTATCTTTCAGCCAATTCAGAATTGGGCGTTGTCCGTCCAACCAGTGATCATTTCAGCAGAGATAGCAAATAAGTTTGTCAATTGTATCTACACAGATACAGGAAGTGAAGCTGACATCTACTGGCATTGTTTGAAAACTTTTCCAAGGCATGTGCAGAGCAGAGCTAGGCAAACGAGGTTGAAAGTTTCTGGACTAACAGGAGCACCGATAAATGCCATGGGGCAGATTCGTTTGGAAGTTGTTATGGGCACATTCCCATTGTTGAGAACGGAAACAATTGATTTCACAATCATAGATGGCAATTCTCGTTTTAATGTCCTTTTTGGAAGAACAGCTTTGGCTAAGTTTGGAGCAATAACATCGACGGCCCATGCAGAGGTCAGATTCCCCACTCCAAATGGAGTCGCAGCCATACATTCACAGTATGTGCAGCCAACACGGGAAAGGTCAACGTTTGCAAATGGGCCAGAAGGCAGAATGAATCAGAGAAGGCGTGATAGGTTATTCAGCGAGGAAGAAGTTCAGGAGTTTTTCATTCCGTAAGCAAGTGTGAAGGCCGGACAGCGCTGGGCGCTCGGCATATGAAGAAGCAATTTGTCAACAAGTTATCAAGAACAGTGTTTATCTTTTCAATAAAGAGCAGTTTCATTTAGCATTTCAATAAAAGCAGTCTTTTACAATCGTTGTACTCATGCCTGTTTGGCATTTGAAGAACACATTTCGAATTATATGATGAAGCAGCGTTTATCAAACTTACTGTGAACCATTGTGGTTATTTTGCAGTGCATACATTAGCAATTGCATACATTAAACATTCATGACGTGCTAATTAGGCTTGATCCACCTAAAAGTCGTCATCAATCGTTTATGTACTGCACAGTACTGAACAATAATTTTATATTTTTCTTAAACAAAGTGATGCCCGTGACAAATGTAAAACATTACATTTATAACCTGCCCACAGAAGGATCGTATTTTTAAATACCTCCGATGGCGGAAGCTTTTGTGCCGGCCAGTAAAGGCACAAGGGATCGGCTAGAAAACGTTTAAGTTTTACTAGAACGCACCGAGGCATGATACAAAACTCAGATACTTGTCATGACAAACATTATAAAAAATTACTTCACAGAACGAAGTTATATATTTTATGTATGAAGGCAAAATAATTAGCAATTCTTCCTCATATACTTTATGACGGAAGGCGTAAGACGGAGAGTTTATTGATTTATAGTCATTCTTCTAAAACACTTCATAATTCTTCCTCATTAATTTTATGATGGAAGGCGTAATCAGACATCGTATTCTTGATACTGCAAGGCATTTACATATGAGTTACCTTATGCACTTTTCAAAATGATTTACTCAAATTATACACTGTACAATTGTGTATAGAAATTTTATGCTCAGGTGCATAATTGATTGGTTTTAAAGCGTTAAGCATAAAAATATTTGCAACAAGCATATAAGCACACATAGTCATCACAATAAAGTCAGTATATATATATAATGTTAAAGTCAGTAAGAAATTTATTACAAAACATTGTTTGAAATTTTTACAAAGATCAATTAAACTGCACGCCAAGCACATCTTGAGCAGAAGAGTCTTCTTTGCTGCATACTTCATCATAAACATTTATCTTCAGATTTATCAATTTGTTCTTGGCCTCATCAACTTTTTCTTGAGTACCAGGAGGCATAAGTTTGGCAATGGCAGCAGAAGGAGTTTGGTTGGGAGCAAGGCGTTTGAACAGCTTGCCGGTCACATCAGCAATAGCATGGGCGCAGGCAGCATCAACATAATCATTGTAGGGATTCCCTACAAGACTGGATCCAAGCACTTTAGCTATCAGCAAAATTGCCCTCGCCTTTCTCCGCCCTCCGGAGTAGCTCAGCAGACTTCTCTCTCTCTGCACTCAGCTGTTTCTCCAGCTCACACACTTTCACCTGCTCAGCATCCTTTTTCCCTTGCAGAACAGCAGCAACATCTTGAGCACTTTTTAACTCAACTTCTTTAGCCTTTATTATTTTCTGCGCATCATTTAAGACACGCTCAGCATCAGCAGCTCTTTTACGAGCATTTGCACTTTCAGCTATGTCTTTACGAGCAAAAGCAAGAATAGACTCTTGATGTTCCTGCAGTTGCAGCACAGAATCCAGGTGGTTGGTTAGCCGTACATGAGCTGCCATAGTTGATTCCCTGAGTTGATGAGAACGGAGAGCAGAGAATTGGGGTTTCAGCTCAGGGATAACACAACCCTGTACATCAATAAAATTTTATGAGTTATTTCAAACAGCTCACATCAATAAAATACAAGCATATATATGCAGATGGTCTTATCGTTCATACCTGAATAAGAGTTGCAAATTCTTTATCTTTAGTGGCGGGGTTTGCAATGATGGCTTGCAAAGCCCTCACATGAGCAGGAAGAGTTGGCTCTTGAACATTGGAGGAGGTGACAGCAGGATTAGTGATATTAGGAAGAGGAGAATCATAAGCAGAGTTGCCTTCAGGCCTATTTTCATGAAATTCAGATTCATCGAAGGGAGCAAAGTTTGGATTCAGGCCCTTCTCTCCTTCATTTTCAAGATTCCTCTCCGGCCTCCGGTCACCGCCCTCCGTAGTCTTCCCTTGGCTATCATCCGACTCTGCTAAAATTACTAACAAAAACAAATTAGTATTATGAACAAACATAACAGTTATAAGCAATAACATGTGCATTTTCAAAAGAGAGCAGAATGGACATACTTCTCCTACGTTTTTGCTTTTTGCCCTCCTCAGTACTCTTCACCCTTTTAGAGCCTATGCTCTTCTTTCTTGTCTTTTGGATTGGAGGAGTAGGGTTGGTTTCACCCGTAATGTCAACAGATGCCGATGTTTGCTGATCGGTGGTGGTGGTATCATCCGTTGTCCGCTCAGTGTCTGTATGATCAGACTCGGATTCGCTGTCTGAGCTGCTCACAGCAATTTCTTTCCCCTTTTCAGCATCAGCAGCAGCTTTAGCTTCAGCTGCAACTCTCTCCGCCTCAAGCTCTTCAACAGTTTTGTCACGAGCAGTGACCTCCACATCATCATCAAGATCAGGGGATAAAAGAGTAGAGTGGACCTGCATCACGGAGTTGCCTGCAAAGATTACATATTAATAGCAATATAAGTACACATGACAAACAGTAGACAAAAATCTATATATATAATAGGATGATCATATCACATCCTACCCTGTTTTTTCTCACGAAGTACTGGCACAGAATTGCTTGGCCATTCTTGGCTCACTTTGCACAGCACAAGGATTCCCTCATACCTTTCGTATGATCTGGGTGGAATACGGAGTCCTTTCAAGCTATTTACTATCCGCTGTTCTGCGGGAGAAATTTTAACACCCTTTCCTATGCCAGCATCAATAGCACCCCACTCCCGGACAACGGAGTATTCTTCCGGAATAACAGTTTCATCAACAAAGAAAAATGGACTTTTCCAGTTCTTCAAGTTTGAAACTCTATTTAGACCAACAAAATGATTATTTTTCTTACTATCAATAGTAATCCAGCAATCGCTAATTGTGCGGATTCTAAACAAAGAGATAAAAACATTAATGCGAGGCTTTATATTAATAGCATTGCAGTACATTTCAAAAAGGATGATTTTTTGAAGACCATGGGGATGTATCTGACTAAGACAGGCCCCGTAATATCTAAGAAGGCGAAGAAGAAAGTTAGTAAGGGGAACACGGAGGTTGCCGTGGGTAATTTGTAAAGCGTATAAAGTAATTTTTCCCTCAGGAGGATTGTCAGCAGTTTGTCCGATAGTGGGAAGAACAGGGTTGTATTGATTGAGATGGCGAAAGGCAATCTTTAATCCATCTAAATATTCACTAGTCAATGATGAAGCCATCGTGCTAACTTCTGGAATGTCAGCAGTATTTGATGAAGAAGGCTTGGCGTGTTCTTGGCCAGTACTCCGTGAAGAAGCCATGATAATACAGTAACAGATATCAACAAGAAGAAAATAGCAGTAAGATGAAGTGTACTGACCTTGGAAGACGGTAAACCTTAAAAAGTTGAAGATTGAAGAAGGCGATGAAGATTTGGGAGAAATATGCTTTTTGGATCTTGGCAAAGGTAAAAAAGTGATGGTGACAGGGTTATGATGGTTTTTATAAGGGTTCATCGGTGCAATTTTTATGGTCATGATTGAGACACGTGTATGGGTGAGTTTAAACGAAGGGTGCAAGATAACACTTTTTACAGCTGGAGGCGCGTGGATGATCTTAGCCGTAAAAAATTAATCATAACAGTGTCAGTAAAATTCGTCTGCATTTAATGCCTAAAATGTTTTCCCCGATGCAAGTGGGCAATGAACAGGCTGGTTTGGCATGCGTTTTCAAAAGTTTAACGACTTAATCATTCTTCAAATGCTTAAGTCATTAAACTGGGGGGACTTAATGGTGTAATCCTATCGTATACACACATAAAAGGCATAATGGTTGCATAAAAGTAGCATCAAGAAGGCTGGAAACAACAGTTCTGTAGAGTTATCCGTCCAGCGTTCTCCGCTGTGCAGGCTGCTCCGTCATGCGTAAGCCCTGAAGGCCGCCTAGCGCATAAGCCCTGGCCGGAGAGCGCCGCATTTAGCATAAATTTCGGAGCACATGTAACAGAACGTATCATCATTTGACACGTGTCCCCAAACAAATCTGGTAGATCTGACACTATAAATAGACCCATTGGGTCGTCATTTTACAGAGGTTCAGATATTCTGACAACTTTGAGAGCTGAGACTTCACTTCTCTTTCTCTCTCTACTTTCTCTCACTAGAAGTCATCCGGCTAGCACTCTTACGCTCTACGGACAACAGATTGATTAAGTCACCCCACAAGTTTCTACACTTGTGAACCGGGTCTGCAGGGATTATTTCCCGAGGGTAAAAATCAATCGGCAACACTCCGCCCTCCTAAAAGCTAGATCACTTCTAGTCTCTTGTTGACATACTAAGCCTTACCTCATAAGGAAATCTTACCTCATAAGGAAATAGGTGTTAACAGTAACACTATGATACTATGATATAGTTGGTTATGTAGTTTGATAAGAACATCTATTCCAATTCAATCGATAGATAGTACTCCGTATTTGATTGCTACGAGCTACTACTAAGTTAATAGAAAACATTTAAGATTTTTTTAAATAATCACATGATTACAGAATTCGCTAAATTACTAATCTATCAATTAGCAAAATAGTTAGTTGTTAAAAAACTTTTACTTGGCACATAGTGATTGTCAACTGTCGAACACAAGCTTATTAGTGGATGTAAAAGTTAAGTCACAAAAAATTAAAATAGCTAATATGAGTAAATTAATAATCTCGTTCGACTACATATGAAGAGTAATTTCATTTGCTTTTTTTTTTTTTTTTTTTCCTAGTTGTTTGCTGTTGTTATTGTGTTGTGTACTAATTTGTATATATTTCCAGGAATCTATGAAGACAAAACACCCCCAACTTCATTACGAGGCTAAATTATACATGCTTCTACAAGGAGGAAGTGAGCTTCATTTTTTTTTGTCTTTTACTCGTTTATATTTTCATTTTAGTTTATTTATATTTCAAGAAACTTATCATACACATACACATATTATTAATACGACACAGCGGGTGTACCTCATCTTAAATGGATTGGAGTTGAAGGCGAGTACAACGCTATGGTCATCGATCTTCTTGGACCAAGTTTAGAAGACTTGTTTAATTATTGTAATCGGAAGTTCACTTTAAAAACAGTTTTGATGCTTGCGGATCAGTTGGTACGTATGCATTTTTGTGTAATCATTAGATATTTTCGGGCATATGGTAATGAAATTTGCTTCTTTTATATGGTTATATTTATGCAGATAAGCAGAGTTGAATATATGCATTCTAGAGGTTTTCTTCACCGTGATATAAGGCCCGACAACTTTTTGATGGGTCTAGGACGAAAGGCTAATCAGGTATTTATATTTATATACAAGTGAGAGGATCTTATACGAACACTTCTAAAATGAGAATGGTAAAAAACACTATTTTCTTTGGTAATTTGAATCATATAAGCGGATAAATATAAAATCTCTAAATACTTTATAGTTTATATCAGTTTTGAGGCGTTTGATAACATTTTGAAGTACTAAAGTGTGCAAACTATAACTTCTGATATCAAACTTGAATCCATGTATTTATGTTATATAAGCATTTGATTTTAGTACATTTGTTGAATATTATCAGAAGAAAGTATGACCATTTGTTTGCGGCTCCATTTTTGGTAGTGTTCTCATAAGAGCCTTGCCCTTTTGTATAGTAATTTTCGGAGCATTTGTCCTCTAAATCGAGGTTTATGTGATGTGTACAAACTCACATTCATCCTAACATGTATTCTGTTAAGATCATCTACTCTCATCTCTTTAAATGTATTGATCAACATTTTTGTTTTGTTTTGGTTTTAATAGGTTTACATAATAGATTATGGGCTTGCAAAAAAGTACAGGGATCTTCAGACACACAAGCATATACCGTACAGGTAACTGAAATGATAATTGCAAAAACTCGAGTAAAATTGGTATTATTTTGTCTAACTTGCTTACGGTTATGCGTCACAAATGATACGTTCTTAAGCTATCTGACAACACTATTCATTCAAACTTTTGGGCTATGATTCAGTTCACTTATTTCACTTTGCAGTCTACTTAATTACTTCATTAGTGTATGAACAGATGATTTAACGATGTTGATTAATTATGATGTACTCTTGCTTATTTTCAATTCAGGGAAAATAAAAATCTTACTGGTACTGCTCGTTACGCCAGTGTTAATACTCACCTTGGGATTGGTAAGTGTTCTTGCTCATAGTGTTTTCAAACAGTTTTATAATTAATTTTTTTTATCTTTAATATTCCCTATGAGCTTGAATTGTTAGTTATGTTTCTATTTTTGTTAAGCAATACTCTCTAATAATATACCTTTTGGGAACATCATCTTTATTTATTTGTGAAACTATCATTAACTTTTTTTTATTCTGCTTGATTAAACATTTTTTTATATTATCAATTGCAGAACAAAGCAGAAGAGATGATCTAGAATCTCTTGGTTATGTGCTCATGTATTTCTTAAGAGGAAGGTTGGATATAATATATTTTAACGATGCTTTACATGATTGACTTTATGTATTTTAATTTTATTTTAATTTTGCTTCCATATTTTTGTGGTTGTAGCCTTCCTTGGCAGGGGCTGAAAGCCGGGACTAAGAAGCAGAAATACGATAAAATTAGTGAGAAAAAGATGCTCACTCCTATAGAGGTATCATCAAGAAAGAGCATATTTTATTATTTTAGCACTTTTTATTATGATTAAATACGCAGTTTTCTAAAATTGATCATTTATATCAAAATGTACAGATGCTATGCAAGTCTTATCCTACCGAATTCATATCTTATTTTCATTATTGTCGTTCATTGCGGTTTGATGACAAGCCTGATTATTCATATTTGAAAAGGCTTTTTCGGGATCTTTTCATTCGAGAAGGTAAGATCATAACTTCTTATTTTCTTGTTCAGTTTTCGAAAAATATATTGATGCTGTCGAGATTTTTTGTTTTGTTTGTTTTTTGTACATCTCCATCATATGAACACTGACTATTATAATTGTTATTATTATTATTATAATTATTATATTTTAATATTTTATTTCCTTAAAACTATAATCATATGTAATATGTGATGGGGTTCTTATTTCAGGCTATCAGTTTGACTATGTTTTTGACTGGACCATTTTGAAGTATCCTCAAGTTGGTTCAGGTTCCAGCTCTAGAGGACGGGTCAGTATTTCTTCTAGTCCTTTATTTTCTTCTTATCTTTTAATTTATTTATTTACATCTTATAAACCTTTATTACTGCAAATCAGACGGTTGGAAAGCTACCACTGAATCCCGGGCCTTCAGCAGAAAGAGCAGAAAAAACTTCAGGTTTTTTCCTGGATTTTTTTTTTATAAATATTTATAATATATATGCTTGCTTTCGAGTGTTCACGTACTGTTTCTTGATATTTTCCGGGAGCTTGTTCCTCTTTATCAAAAAAAAAAAAAAAGAATAGGAACAAACAATGTAGTGACAATTTATACGGTGTATATTTTTTCAGTGAGACCGGAGGGTCGAGATAGAGTGTCGGGCCCAGTTGAGGCTTTTGCTAGGCGCAATGGTGATCACTCGAGACACCGATCTTCGGAACATGCAACGCCGTCCAAAGAACTGGTGAGTACAGAAGCATGCCGTCCTCTAATTCTCTACTTAACGTGATTAGTAGAAATCTAGTCTGTTGGAAAATTGATAAAATGATCATTATTTATTTAATATTTTGATTAATGAAATACACTAATTAAAAGAGTTACGAGTCACGGGGTAATACTCACGGCTATATCATTAAGAGGTTAAGCTCTTCTATTTTTTTATTTTTTTACAGTTTATCTGTCACTTAATTTTGATTACTTTTTGAACATAACAGTTCAATATTTGACTTTTTTGAGGTTATGTCTTGACTGAAACAGATCATATTAAAAGTTATAGTAACAGAAAGGGAATGGGTCATTTGGGTTAACGTGTGAAGAGTCTAGAAATGTAATTTCAATATCTACAACCTCCTAAATCACTTTGAGATTTTAGACTATTTATAAATATAAATTTATTTTATAATTATATTATATTATATTCGGGTATAAAATACATCGCCGAATTTTAGTGTTTTTGAAGGAAATGGTCAAAAATGTTATAATAATAATAATAATATAGATATGGATAGTCAATTTTGGTGTATACATATAGTCAATTTTGGTACACAAAGTATGTATTTTTATATTGAGATTTTAGGCTATAAATACTCATGAATGCAAGCATTAAACTTGCACCATTTCTCACACTTACAAAGTGTTTCTTTCTTTCTCTCCATTATCATCTTTGTTCTTACACTTCATTATTAGTATTCTAAATCAAGAATCAAATCACTAAAGGTAGTTATAAGCCTACTGAATTATAACATCAAGAATCAAACCACTAAAGGTAGTTATAAGCCTACTGAATTATAACATCAAGAATCAAACCACTAAAGGTAGTTATAAGCCTACTGAATTATAACACGTTATCAGCACGATAATCTTAATACTAAATATGGTTGGCTCTGCCACCAAAATGATATATGGTCGGTTATACCACCAAAATGATATATGGTCGGTTATACCACCAGAATGATATAGGTCGGTTATACCACCTGAAAAAAATATATGGTCGACACTGTCGCCAAATTTTCATTTATGTTTACTAATATTTATATTTTTGTTATATAACATTTATTTATGATTGCTTACACATGGTCGACACTGTCACCTACTTATCATTTATGTTATATTAAATTTATGTTTAATGTTTATATACTTATGAATATAAATTGACTCTAATTTATCATGATGTTTGTTTTAATTTTTGATAATAGAAAATGTCGAATCTGGAAAAGCTTAAATTTACTCCTTTAGAATCAACTGGAAACAACTACATGCCATGGGTTATAAAAGTAAAAATGCATCTTAAATCAATGGGCATTCTTGAAACCATAAATGAAAACAACACTTGTTCTGAAAAAGAACAAGCTACGGCATGTTGCTTTATTCATCAACATATTGATGAATGCTTACAAAATAATTATGTGACTGTAGAAGATCCCCATGTTTTATGGGAAGGTCTCAAAAGCAGATTCAATAATCAAAGAGAAATTTTACTTCCAGCTGCAATGGAACAATGGAGAACATTAAGGTTCCAAGACTTTAAGAAAGTAAATGAATACAGCTCAGCTCTGTATAATACATGTTCACAACTTAAATTCTGTGGACATGAAATTAGTGATGCAGACATGATGGAGAAAACTTTCTCCACAATGAATGCTGCAAACATCACAGTGCAAAGAAATTTGAGAATGCTAAAGTTCAAAACATATCCTGAACTTAATTCATATCTCTTAGTTGCAGAGCAAAATGATGAGCTATTAATGAAAAATCAGCAATCCCGTCCTACTGGTACACTTGCAATCCCTGAAGCAAATACTGCAAATAATTATAAACAGGGACAAGGACGCGGGCAAGGTCGTGGTTATAATAACCATCACCATCATCATGCCAAAAGCCATAACTATGGTAGAAACCATCCTTATGGTAATGGTAATGGGCGTGGACGTGGTCGTGGTCGTGGCCGTGGTGGTCAAAGAAATAGTAATCCACGAAAATATAAATATCAACCACAAAACAAGCCCATTAAACAAGATGTTGAAGAAAATTCTTCTAAAAATTCTGAAGAATCTTGCTACAGATGTGGTAGAATGGGCCACTGGGCTAATACTTGCCGAACATCTAAACATCTTGTTAAGATGTATCAGGATTCGCTGAAAGGTAAAGAAAAGGAAGTAAATTTTGTGGATAATATTGATCCAACAGTCACTGAGAAACCATCTGATTTATATGAAGATTTCTTGAATGTTTAAGTTGTGTGTCTTTTGAAAAATAAACGATTTAATATCGTCTGTCTTTGTCATTATGTTTGCTAAATGTTTCAGTACTATCTATTTGCGTTTAAAATATTGTGTAATATTAATGTACTCACTATTTATTTCTTATATATGAAGTTCAATATGAATTTTGCTGGAATACAACATCAATCAAGTGGTGGAGATCTCTGTATAGCAGACAGTGGAACTACACACACTATACTTAAATCCGAGAAATATTTTATTGATCTAAAACCAACGGAAGGAACTATACATACAATATCAGGACCTGCTAACTTGATAAAAGGGATAGGAAAGGCAAATTTCATACTACCAAATGGTACAAAATTTTTAATAAATGATGCCTTATTTTCTCCCAAGTCAAGCAGAAATTTATTGAGTTTCTCCGACATATACCTTAACGGGTATGATTATCAGTCAGTGACAACAGAAAATGAGAAATATTTAAGTATCACTGACAAGAGTCATGTGGTTGAAAAACTGCCAAGACTTAGTTCTGGATTACATTATACACATATAAATGTACCAGAAATACATATGGTAGTTAACGAAAAATATATTGATCCTGGTGTATTCAGTTTATGGCATAACAGATTAGGCCATCCAGGATCAACAATGATGAAAAGGATTATTGAATGTACTCATGGACATCCACTAAAGGATAGAAAAATCCATCATGATACAATGGTTCCATGTACATCTTGCTCTCTTGGAAAATTGATAACTAGACCCTCACCACTTAAGGTTGAGAAAGAATCACCAATGTTTCTTGAAAGAATTCAAGGTGATATATGTGGACCAATTCATCCACCATGTGGACCATTTAGATATTTCATGGTTCTAATAGACGCATCTAGCAGATGGTCTCATGTTTGTCTGTTATCAAGCCGTAATGTGGCATTTGCAAAATTTCTTGCCCAAATTATTAAATTGAGAGCTCATTTTCCTGATTACACCATTAAAAGGGTGAGACTTGATAATGCTGGTGAATTTACATCTCAAGCATTTAATGACTATTGCATGTCTATAGGAATTGTTGTTGAACATTCTGTTGCTCATGTGCATACACAAAATGGTTTAGCCGAGTCATTGATTAAACGTTTACAATTAATCGCTAGACCATTGATAATGAGAACAAAACTCCCTGTATCTATATGGGGTCATGCAATTTTACATGCTGCTGCATTGATTCGCATCAGACCAAGTGCAAGTCATAAATATTCCCCCCTACAACTTGCTTTTGGTCAAGAGCCAAATATTTCCCATCTTAGAACATTTGGTTGTGCAGTGTATGTTCCAATTGCGACACCACAACGTACAAAAATGGGTCCTCAAAGGAGGTTGGGAATATATGTTGGATATGAAACATCTTCAATATTAAGGTATATTGAACCTATGACAGGTGACGTTTTTACAGCACGTTTTGCTGATTGTCATTTTAATGAAACATTGTTCCCTAGATTAGGGGGAGAAATGAAAAATAAAGAAAATGATGTTTCATGGTGTGAACCTCAATTAAAGTATCTTGATCCTCGCACAAAAGAATGCGAGACAGAAGTTCAAAAGATAATGCATATACAAGAACTTGCAAATCAATTGCCTGATGCATTTACAGATACAAAAACGGTGACAAAATCATATATATACCAGCAGTAAATACTCCAGCTCGAATTGAAATTCCAAAAGCTGGCAATAACGTCACTCATGAATCTTTGCCACGTCAGAAACGTGGAAGACCAATCGGTTCAAAGGATAAAAATCCTCGAAAAAGAAAATCAGCTGATAATGAAGTAAAAGAAAGTGTTCAAGAAGAACCACAAATCAGTACTCCTACTGCAGAGGAGATTGATGATGTCAATACAGAAATTGCAATCAATTATGCATATTCAAAAATATTATGGAACCGAAATGAAATGAAAAATCTTGATGAGAAATTTTCATTTAATGTTGCATATGACATCATGAATAATGATGATGATCCAGAACCAACATCTATGGTTGAATGTCAAAATAGACATGATTGGGCTCAATGGAAAGAAGCAATACGAGCTGAATTAGAATCACTCAATAAAAGAAAAGTTTTCGGATCCATCATTCTCACTCCTAAAGATGTGAAACCTGTAGGATACAGATGGATTTTTGTCCGAAAAAGAAATGAGAAAAATGAAGTTACAAGGTATAAAGCTAGACTTGTAGCTCAAGGTTTTTCTCAAAGACCGGGAATTGATTATGAAGAAACTTATTCTCCTGTTATGGATGCAATTACTTTTAGGTACTTAATCAGTCTGGCAGTTTCTAAAAATTTAGAAATGCATCTCATGGATGTTGTGACTGCTTATCTATATGGATCACTTGATAGTGATATATATATGAAGATACCTGAAGGATTTAAGGTACCAGAAGCATCAAATGCAAAACCCAAAGAAATGTATTCGATTAAATTACAAAGATCTTTATATGGGTTAAAACAATCGGGACGTATGTGGTATAACCGATTAAGTGATTACTTGATAAGCAAAGGGTATACAAATAATCTTACTTGCCCTTGTGTTTTCATTAAGAAAACAACATCCGGATATGTGATCATAGCTGTTTATGTTGATGATCTTAACATCACAGGTACAAATAAAGAGATCCATGAAGCCATTCAACTTCTAAAGAAAGAATTTGAAATGAAAGATCTCGGAAAAACCAAGTATTGCCTTGGTTTACAAATTGAGCATATGCCTAATGGTTTACTTGTACATCAAACAACATATACTGAAAAGATTTTGAAACGTTTCAATATGGACAAGGCAAAACCATTAAGTACTCCTATGGTTGTTAGATCACTCAATGTTGAAGCTGATCCATTTCGTCCATGTGAAGATCAAGAAGACATTCTTGGACCAGAAGTACCATATCTTAGTGCAATTGGAGCTCTTATGTATCTTACAAATTGTACAAGACCTGACATTTCTTTTGCAGTTAATTTGTTGGCAAGGTTCAGCTCTGCTCCTACCAAAAGACACTGGAATGGGATCAAACACATATTTCGATACCTTCGAGGAACTACTGATTTAGGATTATTTTATTCTAACGAATCAAAACAAGATTTGGTTGGTTATGCAGATGCAGGTTATTTATCTGATCCACATAAAGCTAAATCTCAAACTGGATATGTATTCCTAAATGGAGGTACTGCAATATCATGGCGTTCTCAAAAACAAACACTTGTTGCTACATCGTCAAATCATGCCGAAGTGATTGCATTACATGAAGCTACTCGAGAATGTTTTTGGTTGAGATCAATGACACAACTCATTACTGATTCTTGTGGACTAGAACGCGATAAAAGTCCAACAACTATCTATGAAGATAATGCAGCTTGCATAGCACAGATGAAAGAAGGGTATATCAAAAGTGACCGAACAAAACACATACCACCTAGATTCTTCTCATACACTCAAAATCTCATTAAGGACAACCAGATTGAAATGAGATATGTGCAATCTAGCAAAAACTCTGCTGATCTTTTCACGAAAGCACTTCCAACTGCTATTTTCAGAACACACGTTCATAACATTGGCATGAGACATGTTCAAAAGATGTAACAGCTGAAGCGATGTCTACTTGAGGGGGAGTCAACTCCATGCTGCACTCTTTTTCCCTTAGCTAAAGTTTTTTCCCACTGGGTTTTCTTTAGCAAGGTTTTTAATGAGGCAGTAATTTATAGTTGATCTTCAACAAAATAAAATTGCTATCCAAGGGGGAGTGTTATAATAATAATAATAATATAGATATGGATAGTCAATTTTGGTGTATACATATAGTCAATTTTGGTACACAAAGTATGTATTTTTATATTGAGATTTTAGGCTATAAATACTCATGAATGCAAGCATTAAACTTGCACCATTTCTCACACTTACAAAGTGTTTCTTTCTTTCTCTCCATTATCATCTTTGTTCTTACACTTCATTATTAGTATTCTAAATCAAGAATCAAATCACTAAAGGTAGTTATAAGCCTACTGAATTATAACATCAAGAATCAAACCACTAAAGGTAGTTATAAGCCTACTGAATTATAACATCAAGAATCAAACCACTAAAGGTAGTTATAAGCCTACTGAATTATAACAAAAAAATCTTTTCCCAAGTCAACCCGGCCAATTATAAAATTTACTTGTTTTGTTTGGAACTTGTCCTGACCCATTACCCACCTTCCCAACCCACCCATTTTGACACCTATCAATTGGTATTTACGTACTTTATAGATTCAAAGGTGAGTAGGTTGTACACATAAAAGTAACAGCTATGTTTTGTATATTTAGCATGGTGATTCAGATAGAGCTCGCATCATGAGAACCAGTAGTACTTCAAAAAGAGCAGTCATATCGAGCAGCAGACCAACCTCATCCGGCGAACCCACTGACAGCCGATTAAACCGTCTAGGTTCAGGCAGTGGTCGCATATCGACCACTCAAAGGCTCCACTCTCAACCTGGATTCGAGTCCAAGTCATCATCTTTCACAAGGGCCGTACCCTCATCAAGAAGTGGTCGTGATGATGCTATTCGAAGCTTTGAGCTGCTAACTATTGGCAAGAGGAAATAGAAAGTCGTTTATATGCGGTCCAAAGGCAGGCGCTACTTGAGCTTGTGCAAGTGGCGCGATTGCGTTAGGTCTTTCAATCTTTGAGGCCACCAAATTTATGATTAATACCAATTGATAAATGTTTCGGGAAAAAAAAAAGTAACCTCAAATGTATGTTTCGGGGATACTATTAGATGTCACACCAATTGATAAATATTTTAGAAGATTATTTTAATTTAATCTCAACATTGCATATATATCTGATTCTCCTTATTAAATTACACCCATCTATAAAATAGTGCATTCAAGAGTTGTTATTAAATGTTGGAAATAGTGTATTCAGCCTCTTATTCTGGTCGATCTACTGAAAAATTGTTTGAAATTTTAAACATTTAAAGGTTATCGTGAAGGGAACCATACATAGATGATTATTTTGTTACATTACATTTATAATCTTTATTATTTACATTTGAAATCTTAACATCAACTATGAAATGTCTACATATATTCAACAACAATACACAATCGTGCACATCAGCACATATGAGGAAATGTCTACATATATATAGTTTATATAAATTGATGCTGTATAAAATAAATAATCAATCAACGCTCATTCTTTTAAAAGGGGTAATTAGCTTGTTATTTTTGCTCAAAGTTTTAGAGCTAGTGACAATGCATTTGTACTTCATTTAATTTAACTATATTTATACCAAGTTTATATAAAAGCAGAAAACCACTATGCAATGTTTTTCAGTTAGAAGTACTCAAGTACACTTTTATCTGTTAAAAACTTAATATGATTAAGAAGGAAAAAAAACATATTTTTGTCGAAGCTTATTAAACAGTGTCCTTGAACCTTCTTGTAGCCTCTAAACAAAACCCATGTTGATGATCACCACTAGCTCTATCACCGTCTGCCGCCATGGTGTAGTATTGCTGATGTTGTGGTTGCAAGAACTCGACGTTATAACTACTAGTAGCCGGCAAGATTCTTGACCCTGTCCCATAATAATTTGAACCGAATGAATCAACGTTGTAACCACCACCTAAAGGCCGACTAGGAGCCGTTGTAGCATGAGCAGTCATAAATGAAGTTCCACCGGTGATTTGTTGCACCATGGCACGGAAGTTGGTGGTGTCAGTATTGAATAAGGTGGTCGGGGTCTTACGTGAAGCTCTAGACCTCCGACGCATGTTGTTGGGCCGTATTACACGGCCCAACTGATTACTAACACTACTACTAGAAGTAGTGGTAGTGGTGGTGACAGTTGTAGCGTGGGTGACAACATCATCGGACCATCGCAAGTTGGTTTGTTGCGATGGTCCGGCAAAATTATTTTGGTAAACTTGGAGCCACTCACTATTTGAAGTAGCCATGGCTCTAATAATTGCTGCTTCTTTCAAATAGTTCAAGTAATTGTGATTTTTGAAGGTAAGAAATTTTGTATAAATAATGAAATGTTGGTCAATGGTCAACAGAGTGGACTTTTCTATGATAGAAGTAACTCGTGACTTGCACGTGCTGAGTTGATTGACGGAAAATGAGCCGTGAGTTAGACACTTTGAGGGTGGTTCTTGGAAGTAGTTGAAAAATCAACTAAACTTGTCTTCGCACGAGTATATGTGTTCATATTTTTCAAGGTTTTCTTAGTAACGGGTTTACCCAGCGCTTCGCTCCGAATTCGTATAATAAAAGGGAAAAAAGTTGTTAAAAATGAAAGGATAAAAATGTAAAAATAATGCCATTAAAGTTGAGTTTCTTTACTATTGTGTCATGGTGTACACTAAATCAATCCTTCGCTGCGGGTTGTTTTGGTCGTTAACAATCAGTTAACTGAACGTTATAAAAAAGGTTAATGATCGTTTGTGGGGTGGTTTTGGTTGGTTAACGATCGATTAGTTTAACGTTAAAACAGTTTACGATTGGTTTATTAAATGTTCAAAAAATAAAGAGGAAAGAGAAAAAAATGATGAAAAAAGTTGAGGGAAAAAAAAATGAAAAAGGGTTTTTCAAAAAAAAAAATCGAATGACCGATTTACCCCGAAGGAGTACAAAATTACAGTCTTGCCGCTATAAATAGTGTCAGGCTCATGACAATTAGTATTAGCTATTTCACGACAAGACATGTATATATGTATAAAGATGTAGCAACAAGCTGATGCATGCAAATACATGCGTTGTTAAGTTATTGTATAAGGTTTTGTTTAGCCGACTTAAACTGGACAACATCATGCCCACCCAACAAGTAGAAGGCAAAGCGAGCTGATTTGACGACAAGACAATATTGTTTGAAAACAGATTGGAACCCAGTCCTTTTTTGATATTGCAGTCCAAATGACCTTAGCAACCTTTGACCTTTGGGTGACATTCAACTATAGCAGTTCAATGCACTTACGGTTGTGGTCATGTGGTGTGGCTTTTGCCTTTTGGTCTCGCAAACCTATGAACACCATTTTCTCCAAATCAAAGTCAGACACCCACCAACCACAACAAAGCCACCTGATGGCAACTTATCTCCCTAAAAATCTGACGGTACTACGGTAGTGAGTAGTGACTAACATAAACATTGTAAATCTCTACCAAAAATAGAACGACGTCGAGCAAAATGAAACAACAAATACAAAGAGATGGTAAATTGGTAACTACCATTATCTCACGTGCCTTTCACCATGCAAATTTATGAATGTGTATAATCAGTGTAAGGAGTTTTTTTTTTTTTGGTAAGCAAGGAAATCCTCCTATGAACGAGCACATTGGCTCCTCCATAGAAGGTAAAACCTCTGGTAATCAAGCCTCCCGAGAGTGAGGAAAAAAAAAAAAAGATAATACTTTAAGTAAATTGTATTTCAAATATGAGTAATGATTTTTTGACCTACCCAAATCAATCTAACATTTAACTTAGTAATCAAAACTTGACAACTATATTACTTTTTTTAGTTAGTATTTATAATTAAAAAAGATAATACATTTGCCGGTTTTTAATTTGATAGGTTAAATGTTAAGTTGATTTGGTAGGTAAAAAAATCATTTTTCTTTAAAGATTAAGAGACTGTTACTTTTATTCTGTATATTAAGTGTTGTATCTATATGCTTCTGTTTGGGAAAAGGTTTCTGTTTCCATATCTCCTGAAAACAGACATTTATTTAGATTAAGTTATAAAAAAAACAATTTTACTTACTGAATCAAGAGTTGTACAAAAACGGATCATTAACGCGAAGGTGTTGGTGTATTGGTGGTGACCTGACTTCCCATAAGGGCAGTCGGGATTACGACCCTCATGACCTGCAAAAATATTTCCCTTGAAGTTACCCGCCCATTTCATGAGCCTCGGAGGTCTCTAAGGTCTTGCGTTCGAGCCTTACCCGAGGGGGTTTTACCACACGCGATATCCGCAGTGGGTTTTACCACACGCAATATCCGTAGGTGGTTCTTTTGGGGGCGGTAGGACTGTAATGTTTGTCACAGAAAATGATCGGGTGGGTGGGTGGGTGGGTTCCGACATCACGTTCGGACCGAGTTAGCGACTCTTTACCACCTTGAATAAAAATTAAATGTAAACATGGCTTAAATATATACTACTTTCATCTCATTACAAGTATCAACTTACTTTTTACACACTGTTTTAGGGAATCTCACTAACTTCATTATTCATCAATCAGAAATATTCTCTATCCGGAATAACCTCTTCTAATTGGTTGAAATACAAAGTATACAATAGAAACAGGACATCTCAAAATAGTAATGTGGACACTTGTGATGAAACGAATGGAGTATTGTGTAAGGTGTTTTGACATTAGCGGGCTGCTAAAGTGGGTAGATCGCGCGTTACCGCTGGAATAAAACTTAACACTTACCATTACTTATATTTTTTATATGAATTAGAAAAAATCGTAAACATAATGTAACGAAAAGAAAATAGGAAAAGGGAAAAAGAAATAACAGGAGAAAAAGAAATATAAGTTTTTTTATTTTAAAAGATGTTAAATTATTTGATGTTGCAATTAGAAATGTAAAAAAATTGAAATAAACATTAAAATGGAAAATTAGAAATAAACACTATAAAGAAAAGATAATGATAAAGGGAAAAGAATGAAAATTAAAATATAATTTTGGTGCAACTATTGGAAGAAAAAAAAAAGTTAAGAGAGAAATTAAGAAATATAAACTACCTTTTCAATGAACTACAACAACCAACCAAGCTATTTTTGGACTACGTTATAGTTTTAGTTAAAATATAATTTTGGTGCAACTATTGGAAGAAAAAAAAAAGTTAAAGAGAGAAATTAAGAAATATAAACTACCTTTTCAATGAACTACAACAACCAACCAAGCTATTTTTGGACTACGTTATAGTTTTAGAAGTATTATTAATATTAATATTCGCTTTACTTAAGCGAAATTTATTAATAAAATAAATTAAGAAAGCTTGTGAATAGTGCTTTACACTCTAGTTTAAGTATAATTTTCGCGGCGATGGAGATGTAAAAAATAGCCAGAAGCTTCTACATGAAGCTGGCGATATGGAACTAAAGAAACCCTAGCTAATAAATATCCGATGTGTTAATTGATCAAAAATACCTTTAACCATTAAAATAATTAGGTGAACAGTAAATATATATGTTCAATTGATATAATTGTAATTAGGTAAATAAGTACTTCATTGTTTACATTATTATTCACTTGCCAAAAATAACTACTAAATATAATCAAACATCTCAATTTAATGAAAAAAATTACTTGAATAATCCCTGTATTTTATCACAAAATTAACGAGGTTTCCCTATATTTTTTTTCTGACTTAGGTGGTCATTCTAATTTACCAATCTTACTTGGGTGGTCCCTGAAGCTAACGGACTTTAAAAAGGTCCTTTAAATAAATACTTGGGTGGTCCCTGACGTTAAAAAACGTTAATCATTTCGGTTCTACATTTTGGTTTCCCCTTTCAGTTTCATGTTCTAGTTTTGTGTTTCGGTTTCACGTTTTGGTTTCGCGTTTCATTTTGGCGTTTTGGTTTTGCGTTTCGATTCTGTTTTTCAATTTCGTGTTTCGGTATCGCATTTAAGATTCGCGTTTTTTCGTTTCACGTTTCGTTTTTCGCGTTTCGATTTTACGTTTCAGTTCTGCATTTCCGTTTCAGATCCGCATATCGGTTTCCGTGTTTCGGTTTCACGTTTCATATCACATTTCCGTTTCAGTTCCACGTTTTGGTTTCCGCGTTTCGGTTTCACATTTATGTTTCGCGTTTCAGTTTCACATTTTGGTTTTTGCGTTTCAATTTCGTGTTTGGGTTTTCGCGTTCCTGTTTCAGTAAGAAGTGTTATAAAAGTTACAGTTATTAAATTGTCACTAATAATATTAAACATTATGTAACATCCCGCCTTTTTCCGTTTACTTTCCGTTAGAGTATTTTAAAGTCCGTTATATATTTATAACACCTTCTGTTAATACGCTTTTTTAAAATATTTCGTTTAGGTAATTCACGCACCCGAATCAAACTTGAGGGACTAAACTTGCCAAGAGGGCAAAGAGGTGACTAGGTCAACTAGTCAACTCCACCCTCCTCCATTCATTCACCTTTCACCTTCTCTCTTACTTCCAACTTTTTCTCTCAAAAAACAAATCAAAGAATCATCATCTATTTGCAATCTAGCAACCGTTTTTCAAAACAAATTGCATATTTTGGATCCTTGCAACTTCCTCTTCGAATCCATACCAACTTTATTGCATTTGGGTAACTTTCTAAAATCACTAGATTCTTTGTTCTTGATGTTTTTAACTTATAAAAGTGTTAATTAGTGTCTATGGCTCAAGTCTAACATGAATATTTGTTTTGTATGCTCGATCTTGTGTTTTAGTGTAACTAGCATGAACTTAGAATTTGGTGTGTTTGATCTTGTGATTTGGTTGCTTAAAAGTTGTTAGATGTTAAAAGTTTATGTATTAAATGTGTTACTAGCATCACTAGCTTCGTTTTGATGTGTAGGTTGATTAAGAAAGCTTCACTAACATGATTCACGAGTTTATGATTGTTGGTTAGGGTTTGGCGGTCTTAAATGTGAACTTTTGGTGCATTAAATGCTTGACAATGTTGTTTGTAGGTGTTTAGTTGCGATGTATGTTTAATTTCCTTCGAAACGGCATATCATATATGTAATTTGGATCACCAAAGCATGAAATGGTATTTATGAACTTGGATGTAATTAATGATAAACATTTAATGCGTTTCTGGTTGTTGTAAATGTTAAATTGATTTATGAAATGTGCTTAGTTGCGTTCCTCGTCAAAATACCTTTCCGATGATATAACATACATGTTTTGATTGTTTGCGGATCATAAATTGTGTTTGTTTGGATTTTGGTTCGTGCACTTGTGCAAATTCAGCAGTCAGACCTGAGCACTGATCTGGACGCCGTCCAGATTCCTGAACGCCGTCCAGGCCTTTACATCTGGACGCCGTCCAGCCAATCTGGACGCCGTCCAGATGAACTGTCAGGTTCTGATTTGGTTGGTCATTTTTCGTTTAATTCTAAGTATGCTACGCACCTCCGATTCATATGTAACTTGTTCTAACATGCTTATATATGATTAAAAACCTCAGAAAAATAGTTCAGGACCCGACCCGAACGTGTTGACTTTTTCGTTGACTTTGACCCGACTAAAGTTGACTTTTGATCAAACTTAACCAAATACTTATGCAATCGTTCTAACGTGCTTTCATACTTGTATCTTGCATGAAACTTGACAACGTGACTCACATGCTATATTATCGAGTTGTAACGAGCCATAGGACTAACTGAACACTTTGACCGACCGTGTTTACCGATATTGATACGAACCTATTTGTTTAGGTCAAGACTAGCATTCATTCTTGCACACGTTACTTTGCGAAGTACACTATACTATTCGTGCAACTAAGGTGAGATTATAGTCCCACCTTTTCAACAACTTTTACTCTTTAAACTATGGGATGAGAAACATATACGTATTCTACTTTTATGCTTTGAACACAAGTACGAAAACAAACATTCCACGTGCGAGTAGAATAAAAAGGCCTCAATTCAATTATCATTAGTTACACTTGCAGGGTGTAAACGTGAACTTATGTTATATGATCACATGGGCTTGACAAGCCCTCATTCGGACGGTTCGCTACCGTTAGCGGATGAAATATATTTTCGAGTATATAGTGTAGGTTCTAACACTATGATAACGGGGTACGTGAACAGTTAAGTCTTGATAATTGGGTGCTCCACAAACGTATAACAACTTTGGAATGAAACGATTTTGATAATCAACGTTATGACAACACAAAATCTTGTGGTTCAAAAACAACATTTACTACTACACCTATGATTTCACCAACGTTTTTCGTTGACATTTTTTTATATGTTTTCTCAGGTCCTTGAACGTTAAATGATACATGCTTCCGCACTCTACTTTTTGATACTTGCTTGGATGTCGAGTATACATGCATACGGAGCGTCTTTTGACTTTACTTAAATTTGTGTCACATAGGTTTCATTCGTACTTAAAACGTTGTAACGTAACTAGCTTTTGAACTACTTTGTAACACTTGAAACATTTTTACTTATGAAATGAATGCGACATACTTTTGGTCAAACGTTGTTTAAAGACTTATGACCACGTAACGGGACCTAAGTAGACGACGCCGTCAATGACGATTTTGTCGGGTCGTTACAGATGGTATCAGAGCATTGGTTGTAGGGATTTAGAGTTCATTGGTGTCAACCCCCGAGTCATAGGGTACATTGGTGAGTCTAGATGTAACAACCCTGATTTTTCCGTTACTTCCGTTAGTTTATTTAACGGCGATTATTTAACTTTTTTGCGTTTAAGTGTATTAAATGCGTACTTGATCTTCGGAGGGTTTCAATAATTAATATGGGTTGATATTAATTCAAATAAATATTTCGGATAATGAAATACGATAAAAACGATACGATTTTGATAATAGCTTTTTGAGCAACGAAACGCTCGGGTTTGTTTTAATAATTAATTTTTTAATTATTAACTTTTTAAAATATTTAATTTATTGGATTTTTAATAAATTAAGCGATTGGTTGCGTTTAACGATCGGGTTAGCGTTCCGGGCCTTCGGTACGACTAAACGGCACTTAAAACGAGCCACGATTACACGCTTTTGCAAAACACGAGCCCGGGAACTTACCCCATGGGCCATTCGGCCAATTACTCCCACCCCTCCCCTTTTTATTTTAGTTGTTGCAACTTGAGGGACCTAATTGCTAAATTAGTGAACTAGGGTTAGTATAAATACAAGTATTAAACCTAAAAATTGTAAAAACCCTCACTAACACAAAAAGGCAGTCGATCCTCCTCCTGCTCCCCTCTGTTCGTCGACCTCGGCCAACAACACACCACCCTTCAGATTTAATTTTTAGCCTAAACCTTCTACACGAACGTTGCAATTCCCTTCGTGCTCTACGCGTTAGTGTATTTAATTTCTTGATCAAAGGTATATTTAGCTAAACCCTAATTCTTAAAATCTGATTTTCATGAGAGTTTCATAGTTATGTTGTCAATTGCTCAAGTCTATACGCGTACGTGTTAATCGTTATCGTTATTTTGATTGTTTGATGCGCTAGGGTTTAAAAACGAATTTGTTATTGTTTGATCAGAAAAATTAAGTTTTTTAAATGTTAATTATTATGTTATAATCAGATTCCTTGCGAAAAATTATTGAGTTTAGGCTTTGAATTAGCTTGATTTCGTTTCCGTATGATTAAGTTATGTCAATTTGAATTATCGTTGTGTTTTTGTTGCTTGATCAGAAATCTGGTATTGATAGACAATGAATTGGCATGTGAGACTTATACCACTGGAAATATAATTTAAAAACACTCAATTTAGACTAGGATATCATGTTGTTTGCTTATGTATAGCCAGAGATATGCTCGAATTAGTGTAAAAGTAGTTTTATACAGCACTTGCATGAAAATAACCTTGTATGATAAAATGTGTTAACTTCTGTGATTAAAACTTTGCGTATTTGAAAAGTAGACAAAAATTAATTCATATTTCATGTGGATATCATAGGTTAATTGTATCTAGATCTTCGGATAATCGCGTTCGAATGTGACTAACTAAATGAGAATCGAATCTGTAAATTGCTCACGGTTTTGTACTCTGTGGATTGTGTTTATTGCATGAGTATGTATGCTTCTGAAAAATAAAACTTAACATGATATGTGACTTATTGTTAGTTTATGTCAATATCTGAAACCTTTTGCATTGGGCACAATAGAGCCATACTTTATGTGAATTCTGATTTGAGCTGAAAACTGAATGTTCAACTTGCACGAATAAACTGTACAAATTGGCTAAACAAAAGTTGCTAGATTTTTTATATGTGTTACTTTGATTTGCCTTCGAACTATGGCCACTGGTATTGTATCAATTTAATGTTCCTAACTCCGGTTATAGCCAAAATGAAATCAGTGCGCGGTCAGAAACTGACTTGGCAAACCCCAAATGTATCCCTTCTTATTCCTGACTTTTAATTGTCGTATGAGTCCTTGGCCGGAATTTTTGGAATCAATTTTAAGTATATTTATGATCTGGAGTTTTTCATGATTACTTGAATTTTGTACTATGAGATAATGTGCTAAGTAGGCTACGTGTTCATGAACTTTGTGCATAACGATAAACTGAAATTGTGAAAATGATCATTCATGACCTAAAACGTATTGTTTGACTTAGGTTTGACATGTTGACCAATATTTGACATGAAACTACTGATGTTGACTTTATTTGACCACATTGACCAATTTTGACTTTCGGTTTGACTTCGGTTGACTTTGTTTGACTTGCATGATATAGTTGACTTTTACTTTGAAACGCGTCGAGTCGAGCAATAAGACAACGTACACTATGAAACCACACTTATTTAAGATACATATATTGACCAACCTAAATACGTATACTTAGGTTGCATTACTCGGCTATAAACCGTACAAGTTAATTGTCCACTTTTCAATCCGAGCTTTATTCAAAGGTGAGTCTACAGTCCCGCTTTTTACATGTTTTCAGGAATGAGAATACACGCTGTTATATTTACATTTTCAAATGCTTTTGTATTGACATGAGTACTACACATATGCATATTGAGTTTGTTCAAAAAGCCTCTAGCTTGAATACTTTTAATACCATCGGTGTAAGTACAATTTAGATGGACGGATCCGTTAGGTTGACAACCTCACCCGCTATAAAAACTGTGGTGCATTTACTTTGAACATTAAATACATTTGAACAAGTGTATAACATTTTACGAGGTAAGGCGGGTATAGTGGCTTCTATACTCGGGTCATTGCTAGTATTTAGGTGCTCAGTTTATGCAAACGATAGAATCTCGTGGTCAAGGAAACTAAACTAATTTTCTGATAACTGTTTTTCAGATACTATACAACGTTATTTAAAACAGTGGTTTACGAACAATTGAGATAAAACGTGACATGGTATTGTCTACAAATATTTGAAGCTTGACATGATAATGTCAACAAACTTTTGAAACAGGACACGGTGTTGTCTACAAACTTTTAACATTAAACCTTGGTGGTCTTCCACTAATAAACGTTTTCTCAATATTGAATATTAAACATACTGCATTGTTTACCTAAAACCTGTAGATTCACTCAACGTTATTGTTGATCCGTTTTGCGTGTTTTATTCTCAGGTATTAATTGCTTCCGCTGTAAATTGTTGTCGTTGCGTAGAAGTCAAGCCAAGCACTGGGACTAGAGTTAACGTTCCATCAAAGGGATTTTTGACGGGGTGTTACACTAGACTACAACCGGCATATAGACTTGAAGTAGGAATTACTTGACTACTTGTGCATTTATACTTGAACTCTTCTATTCGTACCTAACTCTTATTACATCTTAATCTCACGTTGTTTAATTTGATTGACACGCCATCTTAACCTTATGTGATAATGTCGAATGCACATATGAATTAGGGTAATATAATTGCCGGGATTATATTACGGTGACTCATATGGACGTTCCAACGTTATGACATAAAAAATTTAGGGCGAGTCAAGGAAAATTTTCTCTCTATCTTTATTCCATATCACGATTAGTATTATTGAGGATACTAATCAACGATATTCTTGTATTTTGAAGGAACAATGCCTCCTCGCAGTGTACCACGTCATGAAACACCCGAACAAGCTCTTGAACGAATAATCGCCACCGCCGTAGATGCGGCCATGGCCGGTCACTCATCCAACACCAACAACCCCAACAATAACAACAACAACAACAACAACAACAACAACAACAACAACAACAATGGAGCCGGAAATTCAAACGAGGGATGCTCCTACAAAGCTTTTATGGGGTGCAAACCTCATACTTTCGATGAAACCGGGGGACCGGTTACTCTCACCCGATGGTTCGAACAAACGGAAGCCGTTTTTAGCATAAGCGGTTGCCGAAACCAAGACAAGGTCAAATTTTCCACCCACACTTTTTCTGGTATCGCTCTCACGTGGTGGAACACGTATGTACAATCGGTGGGTACCGATGAAGCCCACGCTCTCTCTTGGTCCGACTTAAAGGGGAAGATGATCACCGAATACTTCCCACGTGAAGAGACTCACAAGCTCGAACAAGAGCTAAGAACTCTAAAAGCGGTCGAAAACGACCTCAAAGCTTATAACCAATGGTTTGCCGAACTAGCCTTAATGTGTCCGGCCCTCGTGACTCCCGAATCCCTTCGATTCGAACTTTACATGGATGGCCTCCCTAAGAGCATCAAACACGGGGTGATGTCATCCAAACCCACTAATCACCAAGAAGCTTTGAATATGGCCCGCAAATTGATAGAAACGGTGGACGAAATCGTAGTACCAGCACCTAAGGCCGAGGATAAATCGGGTGGCAACAAGAGAAAATGGGAAGCCACCCCATCAAACAACTACAACAACAACACCTTCACCAAAAAGCCTTTCACTTCCGACGGCAAGAAAAGTTATGCCGGAACTCAACCTTTTTGCAACAAATGCCACAAGCATCATTATGGAGAATGTGGCAAGCCGTTTTGCCATCGGTGTCAAAGGAGTGGCCATGTGGCCAATGATTATAGAAGTGTCGCCCCCGTCGCTCAAAAGGGGCCCAATGCACCAAATATGGGTGTTTGTTTTGAATGTGGTCTACCGGGTCATTTTAGGAATGCATGCCCGAAGAAGAAAGCCAACCCCAAGGCACGCGGTCGAGCCTTCAACATTAACGCTGCGGAGGCCCGAGATGACAATGAACTAGTCACGGGTACGTTTCTTCTCAACAACACTTATGTTATTTGTTTATTCGATTCGGGTGCCGATAAGAGTTTTGTATCCAAGACTTTAGCTCACGCTTTTCACACTCCACCACTCCCCCTAGATACTACTTATACTATTGAGGTGGCTAACGGGAAACTATTGAGTGCCGATGGATATTACCGGGGGTGTACGTTAAACTTATTGGGTAAAATTGACTTGATACCTATGGAACTAGGGAGCTTCGATGTAATAATTGGTATGAATTGGTTAGCAAAAACAAAATCTCACATCCTTTGTGATCTTAACGCAATCCGAATTCCTATCGAGAATGGTGAACCTTTGATTGTTTATGGCGACAAGAGTTGCACCGGACTCAACCTCGTCTCGTGCCTTAAAGTTAGAAAACTACTCCGTAAGGGTTGTTTTGCGATCCTTGCCCATGTTAAGAAAGTCGAGTCCAATGAGAAGCATATCAATGATGTGCCAATTGTTCGTGACATTTCCGATGTATTTCTCGACGAATTGTCGGGTCTTCCACCTCATCGACCGGTAGAATTCCAAATCGATCTTATTCTGGGAGCTGGACCTGTAGCACGTACACCATATAGACTTGCTCCCTCCAAAATGCAAGAATTGCAAAGTCAAATCCAAGAACTACTTGATCGCGGTTTTATCCAACCTAGCCATTCACCATGGGGCGCTCCAATTTTGTTTGTTAAAAAGAAAGATGGATCCCTATGAATGTGCATCGATTATCGTGAACTAAATAAATTGACGGTTAAGAACCGGTATCCTCTTCCACGCATCGACGACCTCTTTGATCAATTAAAAGGGTCTCGTGTATATTCAAAAATCGATCTCCGCTCGGGTTATCATCAACTAAGGGTTAAGGAGGAAGATGTCTCCAAAACTGCTTTCCGTACTCGCTATAGTAGTTATGAATTCCTTGTCATGCCATTTGGTCTCACTAACGCACCGGCGGTGTTTATGGATCTTATGAACTGCGTGTGCAAACCGCATCTCGACAAGTTCATTATTGTATTCATCGATGATATATTGGTCTATTCTAAAAGTGAAGAAGAGCATGAACAACACCTTTGACTCGTACTCGAACTTCTTAGACAAGAACGACTCTACGCCAAATTCTCCAAGTGTGAATTTTGGTTGAAGGAAGTTCAATTTCTTAGTCATGTTGTAAGCGATCAAGGTATTAAGGTCGATCCTTCAAAAATCGAAGCCATTAGCAAATAGGAGACTCCTACTACTCCTACTCACATTCGTCAATTTTTGGGTCTCGCCGGATACTATCGTAGATTCATCGAAAACTTCTCTTTGGTTGCACGACCTCTAACTGCATTAACTCACAAGGGAAGAAAATTCATTTGGTCAACCAAGCAAGAATCCGCGTTCCAAATCTTGAAGACAAAGCTAACCACCACTCCTATCTTGTCACTTCCCGAAGGTAATGATGATTTTGTTGTATATTGCGATGCCTCGAAACATGGTTTTGGGTGTGTATTGATGCAACGAAAGAAAGTCATTGCTTATGCCTCTCGACAACTGAAAATTCATGAACGGAACTATACGACACATGATCTCGAACTCGGAGCCGTTGTCTTTGCACTTAAAATGTGGAGGCACTATCTTTATGGGACCAAAAGTACCATCCTTACCGATCACAAAAGCCTCCAACACATCTTCGATCAAAAGCAACTAAACATGAGACAACGACGGTGGATTGAAACCTTAAACGACTACGATTGTGAGCTTCGTTACCACCCCGGGAAGGAAAATGTAGTGGCCAATGCCTTAAGTCAAAAAGAAAGAGCAGTGCCTCTTCGTGTCCGAGCTTTAAACATCACCATCCACGCCAATCTTAATAATCAAATTCATGTAGCCCAAGATGAGGCTCTCAAGGATGAAAACATCTCTCTCGAACACTTGAACGTCCTCACCTCTCGATTTGAAGTTAAAGAAACCGGACTCCGATATTTCGCCGAAATAATTTTGGTACCTAGTTATGGGGACCTACGAAGCCTTATTTTAGACGAAGCCCATAAGTCAAGATATTCGATTCACCTCGGTGCCAATAAGATGTATCACGACCTCAAGGAACAATATTGGTGGCCGAACATTAAGAGGGACATTGCTACTTATGTTGGAAAGTGCCTAACTTGCTCCAAAGTCAAAGCCAAACATCAAAGACCGTCCGGACTACTACAACAACCCGAAATCCCACAATGGAAGTGGGAAAGGATAACGATGGATTTTATCACCAAACTACCAAAAACGGTGAGCGGTTACGATACTATTTGGGTTATCGTTGACCGTCTCACCAAATCCACACACTTCATCACCTTGAAAGAAACCGACAACATGGAAAAAATCGCACAACTTTACATTAAAGAGATCGTAGCCCGTCACGGTGTACCTTTATCAATAATTTCCGACCGAGATGGACGTTTTGTTTCTAGATTTTGGCGTACTCTACAAGAAGCGTTGGGAATACGTTTAGACATGAGCACCGCATATCATCCACAAACCGACGGACAAAGCGAACGCACAATTAAAACTTTGGAAGATATGTTACGAGCTTGCGTTATCGATTTTGGAAAAGCTTGGGATAAGCACTTACCTCTCGCCGAATTTTCCTACAACAATAGTTATCATGCAAGTATCAACGCCGCACCATTCGAAGCATTATATGGCCGAAAATGTCGTTCACCTCTTTGTTGGGCCGAAGTAGGCGACACACAAATCACCGGACCTGAACTCATTCATGAAACAACTGAAAAGATTTTTCAAATCCGAGATAGACTTAGGACGGCCCGAAGTCATCAAAAGAGCTATACCGACACTAGACGCAACGACCTCGAATTCCAAGTGATCGCGTAATGTTAAAAATCGCACCTTGAAAAGGTGTAATCCATTTCGGGAAATGCGGGAAACTAAATCCACGGTATATTGGTCCTTTCGAAATCTTGGAGTGTGTTGGAACCGTTGCTTATCGTTTAGATCTTCTGCCTCAACTGAGCTCCGTTCATCCTACTTTCCACGTATCAAATTTGAAGAAGTGCCTTGCCGAACCCGAACTCATCATCCCTCTCGATGAGGTTACTATTGATGGCAAACTTCATTTTGTGGAAGAACTTGTTGAAATTGTGGACCACTCCGTCAAAACGCTAAAACAAAGCCGAATTCCAATTGTCAAGGTCCGTTGGAACGCCAAAAGGGAGCCCGAGTTTACTTGGGAAAGACTAGATCAAATGCAAAGGAAGTATCCTTATCTATTCGTGAATTCGGAAACGCAAGATCCCGAGGAAGAAACAACGACTACTACGCCTACTTAAATTTCGGGACGAAATTTCTTTTAAGGAGTAGGTAATGTAACATCCCGCCTTTTTCCGTTTACTTTCCGTTAGACTATTTTAAAGTCCGTTATATATTTATAACACCTTCCGTTAATACGCATTTTAAAATATTTCGTTTAGGTAATTCACGCACCCGAATCAAACTTGAGGGACTAAACTTGCCAAGAGGGCAAAGAGGTGACTAGGTCAACTATGAAATGTCCCATTCTTATTGATTAAAAACGTTCCATATTAATTGATTTCGTTGCGAGGTTTTGACCTCTATATGAGACGTTTTTCAAAGACTGCATTCATTTTAAAACAAACCATAACCTTTATTTCATAAATAAAGGTTTAAAAAGCTTTATGTAGATTATCAAATAATGATAATCTAAAATATCCTGTTTACACACGACCATTACATAATGGTTTACAATACAAATATGTTACATCGAAATCAGTTTCTTGAATGCAGTTTTTACACAATATCATACAAACATGGACTCCAAATCTTGTTCTTATTTTAGTATGCAATAGCGGAAGCTCTTAGTATTCACCTGAGAATAAACATGCTTTATACGTCAACAAAAATGTTGGTGAGTTATAGGTTTAACCTATATATATCAAATCATAATAATAGATCACAAGATTTCATATTTCAATACACATCCCATACATAGAGATAAAAATCATTCATATGGTGAACACCTGGTAACCGACATTAACAAGATGCATATATAAGAATATCCCTATCATTCCGGGACACCCTTCGGATATGATATAAATTTCGAAGTACTAAAGCATCCGGTACTTTGGATGGGGTTTGTTAGGCCCAATAGATCTATCTTTAGGATTCGCGTCAATTAGGGTGTCTGTTCCCTAATTCTTAGATTACCAGACTTAATAAAAAGGGGCATATTCGATTTCAATAATTCAACCATAGAATGTAGTTTCACGTACTTGTGTCTATTTTGTAAATCATTTATAAAACCTGCATGTATTCTCATCCCAAAAATATTAGATTTTAAAAGTGGGACTATAACTCACTTTCACAGATTTTTACTTCGTCGGGAAGTAAGACTTGGCCACTGGTTGATTCACGAACCTATAACAATATATACATATATATCAAAGTATGTTCAAAATATATTTACAACACTTTTAATATATTTTGATGTTTTAAGTTTATTAAGTCAGCTGTCCTCGTTAATAACCTACAACTAGTTGTCCACAGTTAGATGTACAGAAATAAATCGATAAATAGTATCTTGAATCAATCCACGACCCAGTGTATACGTATCTCAGTATTGATCACAACTCAAACTATATATATTTTGGAATCAACCTCAACCCTGTATAGCTAACTCCAACATTCACATATAGAGTGTCTATGGTTGTTCCGAAATATATATAGATGTGTCGACATGATAGGTCGAAACATTGTATACGTGTCTATGGTATCTCAAGATTACATAATATACAATACAAGTTGATTAAGTTATGGTTGGAATAGATTTGTTACCAATTTTCACGTAGCTAAAATGAGAAAAATTATCCAATCTTGTTTTACCCATAACTTCTTCATTTTAAATCCGTTTTGAGTGAATCAAATTGCTATGGTTTCATATTGAACTCTATTTTATGAATCTAAACAGAAAAAGTGTAGGTTTATGGTCGGAAAAATAAGTTACAAGTCGTTTTTGTAAAGGTAGTCATTTCAGTCGAAAGAACGACGTCTAGATGACCATTTTAGAAAACATACTTCCACTTTGAGTTTAACCATAATTTTTGGATATAGTTTCATGTTCATAATAAAAATCATTTTCTCAGAATAACAACTTTTAAATCAAAGTTTATCATAGTTTTTAATTAACTAACCCAAAACAGCCCGCGGTGTTACTACGACGGCGTAAATCCGGTTTTACGGTGTTTTTCGTGTTTCCAGGTTTTAAATCATTAAGTTAGCATATCATATAGATATAGAACATGTATTTAGTTGATTTTAAAAGTCAAGTTAGAAGGATTAACTTTTGTTTGCGAACAAGTTTAGAATTAACTAAACTATGTTCTAGTGATTACAAGTTTAAACCTTCGAATAAGATAGCTTTGTATGTATGAATCGAATGATGTTATGAACATCATTACTACCTTAAGTTCCTTGGATAAACCTACTGGAAAAGAGAAAAATGGATCTAGCTTCAACGGATCCTTGGATGGCTCGAAGTTCTTGAAGCAGAATCATGACACGAAAACAAGTTCAAGTAAGATCATCACTTGAAATAAGATTGTTATAGTTATAGAAATTGAACCAAAGTTTGAATATGATTATTACCTTGTATTAGAATGATAACCTACTGTAAGAAACAAAGATTTCTTGAGGTTGGATGATCACCTTACAAGATTGGAAGTGGGCTAGCAAACTTGAAAGTATTCTTGATTTTATGTAACTAGAACTTGTAGAATTTATGAAGAACACTTAGAACTTGAAGATAGAACTTAAGAGAGATCAATTAGATGAAGAAAATTGAAGAATGAAAGTGTTTGTAGGTGTTTTTGGTCGTTGGTGTATGGATTAGATATAAAGGATATGTAATTTTGTTTTCATGTAAATAAGTCATGAATGATTACTCATATTTTTGTAATTTTATGAGATATTTCATGCTAGTTGCCAAATGATGGTTCCCACATGTGTTAGGTGACTCATATGGGCTGCTAAGAGCTGATCATTGGAGTGTATATACCAATAGTACATACATCTAAAAGCTGTGTATTGTACGAGTACGAATACGGGTGCATACGAGTAGAATTGTTGATGAAACTGAACGAGGATGTGACTGTAAGAATTTTTGTTAAGTAGAAGTATTTTGATAAGTGTATTGAAGTCTTTCAAAAGTGTATAAATACATATTAAAACACTACATGTATATACATTTTAACTGAGTCGTTAAGTCATCGTTAGTCGTTACATGTAAGTGTTGTTTTGAAACCTTTAGGTTAACGATCTTGTTAAATGTTGTTAACCCAATGTTTATAATATCAAATGAGATTTTAAATTATTATATTATCATGATATTATCATGTATGAATATCTCTTAATATGATATATATACATTAAATGTCTTTACAACGATAATCGTTACATATATGTCTCGTTTAAAAATCATTAAGTTAGTAGTCTTGTTTTTACATATGTAGTTCATTGTTAATATACTTAATGATATATTTACTTATCATAGTATCATGTTAACTATATATATATCCATATATATGTCATCATATAGTTTTTACAAGTTTTAACGTTCGTGAATCACCGGTCAACTTGGGTGGTCAATTGTCTATATGAAACATATTTCAATTAATCAAGTCTTAACAAGTTTGATTGCTTAACATGTTGGAAACATTTAATCATGTAAATATCAATCTCAATTAATATATATAAACATGGAAAAGTTCGGGTCACTACAAACTAGTCAACTCCACCCTCCTCCATTCATTCACCTTTCACCTTCTCTCTTACTGCCAACTTTTTCTCTCAAAATACAAATCAAAGAATCATCATCTATTTACAATCTAGCAATAGTTTTTCAAAACAAATTGCATATTTGGGATCCTTGCAACTTCCTCATCGAATCCATACCAACTTTATTGCATTTGGGTAACTTTCTAAAATCACTAGATTCTTTGTTCTTGATGTTTTTAACTTATAAAAGTGTTAATTAGTGTCTATGGCTCAAGTCTAACATGAATATTTGTTTTGTATGCTCGATCTTGTGTTTTAGTGTAACTAGCATGAACTTGGAATTTGGTGTGTTTAATCTTGTGATTTGATTGCTTAAAAGTTGTTAGATGTTAAAAGTTCATGTATTAAATGTGTTACTAGCATCACTAGCTTCGTTTTGATGTGTAGGTTGATTAAGAAAGCTTCACTAACATGATTCATGAGTTTATGATTGTTGATTAGGGTTTGGTGGTCTTAAATGTGAACTTTTGGTGCATTAAATGCTTGACAATGTTGTTTGTAGGTGTTTAGTTGCGATGTATGTTTAATTTCCTTCGAAATGGCATATTATATATGTAATTTGGATCACCAAAGCATGAAATGGTATTTATGAACTTGGATGTAATTAATGATAAACATTTAATGCGTTTTTGGTTGTTGTAAATAGGGGTGTTCATTAAATGGTTCAACCCAAAAAACCAATCAATCCAAATGTTTTTGGGTGAAACAGGTTTGGCAAATTTAGATTTGGTTCGGATTCTTGGTGGAAACCGAATTATAAAGTGATTTTTGGATCGGTTATGGATTTAAAAATACAAGTACGGATTTAACCCGAAAAACCGAATTACTAGTTATGTTATGTAAGCAATTATTATACTAATACTGTATACTATTCCATTTGTAAAATACCAACTAATTTACATATTGTAATATAGTGTGAAAGTTTATTTAATATTTATATGACAAGCATAGTTAGAACTTAACCACAAGCATATGTTGCTTAGCATCTTGGGCATTCTGTTCTATTTCTTCATTATAGTTGTAATATTTATCAATTTAGACAGTAGTCATGCATATGCTGTTTTTTTTTTTTTTGAAAAGCATGCATATGCTGTTGTCTCGTACATGGCTTTGGTTCATGAAATTATAATATGTACTCTGATATTTGATTCTGTACACCACTCAATTTTATAAAAAAATATGAAAACATTTATATATGTGAATGATCAGTAGTTGTCTTAACATGTTGCAACTAATAATTATAATTATCGGTTTTAGTTTCTATTTAATAATTATTTTTATTTTATTTTAAGATGACTTTATTTTATAAATTATTAATTCCCGAAGTTTTTAATTTGGTTAAATGGTGAACCGATCCAAATAAACCGATTTTATATTTGGTTGGATTGGTTTGGTTTTATAATATTTGGTTTGGTTAATGGTTCTCAAAAGTATTTTTAAAAAACCGACTTATCCAAATCGATTAACCCAAATAAACCATAAATTGACCGAACGTACACCCCTAGTTGTAAATTTTAAATTGATTGATGAAATGTGCTTAGTTGCGTTCCTCGTCAAAATACCTTTTCGATGAAATAGGATACATGTTTTGATTGTTTGCGGATCATAAATTGTGTTTGTTTGGATTTTGGTTCGTGCACTTGTGCAAATTCAGCAGTCAGACCTGAGCACTGATCTGGACGCCGTCCAGATTCCTGGACGCCGTCCAGGCCTTCACATCTGGACGCCGTCTGTAGTGACCCGAACTTTTCCATGTTTATATATATATTAAATGAAATTGTTATTTCCATGATTAAGTGTTTCCAACATGTTAAGCAATCAAACTTGTTAAGACTTGATTAATTGAAATAGGTTTCATATAGACAATTGACCACCCAAGTTGACCGGTGATTCACGAACATTAAAACTTGTAAAAACTATACGATGACATATATATGGTTATATATATATATAGTTAAAATGATTTTATTATAAGTATGTATCTCATTAGGTATTTTAACAATGAGTTATATACATAAAAATGAGACTATTAATTTAAGAAACTCAAAAACGATATATAAAACGATTATCGTTATAACAACGTCTTACTAGGTACATATGAATCATATTAAGATATTGATACACTTGGTTAATTATGTTAAATGATAAGTAAATATATTATTAAGTGTATTAACAATGAAATACATATGTAAAAATAAGACTACTAACTTAATGATTTCGAAACGAGACATATATGTAACGATTATCGTTGTAACGACATTTAACTGTATATATATATCATACTAAGATATATTATATATCATAATATCATGATAATATAAAAATTTAACATCTCATTTGTTATAATAAACAATGGGTTAACAACATTCAACAAGATCGTTAACCTAAAGGTTTCAAAACAACATTTACATGTAACGACTAACGATGACTTAACGACTCAGTTAAAATGTATATACATGTAGTGTTTTAATATGTATTCATACACTTTTGAAAGACTTCAAGACACTTATCAAAATACTTCTACTTAACAAAAATGCTTACAATTACATCCTCGTTCAGTTTCATCAACAATTCTACTCGTATGCACCCGTATTCGTACTCGTACAATACACAGCTTTTAGATGTATGTACTATTGATATATACACTCCAATGATCAGCTCTTAGCAGCCCATGTGAGTCATCTAACACATGTGGAAACCATCATTTGGCAACTAGCATAAAATATCTCATAAAATTACAAAAATATGAGTAATCATTCATGACTTATTTACATGAAAACAAAATTACATATCCTTTATATCTAATCCATACACCAAAGACCAAAAACACCTACAAACACTTTCATTCTTCAATTTTCTTCATCTAATTGATCTCTCTCAAGTTCTATCTTCAAGTTCTAAGTGTTCTTCATAAATTCCAAAAGTTCTAGTTTCATAAAATCAAGAATACTTTCAAGATTGCAAGTTTACTTCCAAGTTTTCTAAATCCATTCCAAGTAATCATCCAAGATCAAGAAACCTTTGTTACTTACAGTAGGTTATCTTTCTAATACAAGGTAATAATCATATTCAAACTTTAATTCAATTTCTATAACTATAACAATCTTATTTCGAGTGGAAATCTTACTTGAAATTGTTTTCGTGTCATGATTCTGCTTCAAGAACTTTCAAGCCATCCAAGGATCCTTTGAAGCTAGATCTATTTTTCTCATTTCCAGTAGGTTTATCCAAGGAACTTGAGGTAGTAATGATGTTCATAACATCATTCTATTCATACATATAAAGCTATCTTTTTCGAAGTTTTAAACTTGTAATCACTAGAACATAGTTTAGTTAATTCTAAACTTGTTCGCAAATAAAAGTTAATCCTTCTAACTTGACTTTTAAAATCAACTAAACACATTTTATATATCTATATGATATGATATGCTAACTTAATGATTTAAAACCTGGAAACACGAAAAACACCGTAAAACTGGATTTACGCCGTCGTAGTAACACCGCGGGCTGTTTTGGGTTAGTTAATTAAAAACTATGATAAACTTTGATTTAAAAGTTGTTATTTTGGGAAAATGATTTTTATTATGAACATGAAACTATATCCAAAAATTATGGTTAAACTCAAAGTGGAAGTATGTTTTCTAAAATGGTCATCTAGACGTCGTTCTTTCAACTGAAATGACTACCTTTACAAAAATGACTTGTAACTTATTTTTCCGACTATAAACCTATACTTTTTCTGTTTAGAATCATAAAATAGAGTTCAATATGAAACCATAGCAATTTTATTCACTCAAAACGGATTTAAAATGAAGAAGTTATGGGTAAAACAAGATTGGATAATTTTTCTCATTTTAGCTACGTGAAAATTGGTAACAAATCTATTCCAACCATAACTTAATCAACTTGTATTGTATATTATGTAATCTTGAGATACCATAGAAACATATACAATGTTTCTACCTATCATGTCGACACATCTATATATATTTTGGAACAACCATAGACACTCTATATGTGAATGTTGGAGTTAGCTATACAGGGTTGAGGTTGATTCCAAAATATATATAGTTTGAGTTATGATCAATACTGAGATACGTATACACTGGGTCATGGATTGATTCAAGATAATATTTATCGATTTATTTCTGTACATCTAACTGTGGACAAGTAGTTGTAGGTTACTAACGAGGACAGCTGACTTAATAAACTTAAAACATCAAAATATATTAAAAGTGTTGTAAATATATTTTGAACATACTTTGATATATATGTATATATTGTTATAGGTTCGTGAATCAACCAGTGGCCAAGTCTTACTTCCCGACGAAGTAAAAATCTGTGAAAGTGAGTTATAGTCCCACTTTTAAAATCTAATATTTTTGGGATGAGAATACATGCAGGTTTTATAAATGATTTACAAAATAGACACAAGTATGTGAAACTACATTCTATGGTTGAATTATCGAAATTGAATATGCCCATTTTTATTAAGTCTGGTAATCTAAGAATTAGGGAACAGACACCCTAATTGACGCGAATCCTAAAGATAGATCTATTGGGCCTAACAAACCCCATCCAAAGTACCGGATGCTTTAGTACTTCGAAATTTATATCATGTCCGATGGAGGATCCCGGAATGATGGGGATATTCTTATATATGCATCTTGTTAATGTCGGTTACCAGGTGTTCACCATATGAATGATTTTTATCTCTATGTATGGGATGTGTATTGAAATATGAAATCTTGTGGTCTATTGTTACGATTTGATATATATAGGTTAAACCTATAACTCACCAACATTTTTTGTTGACGTTTAAAGCATGTTTATTCTCAGGTGAATACTAAGAGCTTCCGCTGTTGCATACTAAAATAAGGACAAGATTTGGAGTCCATGTTTGTATGATATTGTGTAAAAACTGCATTCAAGAAACTGATTTCGATGTAACATATTTGTATTGTAAACCATTATGTAATGGTCGTGTGTAAACATGATATTTTAGATTATCATTATTTGATAATTTACGTAAAGCTTTTTAAACCTTTATTTATGAAATAAAGGTTATGGTTTGTTTTAAAAATGAATGCAGTCTTTGAAAAACGTCGCATATAGAGCTCAAAACTGAAATGTCCCGTTCTTATTGATTAAAAACGTTCCATATTAATTGATTTCGTTGCGAGGTTTTGACCTCTATATGAGACGTTTTTCAAAGACTGCATTCATTTTTAAAACAAACCATAACCTTTATTTCATAAATAAAGGTTTAAAAAGCTTTACGTAGATTATCAAATAATGATAATCTAAAATATCCTGTTTACACACGACCATTACATAATGGTTTACAATACAAATATGTTACATCGAAATCAGTTTCTTGAATGCAGTTTTTACACAATATCATACAAACATGGACTCCAAATCTTGTCCTTATTTTAGTATGCAACAGCGGAAGCTCTTAATATTCACCTGAGAATAAACATGCTTTAAACGTCAAAAAAAATGTTGGTGAGTTATAGGTTTAACCTATATATATCAAATCATAATAATAGACCACAAGATTTCATATTTCAATACACATCCCATACATAGAGATAAAAATCATTCATATGGTGAACACCTGGTAACCGACATTAACAAGATGCATATATAAGAATATCCCCATCATTCCGGGACACCCTTCGGATATGATATAAATTTTGAAGTACTAAAGCATCCGGTACTTTGGATGGGGTTTGTTAGGCCCAATAGATCTATCTTTAGGATTCGCGTCAATTAGGGTGTCTGTTCCCTAATTCTAAGATTACCAGACTTAATAAAAAGGGGCATATTCGATTTCGATAATTCAACCATAGAATGTAGTTTCACGTACTTGTGTCTATTTTGTAAATCATTTATAAAACCTGCATGTATTCTCATCCCAAAAATATTAGATTTTAAAAGTGGGACTATAACTCACTTTCACAGATTTTTACTTCGTCGGGAAGTAAGACTTGGCCACTGGTTGATTCACGAACCTATAACAATATATACATATATATCAAAGTATGTTCAAAATATATTTACAACACTTTTAATATATTTTGATGTTTTAAGTTTATTAAGTCAGCTGTCCTTGTTAGTAACCTACAACTAGTTGTCCACAGTTAGATGTACAGAAATAAATCGATAAATATTATCTTGAATCAATCCACGACCCAGTGTATACGTATCTCAGTATTGATCACAACTCAAACTATATATATTTTGGAATCAACCTCAACCCTGTATAGCTAACTCCAACATTCACATATAGAGTGTCTATGGTTGTTCCGAAATATATATAGATGTGTCGACATGATAGGTCGAAACATTGTATACGTGTCTATGGTATCTCAAGATTACATAATATACAATACAAGTTGATTAAGTTATGGTTGGAATAGATTTGTTACCAATTTTCACGTAGCTAAAATGAGAAAAATTATCCAATCTTGTTCTACCCATAACTTCTTCATTTTAAATCCGTTTTGAGTGAATCAAATTGCTATGGTTTCATATTGAACTCTATTTTATGAATCTAAACAGAAAAAGTATAGGTTTATAGTCGGAAAAATAAGTTACAAGTCGTTTTTGTAAAGGTAGTCATTTCAGTCGAAAGAACGACGTCTAGATGACCATTTTAGAAAACATACTTCCACTTTGAGTTTAACCATAATTTTTGGATATAGTTTCATGTTCATAATAAAAATCATTTTCTCAGAATAACAACTTTTAAATCAAAGTTTATCATAGTTTTTAATTAACTAACCCAAAACAGCCAGCGGTGTTACTACGACGGCGTAAATCTGGTTTTACGGTGTTTTTCGTGTTTCCAGGTTTTAAATCATTAAGTTAGCATATCATATAGATATAGAACATTTGTTTAGTTGATTTTAAAAGTCAAGTTAGAAGGATTAACTTTTATTTGCGAACAAGTTTAGAATTAACTAAACTATGTTCTAGTGATTACAAGTTTAAACCTTCGAATAAGATAGCTTTATAGGTATGAATCGAATGATGTTATGAATATCATTACTACCTTAAGTTCCTTGGATAAACCTACTGGAAAATAGAAAAATGGATCTAGCTTCAACGGATCCTTGGATGGCTCGAAGTTCTTGAAGCAGAATCATGACACGAAAACAAGTTCAAGTAAGATCATCACTTGAAATAAGATTGTTATAGTTATAGAAATTGAACCAAAGTTTGAATATGATTATTACCTTGTATTAGAATGATAACCTACTGTAAGAAACAAAGATTTCTTGAGGTTGGATGATCACCTTACAAGATTGGAAGTGAGCTAGCAAACTTGAAAGTATTCTTGATTTTATGTAACTAGAACTTGTAGAATATATGAAGAACACTTAGAACTTGAAGATAGAACTTGAGAGAGATCAATTAGATGAAGAAAATTGAAGAATGAAAGTGTTTGTAGGTGTTTTTGGTCGTTGGTGTATGGATTAGATATAAAGGATATGTAATTTTGTTTTCATGTAAATAAGTCATGAATGATTACTCATATTTTTGTAATCTTATGAGATATTTCTTGCTAATTTCCAAATGATGGTTCCCACATGTGTTAGGTGACTCACATGGGCTGCTAAGAGCTGATCATTGGAGTGTATATACCAATAGTACATACATCTAAAAGCTGTGTATTGTACGAGTACGAATACGGGTGCATACGAGTAGAATTGTTGATGAAACTGAACGAGGATGTAATTGTAAGCATTTTTGTTAAGTAGAAGTATTTTGATAAGTGTATTGAAGTCTTTCAAAAGTGTATAAATACATATTAAAACACTACATGTATATACATTTTAACTGAGTCGTTAAGTCATCGTTAGTCGTTATATGTAAGTGTTGTTTTGAAACCTTTAGGTTAACGATCTTGTTAAATGTTGTTAACCCAATGTTTATAATATCAAATGAGATTTTAAATTATTATATTATCATGATATTATCATGTATGAATATCTCTTAATATGATATATATACATTAAATGTCTTTACAACGATAATCGTTACATATATGTCTCGTTTAAAAATCATTAAGTTAGTAGTCTTGTTTTTACATATGTAGTTCATTGTAAATATACTTAATGATATGTTTACTTATCATAGTATCATGTTAACTATATATATATCCATATATATGTCATCATATAGTTTTTACAAGTTTTAACGTTCGTGAATCACCGGTCAACTTGGGTGGTCAATTGTCTATATGAAACATATTTCAATTAATCAAGTCTTAACAAGTTTGATTGCTTAACATGTTGGAAACATTAAATCATGTAAATATCAATCTCAATTAATATATATAAACATGGAAAAGTTCGGGTCACTACAGTACCTACCCGTTAAATAAATTTCGTCCCGAAATTTTAAGCTGTTGAAGGTGTTGACGAATCTTCTGGAAATAGATGCGGGTATTTCTTCTTCATCTGATCTTCACGCTCCCAGGTGAACTCGGGTCCTCTACGAGCATTCCATCGAACCTTAACAATTGGTATCTTGTTTTGCTTAAGTCTTTTAACCTCACGATCCATTATTTCGACGGGTTCTTCGATGAATTGAAGTTTTTCGTTGATTTGGATTTCATCTAACGGAATAGTGAGATCTTCTTTAGCAAAACATTTCTTCAAATTCGAGACGTGGAAAGTGTTATGTACAGCCGCGAGTTGTTGAGGTAACTCTAGTCGGTAAGCTACTGGTCCGACACGATCAATAATCTTGAATGGTCCAATATACCTTGGATTTAATTTCCCTCGTTTACCAAATCGAACAACGCCTTTCCAAGGTGCAACTTTAAGCATGACCATCTCTCCAATTTCAAATTCTATATCTTTTCTTTTAATGTCAGCGTAGCTCTTTTGTCGACTTTGGGCGGTTTTCAACCGTTGTTGAATTTGGATGATCTTCTCGGTAGTTTCTTGTATAATCTCCGGACCCGTAATCTGTCTATCTCCCACTTCATTCCAACAAATCGGAGACCTGCACTTTCTACCATAAAGTGCTTCAAACGGAGCCATCTCAATGCTTGAATGGTAGCTGTTGTTGTAGGAAAATTCTGCTAACGGTAGATGTCGATCCCAACTGTTTCCGAAATCAATAACACATGCTCGTAGCATGTCTTCAAGCATTTATATCGTCCTTTCGCTCTGCCCATCAGTTTGTGGATGATAGGCAGTACTCATGTCTAGACTAGTTCCTAATGCTTGCTGTAATGTCTGCCAGAATCTTGAAATAAATCTACCATCCCTATCAGAGATAATAGAGATTGGTATTCCATGTCTGGAGACGACTTCCTTCAAATACAGTCGTGCTAACTTCTCCATCTTGTCATCTTCTCTTATTGGCAGGAAGTGTGCTGATTTGGTGAGACGATCAACTATTACCCAAATAGTATCAAAACCACTTGCAGTCCTTGGCAATTTAGTGATGAAATCCATGGTAATGTTTTCCCATTTCCATTCCGGGATTTCGGGTTGTTGAAGTAGACCTGATGGTTTCTGATGCTCAGCTTTGACCTTAGAACACGTCAAACATTCTCCTACTTATTTAGCAACATCGGCTTTCATACCCGGCCACCAAAAATGTTTCTTGAGATCCTTGTACATCTTCCCCGTTCCAGGATGTATTGAGTATCTGGTTTTATGAGCTTCTCTAAGTACCATTTCTCTCATATCTCCAAATTTTGGTACCCAAATCCTTTCAGCCCTATACCGGGTTTCGTCTTCCCGAATATTAAGATGCTTCTCCGATCCTTTGGGTATTTCATCCTTTAAATTTCCCTCTTTTAAAACTCCTTGTTGCGCCTCCTTTATTTGAGTAGTAAGGTTATTATGAATCATTATATTCATAGATTTTACTCGAATGGGTTCTCTGTCCTTCCTGCTCAAGGCATCGGCTACCACATTTGCCTTCCCCGGGTGGTAACGAATCTCAAAGTCGTAATCATTCAACAATTCAATCCACCTACGCTGCCTCATATTCAGTTGTTTCTGATTAAATATGTGTTGAAGACTTTTGTGGTCGGTATATATAATACTTTTGACCCCATATAAGTAGTGCCTCCAAGTCTTTAATGCAAAAACAACTGCGCCTAATTCCAAATCATGCGTCGTATAATTTTGTTCGTGAATCTTCAATTGTCTAGACGCATAAGCAATCACCTTCGTTCGTTGTATTAATACACAACCGAGACCTTGCTTTGATGCGTCACAATAAATCACAAAATCATCATTCCCTTCAGGCAATGACAATATAGGTGCCGTAGTTAGCTTTTTCTTCAATAACTGAAACGCTTTCTCTTGTTCATCATTCCATTCAAATTTCTTCCCTTTATGCGTTAATGCAGTCAAGGGTTTTGCTATTCTGGAAAAGTCTTGGATGAACCTTCTGTAGTAACCAGCTAGTCCTAAAAACTGGCGTATGTGTTTTGGAGTTTTCGGGGTTTCCCACTTTTCAACAGTTTCTATCTTTGCCGGATCCACCTTAATACCTTCTTTGTTCACTATGTGACCGAGGAATTGAACTTCTTCCAACCAAAATGCACACTTTGAAAACTTAGCGTACAATTCTTCCTTCCTCAATACTTCTAACACCTTTCTCAAATGTTCACCGTGTTCTTGGTCATTCTTTGAGTAAATAAGTATGTCATCAATGAAAACAATGACAAACTTGTCAAGGTATGGTCCACACACTCGGTTCATAAGGTCCATGAACACAGCTGGTGCATTAGTTAAACCAAACGGCATGACCATAAACTCGTAATGACCGTAACATGTTCTGAAAGCAGTCTTTGGAATATCATCTTCTTTCACCCGCATTTGATGATACCCGGAACGTAAGTCAATCTTTGAAAAAACAGACGAGCCTTGTAGTTGATCAAATAAGTCGTCGATTCTCGGTAGTGGGTAGCGGTTCTTGATGGTAAGTTTGTTCAACTCTCGGTAGTCGATACACAACCTGAATGTACCATCTTTCTTCTTGACAAACAAAACAGGAGCTCCCCACGATGATGTGCTTGGTCGAATGAAACCAAGCTCTAAAAGTTCTTGTAATTGGCTTTGTAGTTCTTTCATCTCGCTGGGTGCGAGTCTGTAAGGAGCACGAGCTATTGGTGCAGCTCCTGGTACAAGATCTATTTGAAATTCAACGGATCGATGTGGGGGTAATCCCGGTAATTCTTTCGAAAATACATCAGGAAATTCTTTTGCGACGGAAACATCATTGATGCTCTTTTCTTCAGTTTGTACTTTCTCGACGTGTGCTAGAACAGCATAGCAACCTTTTCTTATTAGTTTTTGTGCCTTCAAATTACTAATAAGATGTAGCTTCGTGTTGCCCTTTTCTCCGTACACCATTAAGGGTTTTCCTTTTTCTCGTATAATGCGAATTGCATTTTTGTAACAAACGATCTCCGCTTTCACTTCTTTCAACCAGTCCATACCGATTATCACATCAAAACTCCCTAACTCTACTGGTATCAAATCAATCTTAAATGTTTCGCTAACCAGTTTAATTTCTCGATTCCGACATATATTATTTGCTGAAATTAATTTACCATTTGCTAATTCGAGTAAAAATTTACTATCCAAAGGCGTCAATGGACAACTTAATTTAGCACAAAAATCTCTACTCATATAGCTTCTATCCGCACCCGAATCAAATAAAACGTAAGCAGATTTATTGTCAATAAGAAACGTACCCGTAACAAGCTCCGGGTCTTCCTGTGCCTCTGCCGCATTAATATTGAAAACTCTTCCACGGCCTTGTCCATTCGTGTTCTCCTGGTTCGGGCAATTTCTAATAATGTGGCCCGGTTTTCCACATTTATAACAAACTACATTGGCATAACTTGCTCCGACACTACTTGCTCCACCATTACTCGTTCCGACACCATTTGTTCCTTTCGTTCTATTAACCCCTGGTCCGTAGACCTCACACTTCGCTGCGCTATGACCATTTCTTTTACACTTGTTGCAAAATTTGGTGCAGAACCCCGAGTGATTCTTTTCACACCTTTGGCATAGCTGCTTCTGATTGTTATTGTTGTTGCGGTTATTATTGTTGTTGGGATGATTGTTGTAGTTGCTGTTGTTATTATTGTTGTTGTTGTTGGGCCGTTTGTTGTAGTTGCGATTGATGTTGCGATTGTTGGGATAATTGTTGCGATTATTGTTGTAATTGCTGTTGTTGTTGTATTGGTGATTCTTATCACCGTTTTCCTCCCACTTTCTTTTGACTTGCTTCAAATTGGCCTCTTCAGCAGTCTGTTCTTTAATTCTTTCTTCAATCTGGTTCACGAGTTTGTGAGCCATTCTACATGCCTGTTGTATGGAGGCGGGCTCGTGTGAACTTATATCTTCTTGGATTCTTTCCGGTAATCCTTTCACAAATGCGTCGATCTTCTCTTCCTCATCTTCGAATGCTCCCGGACACAATAGGCACAATTCTGTGAATCGTCTTTCGTACGTGGTAATATCAAATCCTTGGGTTCGTAACCCTCTAAGTTCTGTCTTGAGCTTATTGACCTCGGTTCTCGGACGGTACTTCTCGTTCATCAAGTGCTTGAATGCTGACCACGGTAGTGCGTACGCATCGTCTTGTCCCACTTGCTCTAGATAGGTATTCCACCATGTTAACGCAAAACCTGTGAAGGTATGCGTAGCGTACTTCACTTTGTCCTCTTCAGTACACTTACTTATGGCAAACACCGATTCGACCTTCTCGGTCCACCGTTTCAATCCGATCGGTCCTTCGGTTCCATCAAATTCCAAAGGTTTACAGGCAGTGAATTCTTTGTAGGTGCATCCTACACGATTTCCTGTACTGCTAGATCCAAGGTTATTGTTGGTATGTAGTGCAGCCTGTACTGCGGCTATGTTTGAAGCTAGAAAAGTACGGAATTCCTCTTCATTCATATTCACGGTATGTCGAGTAGTCGGTGCCATTTCCTTCAAAATAGTCAAATGGAACAAGTTAATCATACAGAATATTAAGAGTAGTTAATAGTATTTCGTAGCATAATATGAACTCATTTATAAAAGTTTTTTCTTCATATTAGCATTTTATAAGTTTAAATTCGGGTAGTACTTACCCGTTAAGTTCATACTTAGTAGCTAATATACAATTCAACTACTTCAATTCTATATGAAAAACTGATTATAATAATATTTCGCGTTCAAACTTTTACACAATATTTTACAAACTTACAATACCGCTTATTTTACATAAAGCATGAAATATAGCACACAATAACTTTGATACAAGATAGTTGTGAAGATAATTCTAGCTAGTACACAAGTCGTTCAGCAAAGGCAATAAAGACACGTAATTCATACGTCCAGAAACAAGTCATGCATTCTGGTTTTACTAGGACCACTTCCCATCCTTGGTCTTGTGCAACATAACCGTTATGGCCGTTGATAAGACAGCGTGTTGTAACGTCGTCAAAGGGACGAGGGTTACGTAATGTCCAACAGTCCCGTAATAATCTAAAAACCTCATTTCTTACCCCAATTACCGACTCCGTCACTTGTGGAAACGTTTTGTTTAATAGTTGTAGGCCGATGTTCTTGTTCTCCCTTTGGTGAGAAGCGAACATTACTAATCCGTAAGCATAACATGCTTCTTTATGTTGCATGTTAGCCGCTTTTTCTAAATCACGAAGTCCAATATTCGGATATATTGAGTCAAAATAATTTCTTAACCCGTTGCGTAAAATAGCATTTGGGTTCCCCGCAATATATGCGTCAAAGTAAACACATCGTAACTTATGGGTTTCCCAATGTGATATCCCCCATCTTTCAAACGAAAGTCTCTTATAAACCAAGACATTCTTGGAACGTTCTTCGAATGTCTTACAAACTGATCTCGCCTTAAATAGTTGTGCCGAGGAATTCTGGCCGACTCTAGACAAGATTTCATCAATCATGTCTCCGGGTAGGTCTCTTAAAATATTGGGTTGTCTATCCATTTTGTGTTTTTATACTGTAAAATAGACAAGAGTTAGATTCATAAAAAAAATATACTTATTAATACAAGCAATTTTTACATATATCATAAAGCATAAGCACACTATATTACATATATTACACCACACGAATACAACTATCTTATTCCGACTCGCTTGTTTCTTCTTCTTCGGTTTTGGTTCGTTTTGCCAAGTTTCTAGGGATATATGATGTTCCCCTAATACGAGCCGTCGTGATCCACATTGGTTTAGAAAAACCTGGTGGTTTAGAGGTTCCCGGTCATTGTTACAACTTAAGGACTTCGGGGGTTGACGATACATATAAAGTTCATCGGGGTTGGAATTAGATTTCTCTATTTTTATGCCCTTTCCCTTATTATTTTCTTTTGCCTTTTTAAATTCAGTTGGGGTAATTTCTATAACATCATCGGAATTCTCGTCGGAATCCGATTCATCGGAGAATTGGTAATCCTCCCAATATTTTGCTTCCTTGGCGGAAACACCATTGACCATAATTAACCTTGGTCGGTTGGTTGAGGATTTTCTTTTACTTAACCGTTTTATTATTTCCCCCACCGTTTCTATTTCTTCATCCAGTTTCGATTCTTCTTCCGGTTCCGATTCTTCTTCCGGTTCCGACTCTTCTTCCGGTTCCTCTTCGGGAACTTGTGAATCAGTCCACGAATCATTCCAATTTACATTTGACTCTTCATTATTATTAGGTGAGTCAATGGGACTTGTTCTAGAGGTAGACATCTATCACATAATATCAAACGCGTTAAGAGATTAATATATCACATAATATTCACATGTTAAAAATATATAGTTTCCAACAAAATTTATTAAGCAATCATTTTTCAAGTAAACACGGTCGAAGTCCAGACTCACTAATGCATCCTAACAAACTCGATAAGACACACTAATGCAAAATTCTGGTTCTCTAAGACCAACGCTCTGATACCAACTGAAATGTCCCGTTCTTATTGATTAAAAACGTTCCATATTAATTGATTTCGTTGCGAGGTTTTTACCTCTATATGAGACGTTTTTCAAAGACTGCATTCATTTTTAAAACAAACCATAACCTTTATTTCATAAATAAAGGTTTAAAAAGCTTTACGTAGATTATCAAATAATGATAATCTAAAATATCCTGTTTACACGCGACCATTACATAATGGTTTATAATACAAATATGTTACATCGAAATCAGTTTCTTGAATGCAGTTTTTACACAATATCATACAAACATGGACTCCAAATCTTGTCCTTATTTTAGTATGCAACAGCGGAAGCTCTTAATATTCACCTGAGAATAAACATGCTTTAAACGTCAACAAAAATGTTGGTGAGTTATAGGTTTAACCTATATATATCAAATCATAATAATAGACCACAAGATTTCATATTTCAATACACATCCCATACATAGAGATAAAAATCATTCATATGGTGAACACCTGGTAACCGACATTAACAAGATGCATATATAAGAATATCCCCATCATTCCGGGACACCCTTCGGATATGATATAAATTTCGAAGTACTAAAGCATCCGGTACTTTGGATGGGGTTTGTTAGGCCCAATAGATCTATCTTTAGGATTCGCGTCAATTAGGGTGTCTGTTCCCTAATTCTTAGATTACCAGACTTAATAAAAAGGGGCATATTCGATTTCGATAATTCAACCATAGAATGTAGTTTCACGTACTTGTGTCTATTTTGTAAATCATTTATAAAACCTGCATGTATTCTCATCCCAAAAATATTAGATTTTAAAAGTGGGACTATAACTCACTTTCACATATTTTTACTTCGTCGGGAAGTAAGACTTGGGCACTGGTTGATTCACGAACCTATAACAATATATACATATATATCAAAGTATGTTCAAAATATATTTACAACACTTTTAATATATTTTGATGTTTTAAGTTTATTAAGTCAGCTGTCCTTGTTAGTAACCTACAACTAGTTGTCCACAGTTAGATGTACAGAAATAAATCGATAAATATTATCTTGAATCAATCCACGACCCAGTGTATACGTATCTCAGTATTGATCACAACTCAAACTATATATATTTTGGAATCAACCTCAACCCTGTATAGCTAACTCCAACATTCACATATAGAGTGTCTATGGTTGTTCCGAAATATATATAGATGTGTCGACATGATAGGTCGAAACATTGTATACGTGTCTATGGTATCTCAAGATTACATAATATACAATACAAGTTGATTAAGTTATGGTTGGAATAGATTTGTTACCAATTTTCACGTAGCTAAAATGAGAAAAATTATCCAATCTTGTTTTACCCATAACTTCTTCATTTTAAATCCGTTTTGAGTGAATCAAATTGCTATGGTTTCATATTGAACTATATTTTATGAATCTAAACATAAAAAGTATAGGTTTATAGTCAAAAAAATAAGTTACAAGTCGTTTTTGTAAAGGTAGTCATTTCAGTCGAAAGAACGACGTCTAGATGACCATTTTAGAAAACATACTTCCACTTTGAGTTTAACCATAATTTTTGGATATAGTTTCATGTTCATAATAAAAATCATTTTCTCAGAATAACAACTTTTAAATCAAAGTTTATCATAGTTTTTAATTAACTAACCCAAAACAGCCCGCGGTGTTACTACGACGGCGTAAATCTGGTTTTACGGTGTTTTTCGTGTTTCCAGGTTTTAAATCATTAAGTTAGCATATCATATAGATATAGAACATGTGTTTAGTTGATTTTAAAAGTCAAGTTAGAAGGATTAACTTTTATTTGCGAACAAGTTTAGAATTAACTAAACTATGTTCTAGTGATTACAAGTTTAAACCTTCGAATAAGATAGCTTTATAGGTATGAATTGAATGATGTTATGAACATTATTACTACCTTAAGTTCCTTGGATAAACCTATTGGAAAAGAGAAAAATGGATCTAGCTTCAACGGATCCTTGGATGGCTCGAAGTTCTTGAAGCAGAATCATGACACGAAAACAAGTTCAAGTAAGATCATCACTTGAAATAAGATTGTTATAGTTATAGAAATTGAACCAAAGTTTGAATATGATTATTACCTTGTATTAGAATGATAACCTACTGTAAGAAACAAAGATTTCTTGAGGTTGGATGATCACCTTACAAGATTGGAAGTGAGCTAGCAAACTTGAAAGTATTCTTGATTTTATGTAACTAGAACTTGTAGATTATATGAAGAACACTTAGAACTTGAAGATAGAACTTGAGAGAGATCAATTAGATGAAGAAAATTGAAGAATGAAAGTGTTTGTAGGTGTTTTTGGTCGTTGGTGTATGGATTAGATATAAAGGATATGTAATTTTGTTTTCATGTAAATAAGTCATGAATGATTACTCATATTTTTGTAATTTTATGAGATATTTCTTGCTAGTTGCCAAATGATGGTTCCCACATGTGTTAGGTGACTCACATGGGCTGCTAAGAGCTGATCATTGGAGTGTATATACCAATAGTACATACATCTAAAAGCTGTGTATTGTACGAGTACGAATACGGGTGCATACGAGTAGAATTGTTGATGAAACTGAACGAGGATGTAATTGTAAGCATTTTTGTTAAGTAGAAGTATTTTGATAAGTGTATTGAAGTCTTTCAAAAGTGTATAAATACATATTAAAACACTACATGTATATACATTTTAACTGAGTCGTTAAGTCATCGTTAGTCGTTATATGTAAGTGTTGTTTTGAAACCTTTAGGTTAACGATCTTGTTAAATGTTGTTAACCCAATATTTATAATATCAAATGAGATTTTAAATTATTATATTATCATGATATTATCATGTATGAATATCTCTTAATATGATATATATACATTAAATGTCTTTACAACGATAATCGTTACATATATGTCTCGTTTAAAAATCATTAAGTTAGTAGTCTTGTTTTTACATATGTAGTTCATTGTAAATATACTTAATGATATGTTTACTTATCATAGTATCATGTTAACTATATATATATATCCATATATATGTCATCATATAGTTTTTACAAGTTTTAACGTTCGTGAATCACCGGTCAACTTGGGTGGTCAATTGTCTATATGAAACATATTTCAATTAATCAAGTCTTAACAAGTTTGATTGCTTAACATGTTGGAAACATTTAATCATGTAAATATCAATCTCAATTAATATATATAAACATGGAAAAGTTCGGGTCACTACAAAAACCTCGCAACGAAATCAATTAATATGGAACGTTTTTAATCAATAAGAACGGGACATTTCAGTTGGTATCCGAGCGTTGGTCTTAGAGAACTAGAAAATTTGCATTAGTGTGTCTTATCGAGTTTGTTAGGATGCATTAGTGAGTCTGAACTTCGACCGTGTTTTCTTTAAAAATGATTGCTTAACATTTTTGTTGGAAACTATATATTATTAACGTGTATATATTATGTGATATATTAATCTCTTAACATGTCTGATATTGTGTGATAGATGTCTATCTCTAGCACAAATCCCATTGACACACTTAATAATAACGAAGAGTCGAATATATATTGGACTGATTCACAAGTTCCCGAAGAAGAACCGGAAGAAGAATCAGAACCGGAAGAAGAATCAGAACCAGAAGAGGAGGAACCGGAGGAGGAAATAGAATCGGTGGGGGAAATATTAAAACGATTAAGTAAAAGAAAATCCTCAACCGACCGACCAAGGTTAATTATGGTCAATGGTGTTTCCGCCAAGGAAGCAAAATATTGGGAGGATTACCAATTCTCCGTTGAATCGAATTCCGACGAGAATTCCGATGATGTTATAGAAATTACCCCAACTGAATTTAAAAAGGAAAAAGAAAATAATAAGGGAAAGGGCATAAAAATAGAGAAATCTAATTCCAACCTCGATGAACTTTATATGTATCGTCAACCCCCGAAGCCCTTAAGTTGTAACAATGACCCGGGAACCTCTAAACCACCAGGATTTTCTAAACCATTGTGGAAAACGACAGCTCGTATTAGGGGAACATCATATATCCCTAGAAACTTGGCAAAACGAACCAAAACCGAAGAAGAAGAAACGAGCGAGTCGGAATAAGATAGTTGTATTCGTGTGGTGTAATATATGTAATATAGTGTGCTTATGCTTTATGATATATGTAAAAATTGTTTGTATTAATAAGTATTTTTTTTATGAATCTAACTCTTGTCTATTTTACAGTATAAAAACACAAAATGGATAGACAACCCAATATTTTAAGAGACCTACCCGGAGACATGATTGATGAAATCTTGTCTAGAGTCGGTCAGAATTCTTCGGCACAACTATTTAAGGCGAAATCAGTTTGTAAGACATTCGAAGAACGTTTCAAGAATATCTTGGTTTATAAGAGACTTTCGTTTGAAAGATGGGGGATATCACATTGGGAAACCCATAAGTTACGATGTGTTTACTTTGACACATATATTGCGGGGAACCCAAATGCTATTTTACGCAACGGGTTAAGAAATTATTTTGACTCAATGTATCCGAATATAGGACTTCATGATTTAGAAAAAGCGGCTAACATGCAACATAAAGAAGCATGCTATGCTTACGGGTTAGTAATGTTCGCTTCTCACCAAAGTGAGAAAAAGAACATCGGGCTACAACTATTAAACAAAACGTTCCCACAAGTGACAGAGTCGGTAATTGGGGTAAGAAATGAGGTTTTTAGGTTATTACGAGACTGTTGGTCATTACGTAACCCTCGTCCCTTTGACGACGTTACAACACGTTGTCTTATCAACGGCCATAACGGTTATGTTCTACAAGACCAAGGATGGGAAGTAGTCCTAGTAAAACCAGAATGCATGACTTGTTTCTGGACGTATGAATTACGTGTCTTTATTGCCTTTGCTGAACGACTTGTGTACTAGCTAGAATTATCTTCACAACTATCTTGTATCAAAGTTATTGTGTGCTATATTTCATGCTTTATGTAAAATAAGCGGTATTGTAAGTTTGTAAAATATTGTATAAAAGTTTGAACGCGAAATATTATTATAATCAGTTTTTCATATAGAATTGTAGTAGTTGAATTGTATATTAGCTACTGAGTATGAACTTAACGGGTAGGTACTACCCGAATTTAAACTTATAAAACGCTAATATGAAGAAAAAGCTTTTATAAATGAGTTCATATTATGCTACGAAATACTATTAACTACTCTTAATATTCTGTATGATTAACTTGTTCCATTTGACTATTTTGAAGGAAATGGCACCGACTACTCGACACACCGTGAATATGAATGAAGAGGAATTCCGTACTTTTCTAGCTTCAAACATAGCCGCAGTACAGGATGCGCTACATACCAACAATAACCTTGGATCTAGCAGTACAGGAAATCGTGTAGGATGCACCTACAAAGAATTCACTGCCTGCAAACCTTTTGAATTTAATGGAACCGAAGGACCGATCGGATTGAAACGGTGGACCGAGAATGTCGAATCGGTGTTTGCCATAAGTAAGTATACTGAAGAGGACAAAGTGAAGTACGCTACGCATACCTTCACAGGTTCTGCGTTAACATGGTGGAATACCTATCTAGAGCAAGTGGGACAAGATGATGCGTACGCACTACCGTGGTCAGCATTCAAGCACTTGATGAACGAGAAGTACCGTCCCAGAACCGAGGTCAATAAGCTCAAGACAGAACTTAGAGGGTTACGAACCCAAGGATTTGATATTACCACGTACAAAAGACGATTCACAGAATTGTGCCTATTGTGTCCGGGAGCGTTCGAAGATGAGGAAGAGAAGATCGACGCTTTTGTGAAAGGATTACCGGAAAGAATCCAAGAAGATATAAGTTCACACGAGCCCGCCTCCATACAACAGGCATGTAGAATGGCTCACAAACTAGTGAACCAGATTGAGGAAAGAATTAAAGAACAGACGGCTGAAGAGGCCAATGTGAAGCAAGTCAAAAGAAAGTGGGAGGAAAACGGTGATAAGAATCACCAATACAACAACAACAGCAATTACAATAATAATCGCAACAATTATCCCAACAATCGCAACATCAATCGCAACTACAACAAACGGCCCAACAACAACAACAACAACAACAACAACAACCGCAACTACAACAATCATCCGAACAACAATAACAACCGCAATAACAACAACAATCAGAAGCAGCTATGCCAAAGGTGTGAAAAGTATCACTCGGGGTTCTGCACCAAATTTTGCAACAAGTGTAAAAGAAATGGTCATAGCGCGGTGAAGTGTGAGGTCTACGGACCAGGGGTTAACAGAACGAAAGGAACAAATGGTGTCGGAATGAGTAATGGCGGAGCAAGTAGTGTCGGAGCAAGTTATGCCAATGTAGTTTGTTATAAATGTGGAAAACCGGGCCACATTATTAGAAATTGCCCGAACCAGGAGAATATGAATGGACAAGGCCGCGGAAGAGTTTTCAATATTAATGCGACAGAGGCACAGGAAGACCCGGAGCTTGTTACGGGTACGTTTCTTATTGACAATAAATCTGCTTACGTTTTATTTGATTAGGGTGTGGATAGAAGCTATATGAGTAGAGATTTTTGTGCTAAATTAAGTTATCCATTGACGCCGTTGGATAGTAAATTTTTACTCGAATTAGCAAACGGTAAATTAATTTCAGCAGATAATATATGCCGGAATCGAGAAATTAAACTGGGTAGCGAAATATTTAAGATTGATTTGATACCAGTAGAGTTAGGGAGTTTTGATGTCATGGACTAGCTGAAGAAGGTGAAAGCAGAGATCGTATGTTATAAAAATGCAATTCGCATTGTACGAGAAGAAGGAGAACCCTTAATGGTGTACGGAGAAAAGGGCAACATGAAGCTACATCTTATTAGTAATTTGAAGGCACAAAAACTAATAAGAAAAGGTTGCTATGCTGTTCTAGCACACGTCGAGAAAGTACAAACTGAAGAAAAGAGCATCAATGATGTTCCCGTAGCAAAAGAATTTCCCGATGTATTTCCGAAAGAATTATCGGGACTACCTCCACATCGATCTGTTGAATTTCATATAGATCTTGTACCAGGAGCTGCACCAATAGCTCGTGCTCCTTATAGACTCGCACCCAGCGAGATGAAAGAACTGCAAAGCCAACTGCAAGAACTATTAGAACGTGGTTTCATTCGACCAAGCACATCACCATGGGGAGCTCCTGTTTTGTTTGTCAAGAAGAAGGATGGTACATTTAGGTTGTGTATTGACTACAGAGAGTTGAACAAACTTACCATCAAAAACCGTTATCCACTGCCGAGAATTGACGACTTATTTGATTAAATACAAGGCTTGTCGGTTTATTCGAAGATCGATTTACGTTCTGGATATAATCAAATACGAGTAAAGGAGGATGATATTCCAAAAACTGCTTTTAGGACGCGTTATGGTCATTACGAGTTTATGGTTATGCCGTTTGGATTGACTAATGCACCAGCTGTGTTCATGGACCTTATGAACCGAGTGTGTGGGCCATATCTTGACAAGTTTGTCATTGTTTTCATCGATGACATACTTATTTACTCAAAGAATGATCAAGAGCACGAAGAACATTTGAGAAAAGTGCTAGAAGTATTGAGGAAAGAAAAACTGTACGCTAAGTTTTCAAAGTGTGCATTTTGGTTGGAAGAAGTTCAATTCCTCGGTCACATAGTGAACAAAGAAGGTATCCAGGTGGACCCGGCAAAGATCGAAACCGTTGAAAAGTGGGAAACCCCAAAAACTCCGAAGCATATACGTTAATTTTTAGGATTGGCTGGTTACTACAGAAGATTCATCCAAGATTTCTCCAAAATAGCAAAACCCTTGACTGCATTAACGCATAAAGGGAAGAAATTTGAATGGAAGGATGAACAAGAGAAGGCGTTTCAATTATTGAAGAAAAATCTAACTACGGTACCTATATTGTCATTGCCTGAAGGGAATGATGATTTTGTGATTTATTGTGACGCATCAAAGCAAGGTCTCGGTTGTGTATTAATGCAACGAACGAAGGTGATTGCTTATGCGTCTAGACAATTGAAGATTCACGAACAAAATTATACGACGCATGAATTGGAATTAGGCGCGGTTGTTTTTGTATTAAAGACTTGGAGGCACTACTTATATGGGGTCAAAAGTATTATATATACCGACCACAAAAGTCTTCAACACATATTTAATCAGAAACAACTGAATATGAGGCAGCGTAGGTGGATTGAATTATTGAATGATTACGACTTTGAGATTCGTTACCACCCGGGGAAGGCAAATGTGGTAGCCGACTCCTTGAGCAGGAAGGACAGAGAACCCATTCGAGTAAAATCTATGAATATAATGATTCACACTAACCTTACTACTCAAATAAAGGAGGCGCAACAAGGAGTTTTAAAAGAGAGAAATTTAAAGGATGAAATACCCAAAGGATCGGAGAAGCATCTTAATATTCGGGAAGACGGAACCCGGTATAGGGCTGAAAGGATTTGGGTACCAAAATTTGGAGATATGAGAGAAATGGTACTTAGAGAAGCTCATAAAACCAGATACTCAATACATCCTGGAACGGGGAAGATGTACAAGGATCTTAAGAAACATTTTTGGTGGCCAGGTATGAAAGCCGATATTGCTAAATATGTAGGAGAATGTTTGACGTGTTCTAAGGTCAAAGCTGAACATCAGAAACCATCGGGTCTACTACAACAACCTGAAATCCCGGAATGAAAATGGGAAAACATTATCATGGATTTCATTACTAAATTGCCAAGGACTGCAAGTGGTTATGATACTATTTGGGTAATAGTTGATCGTCTCACCAAGTCAGCACACTTCCTGCTAATAAGAGAAGATAACAAGATGGAGAAGTTAGCACGACTGTATTTGAAAGAAGTTGTCTCCAGACATGGAATACCAATCTCTATTATCTCTGATAGGGATGGCAGATTTATTTCAAGATTCTGGCAGACATTACAGCAAGCATTGGGAACTCGTCTAGACATGAGTACTGCATATCATCCACAAACTGATGGGCAGAGCGAAAGGACGATACAAACGCTTGAAGACATGCTACGAGCTTGTGCTACGAGTTGGGATCGGCATCTACCGTTAGCAGAATTTTCCTACAACAACAGTTATCATTCTAGTATTGAGATGGCGCCGTTTGAGGCACTTTATGGTAGAAAGTGCAGGTCTCCGATTTGTTGGAATGAAGTGGGGGATAGACAGATTACGGGTCCAGAGATAATACAAGAAACTACCGAGAAAATCATCCAAATTCAACAAAGATTGAAAACCGCCCAGAGTCGACAAAAGAGCTACGCGGACAGTAAAAGAAAAGATATAGAGTTTGAAATTGGAGAAATGGTCATGCTTAAGGTTTCACCTTGGAAAGGCGTTGTTCGATTTGGTAAACGGGGGAAACTAAATCCAAGGTACATTGGACCATTCAAGATTATAGATCGTGTCGGACCAGTAGCTTACCAACTGGAGCTACCTCAACAACTCGCAGCTGTACATAACACTTTCCACGTCTCAAATTTGAAGAAATGTTTTGCTAAAGAAGATCTCACTATTCCGTTGGACGAAATCCAAATCAATGAAAAACTTCAATTCATTGAAGAACCCGTCGAAATAATGGATCGTGAGGTTAAGAGACTTAAACAAAATAAGATACTGATTGTTAAGGTTCGATGGAATGCTCGTAGAGGACCCGAGTTCACCTGGGAGCATGAAGATCAGATGAAGAAGAAATACCCGCATTTATTTCCAGAAGATACGTCAACACCTCCAACTGCTTAAAATTTCGGGACGAAATTTATTTAACGGATAGGTACTTTAGTGACCCGAACTTTTCCATGTTTATATTTTATATATATATTAAATGAAATTGTTATTTCCATGATTAAGTGTTTCCAACATGTTAAGCAATCAAACTTGTTAAGACTTGATTAATTGAAATAGGTTTCATATAGACAATTGATCACCCAAGTTGACCGGTGATTCACGAACGTTAAAACTTGTAAAAACTATACGATGACATATATATGGTTATATATATAGTTAACATGATTTTATTTTAAGTATGTATCTCATTAGGTATTTTAACAATGAGTTATATACATAAAAATGAGACTATTAATTTAAGAAACTCGAAAACGATATATATAACGATTATCGTTATAACAACGTCTTATTAGGTACATATGAATCATATTAAGATATTGATACACTTGGTTAATTATGTTAAATGATAAGTAAATATATTATTAAGTGTATTAACAATGAAATACATATGTAAAAATAAGACTACTAACTTAATGATTTCGAAACGAGACATATATGTAACGATTATCGTTGTAACGACATTTAACTGTATATATATCATACTAAGATATATTATATATCATAATATCATGATAATATAACAATTTAACATCTCATTTGTTATAATAAACAATGGGTTAACAACATTCAACAAGATCGTTAACCTAAAGGTTTCAAAACAACATTTACATGTAACGACTAACGATGACTTAACGACTCAGTTAAAATGTATATACATGTAGTGTTTTAATATGTATTCATACACTTTTGAAAGACTTCAAGACACTTATCAAAATACTTCTACTTAACAAAAATGCTTACAATTACATCCTCGTTCAGTTTCATCAACAATTCTACTCGTATGCACCCGTATTCGTACTCGTACAATACACAGCTTTTAGATGTATGTACTATTGATATATACACTCCAATGATCAGCTATTAGCAGCCCATGTGAGTCACCTAACACATGTGGGAACCATAATTTGACAACTAGCATAAAATATCTCATAAAATTACAAAAATATGAGTAATCATTCATGACTTATTTACATGAAAATAAAATTACATATCCTTTATATCTAATCCATACACCAACGACCAAAAACACCTACAAACACTTTCATTCTTCAATTTTTTCATCTAATTGATCTCTCTCAAGTGCTATCTTCAAGTTCTAAGTGTTCTTCATAAATTCCAAAAGTTCTAGTTTCATAAAATCAAGAATACTTCCAAGATTGCAAGTTTACTTCCAAGTTTTCTAAATCCATTCCAAGTAATCATCCAAGATCAAGAAACCTTTGTTACTTACAGTAGGTTATCTTTCTAATACAAGGTAATAATCATATTCAAACTTTAATTCAATTTCTATAACTATAACAATCTTATTTCGAGTGGAAATCTTACTTGAAATTGTTTTCGTGTCATGATTCTGCTTCAAGAACTTTCAAGCCATCCAAGGATCCTTTGAAGCTAGATCTATTTTTCTCATTTCCAGTAGGTTTATCCAAAGAAATTGAGGTAGTAATGATGTTCATAACATCATTCTATTCATACATATAAAGCTATCTTATTCGAAGGTTTAAACTTGTAATTACCAGAACATAGTTTAGTTAATTCTAAACTTGTTCGCAAATAAAAGTTAATCCTTCTAACTTGACTTTTAAAATCAACTAAACATATGTTATATATCTATATGATATGCTAATTTAATGATTTAAAACCTGGAAACACGAAAAACACCGTAAAACCGGATTTACGCCGGCGTAGTAACACCGCGGGCTGTTTTGGGTTAGTTAATTAAAAACTATGATAAACTTTGATTTAAAAGTTGTTATTCTGGGAAAATAATTTTTATTATGAACATGAAACTATATCCAAAAATTATGGTTAAACTCAAAGTGGAAGTATATTTTCTAAAATGATCATCTAGACGTCGTTCTTTCGACTGAAATGACTACCTTTACAAAAATGACTTGTAACTTATTTTTCCGACTATAAACCTATACTTCTTCTGTTTATATTCATAAAGTAGAGTTCAATATGAAACCATAGCAATTTGATTCACTCAAAACGGATTTAAAATGAAGAAGTTATCTGTAAAACAAGATTGGATAATTTTTCTCATTTTAGCTACGTGAAAATTGGTAACAAATCTATTCCAACCATAACTTAATCAACTTGTATTGTATATTATGTAATCTTGAGATACCATAGACACGTATACAATGTTTCGACCTATCATGTCGACATATCTATATATATTTCGGAACAACCATAGACACTCTATATGTGAATGTTGGAGTTAGCTATACAGGGTTGAGGTTGATTCCAAAATATATATAGTTTGAGTTGTGATCAATATTGAGATACGTATACACTGGGTCGTGGATTAATTCAAGATAATATTTATCGATTTATTTCTGTACATCTAACTGTGGACAACTAGTTGTAGGTTACTAACGAGGACAGCTGACTTAATAAACTTAAAACATCAAAATATATTAAAAGTGTTGTAAATATATTTTGAACATACTTTGATATATATGTATATATTGTTATAGGTTCGTGAATCAACCAGTGACCAAGTCTTACCTCCCGACGAAGTAAAAATCTGTGAAAGTGAGTTATAGTCCCACTTTTAAAATCTAATATTTTTGGGATGAGAATACATGCAGGTTTTATAAATGATTTACAAAATAGACACAAGTATGTGAAACTACATTCTATGGTTGAATTATCGAAATCGAATATGCCCCTTTTTATTAAGTCTGGTAATCTAAGAATTAGGGAACAGACACCCTAATTGACGCGAATCCTAAAGATAGATCTATTGGGCCTAACAAACCCCATCCAAAGTACCGGATGCTTTAGTACTTCGAAATTTATATCATGTCCGATGGAGGATCCCGGAATGATGGGGATATTCTTATATATGCATCTTGTTAATGTCGGTTACCAGGTGTTCACCATATGAATGATTTTTATCTCTATGTATGGGATGTGTATTGAAATATGAAATCTTGTGGTCTATTGTTACGATTTGATATATATAGGTTAAACCTATAACTCACCAACATTTTTTGTTGACGTTTAAAGCATGTTTATTCTCAGGTGAATACTAAGAGCTTCCGCTGTTGCATACTAAAATAAGGACAAGATTTGGAGTCCATGTTTGTATGATATTGTGTAAAAACTGCATTCAAGAAACTGATTTCGATGTAACATATTTGTATTGTAAACCATTATGTAATGGTCGTGTGTAAACAGGATATTTTAGATTATCATTATTTGATAATCTACGTAAAGCTTTTTAAACCTTTATTTATGAAATAAAGGTTATGGTTTGTTTTAAAAATGAATGCAGTCTTTGAAAAACGTCTCATATAGAGGTCAAAACCTCGCAACGAAATCAATTAATATGGAACATTTTTAATCAATAAGAACGGGACATTTCACCGTCCAGCCAATTTGGACGCCATTCAGATGAACTGTCAGGTTCTGATTTGGTTGATCATTTTTCGTTTAATTCTAAGTATGCTACGCACCTCCGATTCACATGTAACTTGTTCTAACATGCTTATATATGATTAAAAATCTCAGAAAAATAGTTCAGGACCCGACCCGAACGTGTTGACTTTATCGTTGACTTTGACCCGACCAAAGTTGACTTTTGATCAAACTTAACCAAATACTTATGCAATCGTTCTAACGTGCTTTCATACTTGTATCTTGCATGAAACTTGACAACGTGACTCACATGCTATATTATCGAGTCGTAACGAGCCATAGGACTAATTGAACACTTTGACCGACCGTGTTTACCGATATTGATACGAACCTATTTGTTTAGGTCAAGACTAGCATTCATTCTTGCACACGTTACTTTGTGAAGTACACTATACTATTCGTGCAACTAAGGTGAGATCATAGTCCCATATTTTCAACAACTTTTACTCTTTAAACTATGGGATGAGAAACATATACGTATTATACGTTTATGCTTTGAACACAAGTACGAAAACAAACATTCCACGTGCGAGTAGAACAAAAAGGCCTCAATTCAATTATCATTAGTTACACTTGCAGGGTGTAAACGTGAACTTATGTTATGTGATCACATGGGCTTGACAAGCCCTCATTCGGACGGTTCGCTACCGATAGCGGATGAAATATATTTTCGAGTATATAGTGTAGGTTCTAACACTATGATAACGGGGTACGTGAACAGTTAAGTCTTGATAATTGGGTGCTCCACAAAAGTATAACAACTTTGGAATGAAAACGATTTTTATAATCAACGTTATGACAACACAAAATCTTGTGGTTCAAAAACAACGTTTACTACTACACCTATGATTTCACCAACGTTTTTCGTTGACAGTTTTCTATATGTTTTCTCAGGTCCTTGAACACTAAATGATACATGCTTCTGCACTCTACTTTTTGATACTTGCTTGGATGTCGAGTATACATGCATACGGAGCGTCTTTTGACTTTACTTAAATTTGTGTCGCATAGGTTTCATTCGTACTTAAAACGTTGTAACGTAACTAGCTTTTGAACTACTTTGTAACACTTGAAACATCTTTACTTATGAAATGAATGCGACATACTTTTGGTCAAACGTTGTTTAAAGACTTATGACCATGTAACGGGACCTAAGTAGACGGCGCCGTCAATGACGATTTTGTCGGGTCGCTACACATTACACATTTAAATTAGTTTAAACATATATTTTCTTATATTGTAACGTATTTTGCTCAGTTAAAGTTACAATCGGCGACAAATTACAATCAAAATGTGTAATAAACCAAAAACATAAAGTTATTCATTTACATATGTTATAATCTATATTCAATTGTTAAAATCGTCGTTTGATTAATATTTTATTTAATATCCGATGAATATTCATTAACCCGCTTAATCCAATTGATATGAATTGGACGGATGAACTGAAATTATATGAATATAAATATGGATATGAATGAATAAAAATTAAATGAATATTGATGTCACATATGAAAGGGAGGTGATCCTCACACACCACTTTTTAATCCATGTACACTTTTATCTCATAAAGTCACAGTTATGCCCCTAGATTAATCTAGGGAGTTGAACTTATATTATTATTGTAAGTATAATCAAGGGTAATATAGGTAATATTGGTCGTGTTCTCGAAGGCAAAAAGAGCATGCGTACGTAATTGATGCTACTTACATGTGGATTATGTGGCGTTTCAGAAATGGCATGGTGTTCGGTCCTCAACAGTTGAAGAAAAGCGATCTCTTTGATTCTATATGTAATTTTTCATTTTTTTCGATTAAATATAGAAGCAAATGTAATATATCTAGGACCGATTGGTACCATAATCCTTTGTAATCTGTTGGTGTTTTTTTTTTGCCTCTCCTAGCGTCTTGCTAGTTTGAGGTTGTTAATAAATTTGGCTGTTCGAAAAAAATATGAAATCATCCAATTCATATATGATCTATTCTCATACTTAGGCTTTGTTCCTAAGTTTTTCATTAAAAGAAATGAAATGAAAGGGAAGTAAGTGAAAGGGAAGGGAAATGGAATCCTTCCAAATTGGAAAGAAGAGGTGGAAGGAAATTAGGCTCAAATCATCACTCCATTCTCTTTCTTTTCTTTCCACTCAAAAACTCGGGAACACCACCAAAGGCAAAGATTATTTTCTTTCATAATCTCTTCTTTTCTCTTCAAAATAGAACTCTGGAACAGAGCCTTATTGGAGAGTGATGGGCGACTTTTTGTGGCATGTCTTTTCTCTTTCAAAGCCATTCTCCTTTGACGGAAACAACCAAGAAATGCGTTGCAAACATTTACCATGACCAAATACTGATGAGTTTGACTCAGTTTACATATAATTCGTTGTGATCATGATCACGAGCTTTGATTTTTTTGTCCTTTTTTTCTTTTTCTTTTTTGTCTTTTTTAAAACAGCAAACTTTAATTAAAACACTTATCTTCTAGCAAGCCGCTTTGAATTATTAAGGTAATGATCGTTTTTATATACTTAATCCGTTCTAAAATAACTGTTCGATTAACTTTTCAAAGTCTTTATTATAAATTTTAGTGTTTAAATATTTTTATTTGGTTTATATAATATTTGATAAAAAAAAAAATTATATGAATGTATTCGGTTTTAAAATGTGTTTCCATTGATATAGCCTTTTTCAAATATTATATAACACAAACGAAGATATTTAAAGTCAAAGTTATAAAAGAATTACTTAAAAAGTTAAAATGAGACAATAATTATAGGATGGATGGAGGCTTACAAATAAAAAAAAAAAGGTAATGCTTGTATTCAGATTCTTTGGATTCAATACGTGATAGAATTACAATATTTCTTTTTGATATCGTATTTTGATTCAATAATATTATATTGAAAACCGTTGTCGGAGAGATGAATTTCATTTATTTTAAGGTTATGAATTGATTATTTGAGCATTTTTAACGAAAATTTGAGCTTAAAATAAACACTCTCAGTCTCTCACGATTCAAGCTTTTCGAAACCTTAAAGCATTATAATCAATCAATCAAATTATTATAAGATAGACTCTTTTCTTTCAGAACTTATTTATAAATGACTACGTTTAACATTCTTCAAATAAAAATTACTTACACAAAATCTCTTTAAATCGTAAATCATTGAAGATGCCGTTAGAAGTTGTATAGCGCCACTTGACCATATATATTTAGATTGTCCATGTAGCTAAGTTAAAGCAGATTGTTCGAGTTCGCATTATCGTTCAGGAGAGAACAGTATGGGACCTCTTGCTTAGGGATTTGGAAACAAGCAACCAACCTGACAGATTTCGATCAGAAGTTTACTATTTGACAAAGGGGCGCGTTAGCAGCATAAGAGTAAGTAAACAGATCGGGTGTCACGATACAGTGGTTTACAATTCTATTCAAATAGGCTATTACGCCTATGTCAATCCCTAGTCGGTTCGTAGATTTTCCTTGTGTATGTGGTTTTTATATATAGACCAAATTCTAATACAGTTATGGTTTAGTTACTCATAGAATTTCTTTTATTTTTTAAGTGCCTTTGTATTTATAGGGATATTTATATGTTTATATAGATAGGTAGCCATGTATACAGGAGTTATAGGTTCTTATGTCACAAATTACATTTTTGTTCGGTTTCTTCCCTTACTGGTATGTTACGTATCTTATTGTTATGCGTTATATATATGTACTTTGATTTGATGCTCGCACATCATCTTTCCCAATTTTTTTTATTTTATTTTATTTTTTTGGCGAAAAAACGAATACTCATATAGAAACGAGGTTGATTTCCTAAGGAAAACGCCTTCAACAGAAAATACAAATGGCCACAGGGGAAACGGGGAAGCTCGCACCTAGAAAGTAACCATCAAAGCTAAAATTATCTATAAACGAGCCTCCTTAACACCCAAAAAAAAACCTGACAAACAACTAACCAATGGAGTCTAAATCAATACATACACAACAATACAATGAAATAAAACAATCGGAAAAAGATAACGGATGTAGTTTTGGGGTTCCTAGATGTAGTTTCGTATTGTATTTGAAGATTGATTTACATTTTGAAAATTGATTTTGAAATCAATACATACACAGCAATCTGAAGATTGATTTTGAAAATGTAAAATTATCGTATCAATATATTACATTACATGAATAAATAAATGAATATAATTATCTAATAAATACGTAGTATTGTGGAGGTGGTTTAATGGAAAATGGAAAAATCTAAATGTGAAAATGACAATTTTTGGGACTGTAAAGAAAATTTTCCTAAAAGCTTGTGTAAAAATACAAAAGTTACTCTGAAATTAAAAGAATGTTGTACAAAATGATAGAAATACTCTTTTTGGAGTAAAATAATGAAGTGAATAGTATATATATATATATATATATATATATATATATATATATATATATATATATATATATATATATATATATATATATATATATATATATATATATATATATATATATATATAAACGAAAAATCATGGTACTAAATGGTTAAAGAAGTACACAAATATTAAAAACATTTTTTCTCCATTCAAGGTTATTAGTAACAAGCTTGTTAAACGGTTCAAAATTGTATAACTTCTGTTAAACATTTTAAAATTTAATATGGTTTGATTTTGAGAAAAGGGGGAAATTTAAATTAAAGTGATGCAACGATCTTATGGCGCTACCAACTGTATCAATCAGATCGGACAACTATCTAAATGTAACATCTTATGAAACAAAATACTAATATTGAAGCTATTCTAAAACAAACAACACACAAACCTAATGACGACTAACCACTAGGTGGTGAAGAAACCGCTGGAAATAATAAATCATGGAGTGTCAAACCCAAGAATCCAAATAAACCAAACTCAAACCCACCCATTTATCACAACAACCACATAATAGAGGACAACCCACATAAAACATCTAGAAACTAGGGGTAGAACTAAAGCCGAAAATCCATCAGAAAAGATTTACGTTAAGACTACTCTATTCCATGGGAAAGACAAGTATTGGCTCGTATTGGTTGGGTTTGCTCTTCCGATAGGCTACTAAAGCGCTATCTATAGGCATTCGAGCTCGTTAGCGCTTTAGGTGGAACGAAGGGAAAAAAATAGAACAAAACGACTGGAGAAAAGAAGAAACGGGGGGAGCAAGAAGATGCAATGGTGGATAAGGATGAAGAAGATGCTATGAAGAGCAACGATGAAATTAGAACGACTGTGGTTAAGATTCCAGAGACAACAAATCACTGGAAAACGTAAAAAGAATATCGAATAAATGAAAGACCGACTTTAGAAAGAGTATAAGGTCAATCAAGCAAACAAAACATCGACGAAACTCATTGTACAACTTGAAATGTCCCGTTCTTATTGATTAAAAACGTTCCATATTAATTGATTTCGTTGCGAGGTTTTGACCTCTATATGAGACGTTTTTCAAAGACTGCATTCATTTTTAAAACAAACCATAACCTTTATTTCATAAATAAAGGTTTAAAAAGCTTTACGTAGATTATCAAATAATGATAATCTAAAATATCCTGTTTACACACGACCATTACATAATGGTTTACAATACAAATATGTTACATCGAAATCAGTTTCTTGAATGCAGTTTTTACACAATATCATACAAACATGGACTCCAAATCTTGTCCTTATTTTAGTATGCAACAGCGGAAGCTCTTAGTATTCACCTGAGAATAAACATGCTTTAAATGTCAACAAAAATGTTGGTGAGTTATAGGTTTAACCTATATATATCAAATCGTAACAATAGGCCACAAGATTTCATATTTCAATACACATCCCATACATAGAGATAAAAATCATTCATATGGTGAACACCTGGTAACCGACATTAACAAGATGCATATATATAAGAATATCCCCATCATTCCGGGACACCCTTCGGATATGATATAAATTTCGAAGTACTAAAGCATCCGGTACTTTGGATGGGGTTTGTTAGGCCCAATAGATCTATCTTTAGGATTCGCGTCAATTAGGGTGTCTGTTCCCTAATTCTTAGATTACCAGACTTAATAAAAAGGGGCATATTCGATTTCGATAATTCAACCATAGAATGTAGTTTCACGTACTTGTGTCTATTTTGTAAATCATTTATAAAACCTGCATGTATTCTCATCCCAAAAATATTAGATTTTAAAAGTGGGACTATAACTCACTTTCACAGATTTTTACTTCGTCGGGAAGTAAGACTTGGCCACTGGTTGATTCACGAACCTATAACAATATATACATATATATCAAAGTATGTTCAAAATATATTTACAACACTTTTAATATATTTTGATGTTTTAAGTTTATTAAGTCAGCTGTCCTCGTTAGTAACCTACAACTAGTTGTCCACAGTTAGATGTACAGAAAGAAATCGATAAATATTATCTTGAATCAATCCACGACCCAGTGTATACGTATCTCAGTATTGATCACAACTCAAACTATATATATTTTGGAATCAACCTCAACCCTGTATAGCTAACTCCAACATTCACATATAGAGTGTCTATGGTTGTTCCGAAATTTATATAGATGTGTCGACATGATAGGTCGAAACATTGTATACGTGTCTATGGTATCTCAAGATTACATAATATACAATACAAGTTGATTAAGTTATGGTTGGGATAGATTTGTTACCAATTTTCACGTAGCTAAAATGAGAAAAATTATCCAATCTTGTTTTACCCATAACTTCTTCATTTTAAATCCGTTTTGAGTGAATCAAATTGCTATGGTTTCATATTGAACTCTATTTTATGAATCTAAACAGAAAAAGTATAGGTTTATAGTCGTAAAAATAAGTTACAAGTCATTTTTGTAAAGGTAGTCATTTCAGTCGAAAGAACGACGTCTAGATGACCATTTTAGAAAACATACTTCCACTTTGAGTTTAACCATAATTTTTGAATATAGTTTCATGTTCATAATAAAAATCATTTTTTCAGAATAACAACTTTTAAATCAAAGTTTATCATAGTTTTTAATTAACTAACCCAAAACAGCCCGCGGTGTTACTACGACGGCGTAAATCCGGTTTTACGGTGTTTTTCGTGTTTCCAGGTTTTAAATCATTAAGTTAGCATATCATATAGATATAGAACATGTGTTTAGTTGATTTTAAAAGTCAATTTAGAAGGATTAACTTTTGTTTGCGAACAAGTTTAGAATTAACTAAACTATGTTCTAGTGATTACGAGTTTAAACCTTCGAATAAGATAGTTTTATATATATGAATTGAATGATGTTATGAACATCATTACTACCTCAAGTTTAGTAGGTAAACCTACTGGAAGTGACAAGAAATGATCTAGCTTCAAAGAATCTTGGATGGCTTGAAAGTTCTTGAAGTAGGATCATGACACAAAAACAAGTTCAAGTAAGATTTTTACTCGAATTAAGATAGTTTATAGTTATAGAAATTGAATCAAAGTTTGAATATGAATATTACCTTGAATAAGAAAGATAACCTACTGTATATAACAAAGGTTTCTTGATCTTAGATGATTACTTGGAATGGATTAGAAAGCTTGGAAGTAAATTAGTAAACTTGAAGGGATTTTTGAAGTGTTCTTGAAGTGCTCTTCCTATGATGATTATAGCTTGATTCTTGAAGTGATTTTTGATGAAGATGATGATTAACTACTGGAAAAATACGTTCATAATAGTGTGTGTGTGTTGAGAGAGAATTAGAAAGAGAATTGGAAGTGAAATGGAGTGAATGATGAGTGGTAATTGGTGAGTGGTGAGTGGGGTTAAAAGGAGTTCTAGTTAGTTGACTAGCTCATGGTAGAAGTTAAAATTGATTAGTGATACATGACATAATCAAGAGTGGAATCCCATGCTAGTTCCTATTGGTATATACCCATAGTAAGTACGTTTTGAAGCTGTGTATAATACGGGTAAGAATACGACTAGAATTCTTGATGAAAGAAAAGAATGGGAAAGTAACTGTAACCATTTTCGTTAAGTATGAGTGTTTTGATATATGTCTTGAAGTCTTCCAAAATTATTTTAATACATCTAAATACACTACATGTATATACATTTTAACTGAGTCGTTAAGTCATCGTTAGTCGTTACATGTAAGTGTTGTTTTGAAACCTTTAAGTTAACGATCTCAATTAATGTTGTTAACCCATTGTTTATTATATCTAATGAGATGTTAAATTATTATATTATCATGATATTATGATATATTAATATATCTTAATATGATATATATACATTTAAATGTCGTTACAACGATAATCGTTACATATATGTCTCGTTTCGAAATCCTTAAGTTAGTAGTCTTGTTTATATGTATATAACTCATTGTTAATATACTTATGGAGATACTTATTTATCATAATCTCATGTTAACCATATGTATATCCATATATATATATCGTCATGTCGTTTTTACAAGTTTTAACGTTCGTGAATCGCCGGTCAACTTGGGTGGTCAATTGTCTATATGAAACATATTTCAATTAATCAAGTCTTAACAAGTTTGATTACTTAACATGTTGAAAACATTTAATCATGTAAATATCAATCTCAATTAATATATATAAACATGAAAAAGTTCGGGTCACTACAGTACCTACCCGTTAAATAAATTTCGTCCCGAAATTTTAAGCTGTTGAAGGTGTTGACGAATCTTCTGGAAATAGATGCGGGTATTTCTTCTTCATCTGATCTTCACGCTCCCAGGTGAACTCGGGTCCTCTACGAGCATTCCATCGAACCTTAACAATTGGTATCTTGTTTTGCTTAAGTCTTTTAACCTCACGATCCATTATTTCGACGGGTTCTTCGATGAATTGGAGTTTTTCGTTGATTTGGATTTCATCTAGCGGAATAGTGAGATCTTCTTTAGCAAAACATTTCTTCAAATTCGAGACGTGGAAAGTGTTATGTACAGCCGCGAGTTGTTGAGGTAACTCAAGTCGGTAAGCTACTGGTCCGACACGATCAATAATCTTGAATGGTCCAATATACCTTGGATTTAATTTCCCTCGTTTACCAAATCGAACAACGCCTTTCCAAGGTGCAAATTTAAGCATGACCATCTCTCCAATTTCAAATTCTATATCTTTTCTTTTAATGTCAGCGTAGCTCTTTTGTCGACTTTGGGCGGTTTTCAACCGTTGTTGAATTTGGATGATCTTCTCGGTAGTTTCTTGTATAATCTCCGGACCCGTAATCTGTCTATCCCCCACTTCACTCCAACAAATCGGAGACCTGCACTTTCTACCATAAAGTGCTTCAAACGACGCCATCTCAATGCTTGAATGGTAGCTGTTGTTGTAGGAAAATTCTGCTAACGGTAGATGTCGATCCCAACTGTTTTCGAAATCAATAACACATGCTCGTAACATGTCTTCAAGCGTTTGTATCGTCCTTTCGCTCTGCCCATCAGTTTGTGGATGATAGGCAGTACTCATGTCTAGACGAGTTCCTAATGCTTGCTGTAATGTCTGCCAGAATCTTGAAATAAATCTGCCATCCCTATCAGAGATAATAGAGATTGGTATTCCATGTCTGGAGACGACTTCCTTCAAATACAGTCGTGCTAACTTCTCCATCTTGTCATCTTCTCTTATTGGCAGGAAGTGTGCTGATTTGGTGAGACGATCAACTATTACCCAAATAGTATCAAAACCACTTGCAGTCCTTGGCAATTTAGTGATGAAATCCATGGTAATGTTTTCCCATTTCCATTCCGGGATTTCGGGTTGTTGAAGTAGACCTGATGGTTTCTGATGCTCAGCTTTGACCTTAGAACACGTCAAACATTCTCCTACGTATTTAGCAACATCGGCTTTCATACCCGGCCACCAAAAATGTTTCTTGAGATCCTTGTACATCTTCCCCGTTCCAGGATGTATTGAGTATCTGGTTTTATGAGCTTCTCTAAGTACCATTTCTCTCATATCTCCAAATTTTGGTACCCAAATCCTTTCAGCCCTATACCGGGTTCCGTCTTCCCGAAAATTAAGATGCTTCTCCGATCCTTTGGGTATTTCATCCTTTAAATTTCCCTTTTTTAAAACTCCTTGTTGCGCCTCCTTTATTTGAGTAGTAAGGTTATTATGAATCATTATATTCATAGATTTTACTCGAATGGGTTCTCTGTCCTTCCTGCTCAAGGCATCGGCTACCACATTTGCCTTCCCCGGGTGGTAACGAATCTCAAAGTCGTAATCATTCAATAATTCAATCCACCTACGCTGCCTCATATTCAGTTGTTTCTGATTAAATATGTGTTGAAGACTTTTGTGGTCGGTATATATAATACTTTTGACCCCATATAAGTAGTGCCTCCAAGTCTTTAATGCAAAAACAACCGCGCCTAATTCCAAATCATGCGTTGTATAATTTTGTTCGTGAATCTTCAATTGTCTAGATGCATAAGCAATCACCTTCGTTCGTTGCATTAATACACAACCGAGACCTTGCTTTGATGCGTCACAATAAATCACAAAATCATCATTCCCTTCAGGCAATGACAATATAGGTGCCGTAGTTAGCTTTTTCTTCAATAACTGAAACGCTTTCTCTTGTTCATCATTCCATTCAAATTTCTTCCCTTTATGCGTTAATGCAGTCAAGGGTTTTGCTATTCTGGAAAAGTCTTGGATGAACCTTCTGTAGTAACCAGCTAGTCCTAAAAACTGGCGTATGTGTTTCGGAGTTTTCGGGGTTTCCCACTTTTCAACAGTTTCTATCTTTGCCGGATCCACCTTAATACCTTCTTTGTTCACTATGTGACCGAGGAATTGAACTTCTTCCAACCAAAATGCACACTTTGAAAACTTAGCGTACAATTCTTCTTTCCTCAATACTTCTAACACCTTTCTCAAATGTTTACCGTGTTCTTGGTCATTCTTTGAGTAAATAAGTATGTCATCAATGAAAACAATGACAAACTTGTCAAGGTATGGTCCACACACTCGGTTCATAAGGTCCATGAACACAGCTGGTGCATTAGTTAAACCAAACGGCATGACCATAAACTCGTAATGACCGTAACGTGTTCTGAAAGCAGTCTTTGGAATATCATCTTCTTTCACTCGCATTTGATGATACCCGGAACGTAAGTCAATCTTTGAATAAACAGACGAGCCTTGTAGTTGATCAAATAAGTCGTCGATTCTCGGTAGTGGGTAGCGGTTCTTGATGGTAAGTTTGTTCAACTCTCGGTAGTCGATACACAACCTGAATGTACCATCTTTCTTCTTGACAAACAAAACAGGAGCTCCCCACGGTGATGTGCTAGGTCGAATGAAACCATGCTCTAAAAGTTCTTGTAATTGGCTTTGCAGTTCTTTCATCTCGCTGGGTGCGAGTCTGTAAGGAGCACGAGCTATTGGTGCAGCTCCTGGTACAAGATCTATTTGAAATTCAACGGATCGATGTGGGGGTAATCCCGGTAATTCTTTCGGAAATACATCGGGAAATTCTTTTACAATGGGAACATCATTGATGCTCTTTTCTTCAGTTTGTACTTTCTCGACGTGTGCTAGAACAGCATAGCAACCTTTTCTTATTAGTTTTTGTGCCTTCAAATTACTAATAAGATGTAGCTTCGTGTTGCCCTTTTCTCCGTACACCATTAAGGGTTTTCCTTTTTCTCGTATAATGTGAATTGCATTTTTGTAACAAACGATCTCTGCTTTCACTTCTTTCAACCAGTCCATACCGATTATCACATCAAAACTCCCTAACTCTACTGGTATCAAATCAATCTTAAATGTTTCGCTAACCAGTTTAATTTCTCGATTCCGACATATATTATCTGCTGAAATTAATTTACCATTTGCTAATTCGAGTAAAAATTTACTATCCAAAGGCGTCAATGGACAACTTAATTTAGCACAAAAATCTCTACTCATATAGCTTCTATCCGCACCCGAATCAAATAAAACGTAAGCAGATTTATTGTCAATAAGAAACGTACCCGTAACAAGCTCCGGGTCTTCCTGTGCCTCTGCCGCATTAATATTGAAAACTCTTCCGCGGCCTTGTCCATTCGTGTTCTCCTGGTTCGGGCAATTTCTAATAATGTGGCCCGGTTTTCCACATTTATAACAAACTACATTGGCATAACTTGCTCCGACACTACTTGCTCCGCCATTACTCGTTCCGACACCATTTGTTCCTTTCGTTCTATTAACCCCTGGTCCGTAGACCTCACACTTCACCGCGCTATGACCATTTCTTTTACACTTGTTGCAAAATTTGGTGCAGAACCCCGAGTGATACTTTTCACACCTTTGGCATAGCTGCTTCTGATTGTTGTTGTTGTTGCGGTTATTATTGTTGTTGGGATGATTGTTGTAGTTGCTGTTGTTGTTGTTGCTGTTGTTGTTGTTGGGCCGTTTGTTGTAGTTGCGATTGATGTTGCGATTGTTGGGATAATTGTTGCGATTATTGTTGTAATTGCTGTTGTTGTTGTATTGGTGATTCTTATCATCGTTTTCCTCCCACTTTCTTTTGACTTGCTTCACATTGGCCTCTTCAGCAGTCTGTTCTTTAATTCTTTCTTCAATCTGGTTCACTAGTTTGTGAGCCATTCTACATGCCTGTTGTATGGAGGCGGGCTCGTGTGAACTTATATCTTCTTGGATTCTTTCCGGTAATCCTTTCACAAAAGCTTCGATCTTCTCTTCCTCATCTTCGAATGCTCCCGGACACAATAGGCACAATTCTGTGAATCGTCTTTCGTACGTGGTAATATCAAATCCTTGGGTTCGTAACCCTCTAAGTTCTGTCTTGAGCTTATTGACCTCGGTTCTGGGACGGTACTTCTTGTTCATCAAGTGCTTGAATGCTGACCACGGTAGTGCGTACGCATCGTCTTGTTCCACTTGCTCTAGATAGGTATTCCACCATGTTAACGCAGAACCTGTGAAGGTATGCGTAGCGTACTTTACTTTGTCCTCTTCAGTACACTTACTTATGGCAAACACCGATTCGACCTTCTCGGTCCACCGTTTCAATCCGATCGGTCCTTCGATTCCATCAAATTCCAAAGGTTTGCAGGCAGTGAATTCTTTGTAGGTGCATCCTACACGATTTCCTGTACTGCTAGATCCAAGGTTATTGTTGGTATGTAGCGCAGCCTGTACTGCGGCTATGTTTGAAGCTAGAAAAGTACGGAATTCCTCTTCATTCATATTTACGGTGTGTCGAGCAGTCGGTGCCATTTCCTTCAAAATAGTCAAATGGAACAAGTTAATCATACAGAATATCAAGAGTAGTTAATAGTATTTCGTAGCATAATATGAACTCATTTATAAAAGCTTTTTCTTCATATTAGCGTTTTATAAGTTTAAATTCGGGTAGTACCTACCCGTTAAGTTCATACTTAGTAGCTAATATACAATTCAACTACTACAATTCTATATGAAAAACTGATTATAATAATATTTCGCGTTCAAACTTTTATACAATATTTTACAAACTTACAATACCGCTTATTTTACATAAAGCTTGAAATATAGCACACAATAACTTTGATACAAGATAGTTGTGAAGATAATTCTAGCTAGTACACAAGTCGTTCAGCAAAGGCAATAAAGACACGTAATTCATACGTCCAGAAACAAGTCATGCATTCTAGTTTTACTAGGACTACTTCCCATCCTTGGTCTTGTGGAACATAACCGTTATGGCCGTTGATAAGACAGCGTGTTGTAACGTCGTCAAAGGGACGAGGGTTACGTAATGTCCAACAGTCCCGTAACAATCTAAAAACCTCATTTCTTACCCCAATTACCAACTCCGTCACTTGTGGGAACGTTTTGTTTAATAGTTGTAGGCCGATTTGATTGTTCGCATCTAATTAGCATTCGTTCCAGATTAACTAGACATGATTTAAATGTATCACCGAAGACTGAAAAGTCATCCATGAATACTTCCACGCATTCTTCTATCATGTCGTGAAAAATCGCCATCATACACCTTTGAAAGGTTGCAGGGGCGTTGCAAAGTCCAAATGGCATGCGTTTGTAAGCAAAAGTACCATAAGGGCACGTGAATGTGGTTTTCTCTTGGTCTTCGGGTGCTATTGGAATTTGAAAATATCCGGAAAATCCATCTAGAAAACAATAGTAACTATTTCCGGCTAATCTTTCCAACATTTGATCTATGAAAGGTAAGGGAAAGTGATCTTTTCTGGTGGCGTCATTTAATTTTCTATAATCAATACATACACGCCATCCTGTTACAGTCCTAGTAGGAATAAACTCATTTTTTTCATTTGTGATGACAGTCATGCCACCCTTCTTTGGCACGCATTGAACTGGGCTTACCCATGGACTATCAGAAATTGGATATATCAAACCTGCATCTAGCAGTTTAATAATCTCTTTCTTAACTACATCTTGCATATTAGGATTTAGTCTTCGTTGGCGTTGCACATACGTTTTATGACCTTCTTCCATAAGGATTTTATGTGTGCAATACGAAGGACTTATTCCTTTAATATCATGAATCTTCCATGCAATGGCTGGTTTATGAGCTTTCAACACAGAAATGAGTTGTGATTTCTCATTTTCAGTAAGAGAAGACGATATTATTACAGGTAATTCAGATTCACCATGTAAATAAGCGTATTCCAAATGGTTTGGAAGTGGCTTTAACTCTAATTTCGGAGGTTCTTCTATCGATGATTTATATCGATATCTGTCTTCTTCTTTTAGCATTTGAATTTCTTCTGTTGTTGGTTCATATCCATTAGCTATAAGTGTAGCTAACATTTCAGCTTCATCAATTGGTTCATTACCTTCTCCTAAAGAACATTCTCCTATTCCTTGTAATTCTGAAAATTCTTCTAATAATTCTGCATGTGCATCTATAGTTTGAATATAATAACATGTATCATCTGCAGATTGTGGTTGTTGCATTGCTCTATCAACTGAAAAGGTAACACTCTCATCCTCTATACTTAGGGTCAGTTTCTTACCGAACACGTCTATCATTGCTTTAGCCGTGTTTAAGAATGGTCTTCCTAATATGAGAGGAACTTGAGAATCTTCTTCCATGTCTAGAACAACAAAATCTACTGGAAATACTAAAGTACCAACTTTAACTAGCATGTTCTCCATTATCCCTCTAGGATATTTTATTGATCTATCGGCTAGTTGTATGCTTATTCTGGTTGGTTTCAATTCTCCAAGGTCTAGTTTAGCGTATAGTGAATACGGCATTAAATTTATACTAGCACCTAAGTCTGCCAATGCTTCTATTGAACTAAGACTACCCAGAAAACATGGAATTGTGAAACTTCCTGGATCGGAGAGTTTTTCGGGTATCTTATTCAACAGCACTGCTGAACAATTTGCATTCATAGTGACAGCCGAGAGTTCTTCCATTTTCTTTCTATTCGTGATTAGATCTTTCAAGAATTTAGCATACCTTGGCATTCCTGAAATTACATCAATGAAAGGAAGATTTATATTTATTTGTTTAAACATATCCAAAAATTTGGATTGCTCGGCTTCAAGTCTTTCTTTTCTCATTTTACTCGGGTAAGGAAGCGGTGGTTGGTACGGTTTAACATAAGGTTTAGCCTTAACTGTGTTATCTTCATTAACCTTTTCAACTACCGGTTCTTTTTCCTTATCTTGATCAGGTTGTGGTTCTTGTGGAGTAGGAATAGTTTCATCAGAAGTTACAGGTATTTCAGGTGGTTTAAGTGTAATACCACTTCTTGTGGTAATGGCTTTAGCTGTTTCATTCCGGGGGTTAGCATTTGTATCGCTTGGTAAACTTCCCGGTTTTCTTTCACCTATTAACCTTGCTAGGTTACTTACTTCTTGTTCCAGATTTTGAATAGAAGCTTGTTGATTTCTAAATGCTTGAGCATTTTGTTCATTTGTTTGTTTTTGTGATGTGAAAAACTGTGTTTGAGTTTCAACTAGCTTCGTCATCATATCTTCTAAATTCGGCTTTTTATCATCGGTTTGTTGTGGTGGTTTGTTTTGAAAATTTTGTCTTTGTTGATTGTAAGTATTATTGGATACTTGTTGATTGCTAGGACCTTGTTGGTTGTTGTATGGAATATTTCGGTTATAATTCTGGTTTTGATTGTAAATCGGTCTTGGCGGTTGATAATTATTCTGATAATTATTTCCAGGTCTTTGGTTTATGTATGAAATATTCTCTCTTTGTTCCATTGTTAATTCAATACTGAGACAATCTTTTGTCAAATGTGGTCCTCCACACTGCTCACAACTAATTCGTATTGAGTGAATATCTTTAGTCATCTTTTCCATTCGTCTCTCCACAGCATCTATCTTTGCGGAAATGGAATCTAAGTCATGGCTAGAATCGGCTCTAGCTGCTTTAGATGATCTAATGATGTCTTTTTCTTGGTGCCACTCATGTGAGTGGGAAGCTGTGTTATCAATAATTTTGTAAGCATCAGTTTCGGTTTTCTTCATAATAGAACCACCAGCTGCTATATCTATGTCTTTCCTTGTAGTGATGTCGCATCCTTGGTAGAATATTTGTACTATTTGACAGGTGTCTAAACCATGTTGCGGACATCCTCTTAATAACTTTCCATATCTTGTCCACGCCTCATATAGAGTTTCATTTGGTTTCTGTGTAAACGTAACAATTTCTGCTTGAAGTCTTACGGCTTTAGATGCAGGAAAGAATTGTTTAAGAAATTTGTCAACTAAAACATCCCATGTATCGATCGCCCCTTCAGGTAACGATTCCAACCAATCTTTGGCTTCTCCCTTTAAAGTCCAGGGAAATAACATGAGATATATCTGTTCATCCTCCACTTCTCGGATTTTAAATAGTGTGCAGATCCTATTAAAGGTACGTAGATGTTCATTTGGATCTTCCTTCGGCGCACCACTAAATTGGCATTGATTAGTCACCATGTGTAGAATTTGTCCTTTGATTTCATAATCTGGCGCATTAATGTCTGGATGAGTAATTGCGTGACCTTGACCAGTGCGTTTAGCTCTCATTCGGTCTTCCATACTTAAAGGTTCCAGATTCTCCATAATTGAATTTGTTGAATCGGTATCACTAGATGATTCTGATTTAATGGTTCGTTCCTCAACAATCTCTGTTTGAATGATTGGTGGTTCCGGAGGAAAGTTTAGTGGTTCAGGATCTACGAACCGTTCCTGAATATTTTTCGGATTCTCAATTGTGAGGTTGGGTTCAAAAAATGGATTATCGGAAATTTGAACTGAAGTACTTGGTCGACTGGATGACGACTCTAAAGAAAAATCAACGGCGGTTATATTTGCTAAATGTCTTGATCTAGTTACAGGTGGTGAACGTACAAAAGGTGATGAACGTCTTGCTCGGTGCATTCACTGAATATCCTATTAGTTTTTAAAAGGAAAGAAAAATTATAATAAGTTATCCAATCAATAGACTTTTCTGATTTTGCCACGTTTCGAATAGCCAAAAGATGCAGCAGAGGGGCAGGATTCGTTTGGTCTCAATATAATTGAGGACTGTTTGGCTCCAATAACCCGGTCCACGTACAAATCCAACTATTACTACGAACCAGAAAATTTTGATGTCTATCAATTTAACCACTCAAAATAAATTTTCGTAATTTTAAGAAATTTAGATAAGGAGTAGAATAAAAATCTATGTCCTAAAAACTAGAATAGCGAGAAATAAGAGAGAAAAAGAGTTCGTCGAAAAAGGTCGAAAAACGAAAAATGGTTGAAAAATAAAAGGTGACGGAAAAACAAAAGAAACTTATAAAAACTTAAAAATACTTGACTAACCTAACCTTATTACTACAACTAACTTAAAATTATAATCGTAAATTGAAATTACTAATTGGAATGATAATTGGTACATAGTAAAAGTCGTCTAAAAATATTAAAGCTTACAGGAAAAACTAAATCCCAAATGGAAATAACTTAAAAAGAAACTAAAACTTAAAAAGGCGTCGCAAAATTCTAGAGTACCTAAATCTTAGTCTAAAGAAAAAGCACTTAAGGAATTCTACGGCAAAGCCTAAAAATCTAGGAGTAAAAATAACTATAGCAAAAACTAAGTTTAAAATTAAATATGAGAGAAAAATACAAATATTATGCTACAACGATTAAAAAGGGACAAAATATAAAAATATACAAAAAGTTATAAAAAGTACAATTTTTATAAAAATATTATTTTTATATTATTTTTTTAATAAAACTACTAATTTTACAATTTAATAAAACTAATTAATACTAAATAAAACAAATTAAATAAAAAGTAAATCTTAAAATAAAACTAATAATAATAATAATAATAATTAGGGTTAAATAATAATAATAATTAATTAATACCCGTAATTAATGCTGAATTAGGGCATCTGTCGCCTGTCAGAGAAGCTCCGCGACTTGCGGTAATTTAAACTTCAAACCCCGCGACTCGCGGGGTTCCAAAATTCAGATGACAGCTTATTTCTTCAACGCGTTTTTCTTTATTTATTTATTTATTTTATTTTCTGTTTTTAATTTTTTCTGTTTATAAAAAAAAATAATATGTGTATAAATAAAACTTATATTTAAAACTTAAATAAAAATAGAATCACTTTATAATTTTATAAATAAAAATCTTAAAACTAGATTTATATATATATATTTTTTTATGTTTTTAAATAAAAATAAAATACTTAAATAAAACTTATGTTTTTATAAACTAAAAATAAAGAAACTTTATAAAACTTAAATATTTAACAAAATCTTAAAAATACTTATATTTTTGTTTTTCTTTTTATATTTTTGAATAATTAAAATGTATTTTTACAAAAGCGACTTTTAATAGAAGTAAACTAAATTTTTTTTTTATTAGCGTTGCGCTTCCGGCGTTTAAGAGTTCCCCGGCAGCGGCGCCAAAAATACTTGATGTTATGCGAGGTGTATACGAAATAGTTTATATTTTACTAGGAAAAACTATTAAATACGATACAATTTTACACAAGATATTTAATTATTTATAGAATGGATATACTTAAACCTTGCTACAACACTTATAGGCAGTGTACCTAATCGTACAGTAGTGTAGTTTTTAGTAAGTCCGGTTCGTTCCACAGGGAAATCTTTAAACAAAGCTCAACGCTATATTAGTTTACTTTTATAAAAATACAAATATATATATATAAGTAATATTATTATTATAAAGGGGGGTTTTTACCGTTTAATGACCGGTTTGTCGATTTTAAGACTTTAGTCGCAGTTAAAACCTAATGTAAAATATAAAATAAATACAAGACTTAAATTAAAGCGTAAAGTAAATAACGATAATGAAATTGCGAATAATAAAAGTGCGATAAAATAAACTTGCGATAATTAAAAAGTACGATAATTAAAAGTGCGATTAAATAACAATAAATAAAAGTGCGATAATTAGAAGTGCAATTAAATATAAAATAAAGGAAATTAAATATGAAATAAAAGAATTATGCTTATTTAAACTTCCGTAATCATGATGTTTGACGTGTTGATTTTAGTTTTATGCCCATGGGTTAATTGTCCTTTGTCCTGGATTATTTAATATGTCCGTCTGGTTTTTGTCCATAACAGTCCATCAGTCATAAATATAAAGTGCGAGTGTCCTCGTCAAATTATTATTATACCCGAAGTTAAATATTCCAACTAATTGGGGATTCGAATTGTAACAAGGTTTTAATACTTTGTTTAATGAATACACCAGGTTATCGACTGCGTGTAAACCAAGGTTTTACTACTTTGTTAACAATTACACCAATTACCCTTGAATGTAATTTCACCCCTGTTTTAATTATTCTAGTGGCTATTAATCCATTCCCGTGTCCGGTTAAATGAACGATTATTCGTACATATAAATACCCCGCCCATCGTGTCCGATTGAGTGTATATGGTAATTTATAGGGACGCACAATTGTAAATCTTTATATTAACATTAACAAACTTTCATTTAGTTAAACAAATATAAAGCCCATTAATAGCCCATAGTCTAATTTCCACAAGTGTCGTTCTTTTGTCCAAACCCCAATTATGGTACAAAGCCCAATTACCCAATTTTAGTAATTAGCCCAACATCATGATTACTTCGTTTTAAATAAGCATAATAATAACTTAGCTACGAGACATTAATGTAAAAAGGTTGAACATAACTTACAATGATTAAAAATAGCGTAGCGTTACACGGACAGAATTTCGACTTACACCCTTACAACATTCGCTAACATACCCTTATTATTAGAATTAAAATTAAAATATAAATTATATATATATATAAATTTTACGTATGATAAGAGAAGAAAAAGATATTGATTTTTTGATCAGAATTCGGTTTGCTTTATAGGCAGAGTTGATTTTTGGGGCTCCACGACTCGCGGCAAAATCCTCTTCAAACTCCGCGAGTCGCGGAGAATGTATTTACAGCTCACACCCTTGGAGTCTTTCTCTGCCGACGGTTTATAATATATATATATAATATATATATAATTAATATAATTAATTATATATTATATTATATTTATATACATAGTTAACTTGTAATTTTTAGTCCGTTGCGTCGAGCGTTGAGAGTTGACTCTGGTCCCGGTTCCGGATTTTCGAACGTCCTTGCGTACAATTTTATATTTTGTACTTTGCGTTTTGAATCTTGTACTCTTGTAATTTCGAGACGTTTCTTATCAATAATTGGAACCTTTTTGATTGTCTTTTGTACTTTTGAGCTTTTTGGTCGTTTGCGTCTTCAATTCGTCGAATCTGTCTTTTGTCTTCACCTTTTATTATTTAAACGAATATCACTTGTAAATAGAACAATTGCAACTAAAAGCTTGTCTTTCTTGAGGAATAATGCTATGAAATATATGTTCGTTTTTAGCATTATCAAATATTCCCACACTTGAGCGTTACTTGTCCTCAAGCAATATCGTCTTGAAATACTAGAATCACTTCTTTATTCTTCACACTTTGTACATCAGTGATTTCTATACGGCGGTATAAACAATGGTAGTAACGATATGGTTTACAGTCCCACATGACTATAAAAATTTAGATCCATTAAGGAAATTGGATCTTTATGAAAACATTTGATCTTTTGAAAATTAAATCTAGTTTTTACCCTAGATAAGTTTTCCGGGATAACCCTTTACCGGTGTTTGCAAAATATTTTTGTGGGTTTGGTGGGTTTCAGATTTGAAAATTTTAGCTCAAAACTTATGGTTTTGTGTCACCCACTTGCTAACCTTGTATTAGGAAAGCAACACGTCCAGTTTACTTGTTCCGTATATTACCTTTCGGCAAACTACCGTCCGGTTGTAAAGGAAAGCGTTGAACAAGCAACTGTTAAGGCAATGTCCCGTGACATGCTTTTGATTATGGTCTATAACGTGTCGGACGCAATTACTATCCTTGGTAGGAGCAATAGTAAAGCTCACCCTTATAATTTTTCGGTCTGGCACAAGGTCCTGTCTTTGACCACTATGCAACCACCGTTCTTACGGTTGACACCCGATTTAGTTCAGGTGACCTAATGAATTCCAGGTGAATTCCTAGGATTTTACGTTCAATGGTAATGAACGCATTGAAAATAGGGTTTTCAGAAAACAAATCGGTTTGTAATTTTGATCAAAATATTTTCTCGTTTAAGCTCGAGTTTAGATATCATCGAATTCCATGAGTTTGTAATTCTCAATCTTTAAGGTCAATCTCTAGGATTGAGTAATATCAGTCTTAAAAGCTGATTTTTAATCTTTAAGGAAATTATCCTTTCTGGGGATCTGATTCATTAGTCTTATCCAGCTAATTTGCATGGTGCCCCCCCCCCATTGTACGAGATAAATCCTTCTCATGGTTAGGATAAATCTGACCACTTGGCGACCCTGTTTAATGCTGAGGTCCGTGGATTTCCTGCTGATTTTAGTGATGACTTTTCTAGATTTTTCGTCAACCTACAGCTGGTCTGGACGACAACTTCATGACCTAAATCAAGAAGCGCGTGTCTTTTTCGGAAGACTTTACTTCCTTTTAATGATGGAATTGATTCATCGTGTAGATCCATCTCTTCTTTTCTTTCATCGGGTAAAAACAGTTTAGTTTAGTCCAAAGCAAAAGTATTTTCAGTTATTTGTTACAGATATATGTGACATATGTTTAAGATAACTTGGTAAATTTTCCCACACTTGGCTTTTATTTTCCTTTTTATCGTCATCTATTCCATTTTAAATGAATTTTGACATTTTAGTTTGTTTCTTAATTTATGTCCTTTCCGAGGTAACAATAATTTCGGTGTTAAAACCTAGTTTTATCGTTCATAAATATGTATAAACATGATTTTGAATTCATTTAATTGAAAATTTTGAAAAATTTTACTAGAATTGGGTAGTCAGTATATAAGACTAGGGCTGTTCTTTATTATCAGAGAGCACTAGATTCTAATACAACTACTGCTTTACTAGTATTTTTAATGGTAACCAAGTGTTTAAGATAAAAATTTTAAAATCCGAAAGAATTTAACCCCTTCCCACACTTAAGATCTTGCAATGCCCTCATTTGCAAGAAATCAGGAACAATTTAAATTATTGAGGGTGATTAGTGTGAAAATGATTAAATTTTACCAAAGTTTCCAAATATATTGGCGTTTGTTTGCTGAATGATAAATGGTGCACATCATTTGTTCATTCTGTCTTGTTGTTATTTCACATATATTTTGCATCTTGTCGTCAAAATTAGTCGCTTTTGCTGAACTTAATGCCAGTCTTTGAAAATGCGTTGTTTTACCCTGTTGTATACATAAGATAAACTCCAAACATATATACATATTTTTGAAGTTTGGTATATAACCCCTACGTTCAAAAATTAATATAATTTTTTTTTTTTTGCATACTTTAGATCAATAAAATTAAATGATAACAAAATTTGTCGCCCCGCCCTCGGGTAAAGCAATTTCGGCTCAACGACCTAGTCTTTAACTCACGACGAATTTTAGAAATCATTTTTTAAACTTAATGAATTAAAGTAAATTTTGTTTTTAAAAACTTAAATTAAAATGCATATTAATTTCATAAAAAAAAACCTACAAAACAAAAATTCAGAATGGAGGGAGAAAACTAGTTCTTTAGTGTCTGCTAGCGGAAAACACCAATCGGGTTCCATTCTCGGAACTACACGAGAACAGAACAACTAACTCTAGATAGCATTTTCTTTTTAGAACATTTGAATCTCCCCACACTTAGGTAGCTGTGGTGCCGAAATTGTGATTAACTTCATTGTCGACTTCCATCGGACCATGTATGTAATGTTTAACTCTGTGACCATTAACTTTAAATTCAATCCCATTTGAATTTATTAATTCTATCGTTCCGTATGGGAAAACTCTTTTGACTATGAATGGTCCAGACCATCTTGATTTCAATTTTCCAGGAAATAGCTTGAATCGTGAATTGAAAAGAAGAACTCTGTCTCCTTCTTTAAATTCTTTTGAACTTCTGATTCTTTTATCATGCCATTTCTTCGTTCTTTCTTTATAGATTAACGAATTTTCGTATGCTTCATGTCTTAATTCTTCAAATTCATTTAGTTGACTTAATCGTAGACGTCCGGCTTCATGTAAATCAAGATTACATGTCTTCAAAGCCCAAAATGCTTTGTGTTCAATTTCTACTGGAAGATGACATGCTTTTCCATAAACAAGTCTAAAAGGTGTGGTTCCAATTGGAGTTTTGTAGGCTGTTCTAAAAGCCCAGAGTGCATCCTCCAATTTAATGGACCATTCCTTCGGATTTGATCCTACGATTTTCTCTAGAATACGTTTTAAAGCTCGGTTGGTATTTTCAACTTGTCCACTTGTTTGTGGATGATATGCGGTGGAGATTTTATGAGTTACTCCATATCTTTTAAGAACTTTCTCAAGTTGATTATTACAGAAATGAGTACCCCGATCACTTATTAAAGCTTTCGGTGTTCCAAACCTTGCAAAAAGACGTTTTAAAAAGTTGACTACAACTCGTGCATCGTTAGTTGGGAGAGCTTGTGCTTCCGCCCATTTAGATACATAATCAATGGCTACGAGTATATATAGATTATAATTAGATTTTGGAAATGGACCCATAAAGTCAATACCCCAAATGTCAAATACTTCACATACTTGGATGACATTTTGTGGCATTTCATCACGTTGACTTATTTTTCCGGCCCTTTGACATGCATCACAGGATTTGCAAAGAAGGTGTGCGTCTTTGTAAATTGTAGGCCAATAGAATCCAGCTTCATAAACTTTTCTTGCTGTTAGTTGAGGCCCATAATGCCCTCCTGTTGGTCCTGTGTGACAATGGTTTAAAATTTTACTAGCTTCATCTCCAAATACACATCGGCGTATTATTCCATCGGGACAACTTTTAAATAGGTGTGGATCTTCCCAGAAATAGTGTTTTATATCACTGAAGAATTTCTTTCGTCTTTGGTACGATAATCCTTTTTCAAGGAATCCACAAACTAAGTAGTTTGCATAGTCTGCAAACCATGGGATTTCTTTATAATCTATCTTCAATAGATATTCATCAGGAAAGTTGTCTTGTATGGCCGATTCATTTAGAACTTCTAATTCGGGATTTTCAAGACGAGAAAGATGATCAGCGGCGAGATTTTCTGCTCCTCTTTTATCTCGGATTTCAATATCAAACTCTTGTAAGAGTAAGATCCAACGGATTAATCTTGGTTTAGCATCTTGTTTTGAAAATAGGTATCTAAGAGCAGAATGGTCGGTATAGACCACCGTTTTTGCTAGAACGAGATATGATCGAAATTTGTCAAAAGCAAAGACAATAGCAAGGAGTTCTTTTTCAGTAGTTATATAGTTCGTTTGTGCTCCTTGTAATGTCTTACTAGATAAATATATAGGTTGAAATCGTTTTTCAATCCTTTGTCCTAAAACGGCTCCCATTGCAAAATCACTTGCATCGCACATTAGTTCAAATGGTAGATTCCAATTTGGTGTTATCATGATCGGTGCATTAGTGAGTTTTTCTTTAAGAATATTAAAAGATTTGATACACTCATCTGAAAAGATGAATGGCGCATCCTTTTCTAGGAGTTTATTCATAGGAGTGGCAATTTTAGAAAAATCTTTTATGAAACGTCGGTAAAAACCGGCATGCCCTAGAAAACTCCTAACTCCTCTAACATTGGTGGGATGTGGAAGTTTAGCAATTACATCTACTTTAGCTCTATCCACTTCAATTCCTTCTTTTGAAATTTTATGTCCAAGAACGATGCCTTCTTTAACCATGAAATGGCATTTCTCCCAATTAAGTACTAGATTTGATTGTTCGCATCTAATTAGCATTCGTTCCAGATTAACTAGACATGATTTAAATGTATCACCGAAGACTGAAAAGTCATCCATGAATACTTCCACGCATTCTTCTATCATGTCGTGAAAAATCGCCATCATACACCTTTGAAAGGTTGCAGGGGCGTTGCAAAGTCCAAATGGCATGCGTTTGTAAGCAAAAGTACCATAAGGGCACGTGAATGTGGTTTTCTCTTGGTCTTCGGGTGCTATTGGAATTTGAAAATATCCGGAAAATCCATCTAGAAAACAATAGTAACTATTTCCGGCTAATCTTCCCAACATTTGATCTATGAAAGGTAAGGGAAAGTGATCTTTTCTGGTGGCGTCATTTAATTTTCTATAATCAATACATACACGCCATCCTGTTACAGTCCTAGTAGGAATAAACTCATTTTTTTCATTTGTGATGACAGTCATGCCACCCTTCTTTGGCACGCATTGAACTGGGCTTACCCATGGACTATCAGAAATTGGATATATCAAACCTGCATCTAGCAGTTTAATAATCTCTTTCTTAACTACATCTTGCATATTAGGATTTAGTCTTCGTTGGCGTTGCACATACGTTTTATGACCTTCTTCCATAAGGATTTTATGTGTGCAATACGAAGGACTTATTCCTTTAATATCATGAATCTTCCATGCAATGGCTGGTTTATGAGCTTTCAACACAGAAATGAGTTGTGATTTCTCATTTTCAGTAAGAGAAGACGATATTATTACAGGTAATTCAGATTCACCATGTAAATAAGCGTATTCCAAATGGTTTGGAAGTGGCTTTAACTCTAATTTCGGAGGTTCTTCTATCGATGATTTATATCGATATCTGTCTTCTTCTTTTAGCATTTGAATTTCTTCTGTTGTTGGTTCATATCCATTAGCTATAAGTGTAGCTAACATTTCAGCTTCATCAATTGGTTCATTACCTTCTCCTAAAGAACATTCTCCTATTCCTTGTAATTCTGAAAATTCTTCTAATAATTCTGCATGTGCATCTATAGTTTGAATATAATAACATGTATCATCTGCAGATTGTGGTTGTTGCATTGCTCTATCAACTGAAAAGGTAACACTCTCATCCTCTATACTTAGGGTCAGTTTCTTACCGAACACGTCTATCATTGCTTTAGCCGTGTTTAAGAATGGTCTTCCTAATATGAGAGGAACTTGAGAATCTTCTTCCATGTCTAGAACAACAAAATCTACTGGAAATACTAAAGTACCAACTTTAACTAGCATGTTCTCCATTATCCCTCTAGGATATTTTATTGATCTATCGGCTAGTTGTATGCTTATTCTGGTTGGTTTCAATTCTCCAAGGTCTAGTTTAGCGTATAGTGAATACGGCATTAAATTTATACTAGCACCTAAGTCTGCCAATGCTTCTATTGAACTAAGACTACCCAGAAAACATGGAATTGTGAAACTTCCTGGATCGGAGAGTTTTTCGGGTATCTTATTCAACAGCACTGCTGAACAATTTGCATTCATAGTGACAGCCGAGAGTTCTTCCATTTTCTTTCTATTCGTGATTAGATCTTTCAAGAATTTAGCATACCTTGGCATTCCTGAAATTACATCAATGAAAGGAAGATTTATATTTATTTGTTTAAACATATCCAAAAATTTGGATTGCTCGGCTTCAAGTCTTTCTTTTCTCATTTTACTCGGGTAAGGAAGCGGTGGTTGGTACGGTTTAACATAAGGTTTAGCCTTAACTGTGTTATCTTCATTAACCTTTTCAACTACCGGTTCTTTTTCCTTATCTTGATCAGGTTGTGGTTCTTGTGGAGTAGGAATAGTTTCATCAGAAGTTACAGGTATTTCAGGTGGTTTAAGTGTAATACCACTTCTTGTGGTAATGGCTTTAGCTGTTTCATTCCGGGGGTTAGCATTTGTATCGCTTGGTAAACTTCCCGGTTTTCTTTCACCTATTAACCTTGCTAGGTTACTTACTTCTTGTTCCAGATTTTGAATAGAAGCTTGTTGATTTCTAAATGCTTGAGCATTTTGTTCATTTGTTTGTTTTTGTGATGTGAAAAACTGTGTTTGAGTTTCAACTAGCTTCGTCATCATATCTTCTAAATTCGGCTTTTTATCATCGGTTTGTTGTGGTGGTTTGTTTTGAAAATTTTGTCTTTGTTGATTGTAAGTATTATTGGATACTTGTTGATTGCTAGGACCTTGTTGGTTGTTGTATGGAATATTTCGGTTATAATTCTGGTTTTGATTGTAAATCGGTCTTGGCGGTTGATAATTATTCTGATAATTATTTCCAGGTCTTTGGTTTATGTATGAAATATTCTCTCTTTGTTCCATTGTTAATTCAATACTGAGACAATCTTTTGTCAAATGTGGTCCTCCACACTGCTCACAACTAATTCGTATTGAGTGAATATCTTTAGTCATCTTTTCCATTCGTCTCTCCACAGCATCTATCTTTGCGGAAATGGAATCTAAGTCATGGCTAGAATCGGCTCTAGCTGCTTTAGATGATCTAATGATGTCTTTTTCTTGGTGCCACTCATGTGAGTGGGAAGCTGTGTTATCAATAATTTTGTAAGCATCAGTTTCGGTTTTCTTCATAATAGAACCACCAGCTGCTATATCTATGTCTTTCCTTGTAGTGATGTCGCATCCTTGGTAGAATATTTGTACTATTTGACAGGTGTCTAAACCATGTTGCGGACATCCTCTTAATAACTTTCCATATCTTGTCCACGCCTCATATAGAGTTTCATTTGGTTTCTGTGTAAACGTAACAATTTCTGCTTGAAGTCTTACGGCTTTAGATGCAGGAAAGAATTGTTTAAGAAATTTGTCAACTAAAACATCCCATGTATCGATCGCCCCTTCAGGTAACGATTCCAACCAATCTTTGGCTTCTCCCTTTAAAGTCCAGGGAAATAACATGAGATATATCTGTTCATCCTCCACTTCTCGGATTTTAAATAGTGTGCAGATCCTATTAAAGGTACGTAGATGTTCATTTGGATCTTCCTTCGGCGCACCACTAAATTGGCATTGATTAGTCACCATGTGTAGAATTTGTCCTTTGATTTCATAATCTGGCGCATTAATGTCTGGATGAGTAATTGCGTGACCTTGACCAGTGCGTTTAGCTCTCATTCGGTCTTCCATACTTAAAGGTTCCAGATTCTCCATAATTGAATTTGTTGAATCGGTATCACTAGATGATTCTGATTTAATGGTTCGTTCCTCAACAATCTCTGTTTGAATGATTGGTGGTTCCGGAGGAAAGTTTAGTGGTTCAGGATCTACGAACCGTTCCTGAATATTTTTCGGATTCTCAATTGTGAGGTTGGGTTCAAAAAATGGATTATCGGAAATTTGAACTGAAGTACTTGGTCGACTGGATGACGACTCTAAAGAAAAATCAACGGCGGTTATATTTGCTAAATGTCTTGATCTAGTTACAGGTGGTGAACGTACAAAAGGTGATGAACGTCTTGCTCGGTGCATTCACTGAATATCCTATTAGTTTTTAAAAGGAAAGAAAAATTATAATAAGTTATCCAATCAATAGACTTTTCTGATTTTGCCACGTTTCGAATAGCCAAAAGATGCAGCAGAGGGGCAGGATTCGTTTGGTCTCAATATAATTGAGGACTGTTTGGCTCCAATAACCCGGTCCACGTACAAATCCAACTATTACTACGAACCAGAAAATTTTGATGTCTATCAATTTAACCACTCAAAATAAATTTTCGTAATTTTAAGAAATTTAGATAAGGAGTAGAATAAAAATCTATGTCCTAAAAACTAGAATAGCGAGAAATAAGAGAGAAAAAGAGTTCGTCGAAAAAGGTCGAAAAACGAAAAATGGTTGAAAAATAAAAGGTGACGGAAAAACAAAAGAAACTTATAAAAACTTAAAAATACTTGACTAACCTAACCTTATTACTACAACTAACTTAAAATTATAATCGCAAATTGAAATTACTAATTGGAATGATAATTGGTACATAGTAAAAGTCGTCTAAAAATATTAAAGCTTACAGGAAAAACTAAATCCCAAATGGAAATAACTTAAAAAGAAACTAAAACTTAAAAAGGCGTCGCAAAATTCTAGAGTACCTAAATCTTAGTCTAAAGAAAAAGCACTTAAGGAATTCTACGGCAAAGCCTAAAAATCTAGGAGTAAAAATAACTATAGCAAAAACTAAGTTTAAAATTAAATATGAGAGAAAAATACAAATATTATGCTACAACGATTAAAAAGGGACAAAATATAAAAATATACAAAAAGTTATAAAAAGTACAATTTTTATAAAAATATTATTTTTATATTATTTTTTTAATAAAACTACTAATTTTACAATTTAATAAAACTAATTAATACTAAATAAAACAAATTAAATAAAAAGTAAATCTTAAAATAAAACTAATAATAATAATAATAATAATTAGGGTTAAATAATAATAATAATTAATTAATACCCGTAATTAATGCTGAATTAGGGCATCTGTCGCCTGTCAGAGAAGCTCCGCGACTTGCGGTAATTTAAACTTCAAACCCCGCGACTCGCGGGGTTCCAAAATTCAGATGACAGCTTATTTCTTCAACGCGTTTTTCTTTATTTATTTATTTATTTTATTTTCTGTTTTTAATTTTTTCTGTTTATAAAAAAAAATAATATGTGTATAAATAAAACTTATATTTAAAACTTAAATAAAAATAGAATCACTTTATAATTTTATAAATAAAAATCTTAAAACTAGATTTATATATATATATTTTTTTATGTTTTTAAATAAAAATAAAATACTTAAATAAAACTTATGTTTTTATAAACTAAAAATAAAGAAACTTTATAAAACTTAAATATTTAACAAAATCTTAAAAATACTTATATTTTTGTTTTTCTTTTTATATTTTTGAATAATTAAAATGTATTTTTACAAAAGCGACTTTTAATAGAAGTAAACTAAATTTTTTTTTTATTAGCGTTGCGCTTCCGGCGTTTAAGAGTTCCCCGGCAGCGGCGCCAAAAATACTTGATGTTATGCGAGGTGTATACGAAATAGTTTATATTTTACTAGGAAAAACTATTAAATACGATACAATTTTACACAAGATATTTAATTATTTATAGAATGGATATACTTAAACCTTGCTACAACACTTATAGGCAGTGTACCTAATCGTACAGTAGTGTAGTTTTTAGTAAGTCCGGTTCGTTCCACAGGGAAATCTTTAAACAAAGCTCAACGCTATATTAGTTTACTTTTATAAAAATACAAATATATATATATAAGTAATATTATTATTATAAAGGGGGGTTTTTACCGTTTAATGACCGGTTTGTCGATTTTAAGACTTTAGTCGCAGTTAAAACCTAATGTAAAATATAAAATAAATACAAGACTTAAATTAAAGCGTAAAGTAAATAACGATAATGAAATTGCGAATAATAAAAGTGCGATAAAATAAACTTGCGATAATTAAAAAGTACGATAATTAAAAGTGCGATTAAATAACAATAAATAAAAGTGCGATAATTAGAAGTGCAATTAAATATAAAATAAAGGAAATTAAATATGAAATAAAAGAATTATGCTTATTTAAACTTCCGTAATCATGATGTTTGACGTGTTGATTTTAGTTTTATGCCCATGGGTTAATTGTCCTTTGTCCTGGATTATTTAATATGTCCGTCTGGTTTTTGTCCATAACAGTCCATCAGTCATAAATATAAAGTGCGAGTGTCCTCGTCAAATTATTATTATACCCGAAGTTAAATATTCCAACTAATTGGGGATTCGAATTGTAACAAGGTTTTAATACTTTGTTTAATGAATACACCAGGTTATCGACTGCGTGTAAACCAAGGTTTTACTACTTTGTTAACAATTACACCAATTACCCTTGAATGTAATTTCACCCCTGTTTTAATTATTCTAGTGGCTATTAATCCATTCCCGTGTCCGGTTAAATGAACGATTATTCGTACATATAAATACCCCGCCCATCGTGTCCGATTGAGTGTATATGGTAATTTATAGGGACGCACAATTGTAAATCTTTATATTAACATTAACAAACTTTCATTTAGTTAAACAAATATAAAGCCCATTAATAGCCCATAGTCTAATTTCCACAAGTGTCGTTCTTTTGTCCAAACCCCAATTATGGTACAAAGCCCAATTACCCAATTTTAGTAATTAGCCCAACATCATGATTACTTCGTTTTAAATAAGCATAATAATAACTTAGCTACGAGACATTAATGTAAAAAGGTTGAACATAACTTACAATGATTAAAAATAGCGTAGCGTTACACGGACAGAATTTCGACTTACACCCTTACAACATTCGCTAACATACCCTTATTATTAGAATTAAAATTAAAATATAAATTATATATATATATAAATTTTACGTATGATAAGAGAAGAAAAAGATATTGATTTTTTGATCAGAATTCGGTTTGCTTTATAGGCAGAGTTGATTTTTGGGGCTCCGCGACTCGCGGCAAAATCCTCTTCAAACTCCGCGAGTCGCGGAGAATGTATTTACAGCTCACACCCTTGGAGTCTTTCTCTGCCGACGGTTTATAATATATATATATAATATATATATAATTAATATAATTAATTATATATTATATTATATTTATATACATAGTTAACTTGTAATTTTTAGTCCGTTGCGTCGAGCGTTGAGAGTTGACTCTGGTCCCGGTTCCGGATTTTCGAACGTCCTTGCGTACAATTTTATATTTTGTACTTTGCGTTTTGAATCTTGTACTCTTGTAATTTCGAGACGTTTCTTATCAATAATTGGAACCTTTTTGATTGTCTTTTGTACTTTTGAGCTTTTTGGTCGTTTGCGTCTTCAATTCGTCGAATCTGTCTTTTGTCTTCACCTTTTATTATTTAAACGAATATCACTTGTAAATAGAACAATTGCAACTAAAAGCTTGTCTTTCTTGAGGAATAATGCTATGAAATATATGTTCGTTTTTAGCATTATCAATGGTTTACAATACAAATATGTTACATCGAAATCAGTTTCTTGAATGCAGTTTTTACACAATATCATACAAACATGGACTCCAAATCTTGTCCTTATTTTAGTATGCAACAGCGGAAGCTCTTAGTATTCACCTGAGAATAAACATGCTTTAAATGTCAACAAAAATGTTGGTGAGTTATAGGTTTAACCTATATATATCAAATCGTAACAATAGGCCACAAGATTTCATATTTCAATATACATCCCATACATAGAGATAAAAATCATTCATATGGTGAACACCTGGTAACCGACATTAACAAGATGCATATATATAAGAATATCCCCATCATTCCGGGACACCCTTCGGATATGATATAAATTTCGAAGTACTAAAGCATCCGGTACTTTGGATGGGGTTTGTTAGGCCCAATAGATCTATCTTTAGGATTCGCGTCAATTAGGGTGTCTGTTCCCTAATTCTTAGATTACCAGACTTAATAAAAAGGGGCATATTCGATTTCGATAATTCAACCATAGAATGTAGTTTCACGTACTTGTGTCTATTTTGTAAATCATTTATAAAACCTGCATGTATTCTCATCCCAAAAATATTAGATTTTAAAAGTGGGACTATAACTCACTTTCACAGATTTTTACTTCGTCGAGAAGTAAGACTTGGCCACTGGTTGATTCACGAACCTATAACAATATATACATATATATCAAAGTATGTTCAAAATATATTTACAACACTTTTAATATATTTTGATGTTTTAAGTTTATTAAGTCAGCTGTCCTCGTTAGTAACCTACAACTAGTTGTCCACAGTTAGATGTATAGAAATAAATCGATAAATATTATCTTGAATCAATCCACGACCCAGTGTATACGTATCTCAGTATTGATCACAACTCAAACTATATATATTTTGGAATCAACCTCAACCCTGTATAGCTAACTCCAACATTCACATATAGAGTGTCTATGGTTGTTCCGAAATATATATAGATGTGTCGACATGATAGGTCGAAACATTGTATACATGTCTATGGTATCTCAAGATTACATAATATACAATACAAGTTGATTAAGTTATGGTTGGGATAGATTTGTTACCAATTTTCACGTAGCTAAAATGAGAAAAATTATCCAATCTTGTTTTACCCATAACTTCTTCATTTTAAATCCGTTTTGAGTGAATCAAATTGCTATGGTTTCATATTGAAATCTATTTTATGAATCTAAACAGAAAAAGTATAGGTTTATAGTCGTAAAAATAAGTTACAAGTCGTTTTTGTAAAGGTAGTCATTTCAGTCGAAAGAACGACGTCTAGATGACCATTTTAGAAAACATACTTCCACTTTGAGTTTAACCATAATTTTTGGATATAGTTTCATCTTCATAATAAAAATCATTTTCTCAGAATAACAACTTTTAAATCAAAGTTTATCATAGTTTTTAATTAACTAACCCAAAACAGCCCGCGGTGTTACTATGACGGCGTAAATCCGGTTTTACGGTGTTTTTCGTGTTTCCAGGTTTTAAATCATTAAGTTAGCATATCATATAGATATAGAACATGTGTTTATTTGATTTTAAAAGTCAAGTTAGAAGGATTAACTTTTGTTTGCGAACAAGTTTAGAATTAACTAAACTATGTTCTAGTGATTACGAGTTTAAACCTTCGAATAAGATAGTTTTATATATATGAATCGAATGATGTTATGAACATCATTACTACCTCAAGTTTAGTAGGTAAACCTACTGGAAGTAACAAGAAATGATCTAGCTTCAAAGGATCTTGGATGGCTTGAAAGTTCTTGAAGTAGGATCATGACACAAAAACAAGTTCAAGTAAGATTTTTACTCGAATTAAGATAGTTTATAGTTATAGAAATTGAATCAAAGTTTGAATATGAATATTACCTTGAATAAGAAAGATAACCTACTGTATATAACAAAGGTTTCTTGATCTTAGATGATTACTTGGAATGGATTAGAAAGCTTGGAAGTAAATTAGTAAACTTGAAGGGATTTTTGAAGTGTTCTTGAAGTGTTCTTCCTATGATGATTATAGCTTGATTCTTGAAGTGATTTTTGATGAAGATGATGATTAACTACTGGAAAAATACATTCATAATAGTGTGTGTGTGTTGAGAGAGAATTAGAAAGAGAATTGGAAGTGAAATGGAGTGAATGATGAGTGGTAATTGGTGAGTGGTGAGTGGGGTTAAAAGGAGTTCTAGTTAGTTGACTAGCTCATGGTAGAAGTTAAAATTGATTAGTGATACATGACATAATCAAGAGTGGAATCCCATGCTAGTTCCTATTGATATATACCCATAGTAAGTACGTTTTGAAGTTGTGTATAATACGGGTAAGAATACGACTAGAATTCTTGATGAAAGAAAAGAATGGGAAAGTAACTGTAACCATTTTCGTTAAGTATGAGTGTTTTGATATATGTCTTGAAGTCTTCCAAAATTATTTTAATACATCTAAATACACTACATGTATATACATTTTAACTGAGTCGTTAAGTCATCGTTAGTCGTTACATGTAAGTGTTGTTTTGAAACCTTTAAGTTAACGATCTCAATTAATGTTGTTAACCCATTGTTTATTATATCTAATGAGATGTTAAATTATTATATTATCATGATATTATGATATATTAATATATCTTAATATGATATATATACATTTAAATGTCGTTACAACGATAATCGTTACATATATGTCTCGTTTCGAAATCCTTAAGTTAGTAGTCTTGTTTATATGTATATAACTCATTGTTAATATACTTATGGAGATACTTATTTATCATAATCTCATGTTAACCATATGTATATCCATATATATATCGTCATGTCGTTTTTACAAGTTTTAACGTTCGTGAATCGCCGGTCAACTTGGGTGGTCAATTGTCTATATGAAACATATTTCAATTAATCAAGTCTTAACAAGTTTGATTACTTAACATGTTGGAAACATTTAATCATGTAAATATCAATCTCAATTAATATATATAAACATGGAAAAGTTCGGGTCACTACACAACTGCCATGACTGTACTCGCCAACTAATATCGGCGAAGATGGCCTAACAATTGACTAAGAACTCGAAGACGACCCAAGGTCACTTGTAAAAGAAGAAAAGGAACAAAAAAAATTACAAAAAGGGAAAACGAACTTTCCTACCAACTGTGAGATTAACCAACAAACATTGAATTGAACTAACATTGAACTATGCGACAATCAACAACCACTGAAACCAAACAAACAATGGTTTGCAAGCATTAAAACTTTCGAGCAACAATAAAATACAGTCTATGACTAAAACAAGAAATAAACACCAAGCCTTAAAACCCAACCAAAGTAGTGCAACTCCGAAAACACGTGACCATACCTACAAAATTTGAAGATTTCGACAACACATGACCTACTAACACCGAAGGAATCTTGGAGCAAACCATTTCAGGCTGATACAATAGAAACTGGCGTCGTTAGATATGGAAAGGACCAACAAAACCTCTGACCAAGTGCATCATAGGTTGAAAAACATGAGTGGTCGAGAAAAAAAAACCAAATCCTTCAAAATTCCGTTCAATTGAAAAATCAAGGAAACCAGATCCGACTAAGACAAGTCAAACCGGAAAGGGGGAGAAAATGGTTCTTAAGCAAGATTACTTATATGAGAATGGAAGACCTCCAGATAGAGATGACAAAAATACCCATACTCAATAGAAAACTCGAAACCCAACATTTTTGGCCGGGTTCGGGTCTGGGTATGCGTGTCTAGGGTCGGGTATGAGCATGGTTTAATTCTTTTTTGCAGGTGATGGGACGATTTTTAAATACAAACCCGAATACCCAGCCCGAACTAGTATACTAATGTATTTGTATTTAGTACGTATAAACTTAATTATAATCGTAGGAACTAGGAAGTATGTGTTTGTATCATGGTGAATATTACGTATTATTATCATGTCATTTTGACTGAGGTTATATCATGGATAAATGACTAGGACATCCTGTTTAAACGTGGGTATACCCGTGTACGGTGTACCCGACAATTAATAAGTAAAAGGAGATGATACACATCAGTTTTTGATTCACACACTTTTTATCATAAAACTTACAATTATATCTCTAAGTTTATCTACAGAGTTGAACTTCCATTATTATAAGTAAGAGTATAATAGTAACTTAGGTGTGTGTGGATTAAAAACTGGTGTGTGAGTATCACCTATGAACTCGTCGAGTATGAGTTCGGATTTGAGACATGGTTTCTTAAGCGACTTTGAATCCGAATTACCTATACCCGACGCCCAATGCCATCCTTACCTCCGACGCATTGATGATGCCGATAGCCGGAAAAAGTATATTCCGGTGAGGGGTTTGAATTAAATGAAATCGAAACTGAAATAGTATCGAGAGCAAGTAGAGGGGAAAAAGAGTGGTATAAATTAATTTTAATTTATTGGTCTTAATCATCGGTCTTAATCAACTACAGCCTACCTTTCCTAATTTCTTTTCTTCCGATGCAAAAGCAATTGTTCTATGTCCATCATATTCCGGCGAACCTCCATATTTTCCGGCAAACCTAAACTATTTCAAGTACACCAATCATTCTCCACAACCCCACACCAATACGATCATACCAACGCAATCCTCCCACTATGCAATTCCACAATATCACTCCACCAAACCAAACAATCACACGCCATTGCAATCACCACCGGCTACCTCCCAACCAGCATCACCATCTCCGCCGCTTTAATCCTTCAATACGCCACCTTTCAAAACCCATCATCATCTCACATTCTATTTCACCAATCACTCCCTTACTCGAATTCTTCTTTCTTATACAACACCGTGATTCGAGCTTACAGTATTGCTGGAGTTTACAATGGCTTTCAAGTTTATAACTTGATGATGAGAAATGGTGTTAAACCTGATGATCATACTTACCCATTTGTGTTGAAGGTATGTACGGACTATAATGAGGTGCCGAAGGGGAAAGAGGTTCATGGGGCGGTTTGGAAGTCGGGTTTTGGGTCGGATGTGTTCGTTGGGAATACATTGTTGAGGTTTTATGGTGAATGTTGTGGTGTTGGTGATGCGGAGAAGGTGTTTGATAAAATGTCTAAGAGAGATGTTGTGTCGTGGAACACGCTTATCTCAGTGTGTTCGGTCGTGGGTTGTAACAATAAGGCTATTGAGTTGTTTAAGGAGATGAGATTTGGGTCGAGATCGGGGTGTTTTGAGGTTGAGCCGAATGTGGTTACGATTGTGAGTTTGTTGCCTGTTTGTGCGGCGATTGAGGATTGTGTGATGACGAATGAGGTGCATGGTTATGCTGTGAAGATGGGATTTGGTAGTTATGTAACGATAAACAATGCTTTTATCGATGCGTATGGTAAATGTGGTGATTTGAAGTCTTGTAAACAGGGTTTTGATGAAATGGTTGAGAGGAACGATGTTTCTTGGAACGCTATGATCACAAGTTTTTCTCACATGGATCGTCAACAAGATGGTATGGATTTCTTCAGGTCGATGGTCGAGAAAAATGTCGTACCAAACTCTGTTGCAGTTTCTAGTATGCTCCCAATTTTAGTTGAACTAGAATGTCTTCAATGGGGAATAGAGCTTCATGGATTTAGTATTAGAATAGGTATGGATTCGGATATCTTTGTAGCCAATTCTTTGCTAGATATGTATGCTAAATTCGGATATTCAGCCAAGGCATCGAATGTATTCAAAAATATTGAGTCGAAAAATATAGTATCTTGGAATGCACTAGTGGCTAACTATGCTCAAAACGGCTTTGAGACGTTAGCTTTACATGTGGTACGAGAAATGCAAGATTATGGTCAAGTCCCGGGAGCTGTGACCTTAACGAACGTTCTTCCAGCTTGTGCACGAATTGGGATTGTAACGCACGGTAAACAAGTACACGCAAGATCTATTCGAATGGGTTACGCTTGTCAACTATTCATCTCGAACGCACTCATAGACATGTATGCGAAATGCGGTCATCTAGATCTTGCAAGAAAAGTTTTTGACATATCTTGTAAAGATAGAATTTCATATAACACACTAATCTCTGCGTATTCTCATACAAACACTTCATTCGAGTCTCTGGTTTTGTTTTGTGAATTGTTGTCAAAAGGGCTAAAGCCCGATACTATATCGTTTGCTAGTGCACTTTCTGCTTGTGCTAATATGGCAGAAATCAAGAACGGTAAGGAGATTCACGGGGTTTGTGTAAGGACCTTGTTTCATAACCATCTTATTGTTTCAAACTCGGTTATGGATCTTTACACCAAATGTGGACGCATTGATCTTGCTCAAAAAGTATTTGATCGGATACCTAATAAGGATGTGGCTTCATGGAACACGATGATTATGGGGTATGGAATGCGTGGTGAACTCGACACAGCAATTAGTCTATTTGAAGTAATGAAAAATGATCATCATGTGAAATGTGATTCGATCACTTACATTGCAGTTTTATCTGTTTGTAGCCATGGGGGAATGGTTGATTTAGGAAGAAAGTATTTTACAGAAATGAAAGAAGATAATGTTGAACCAACACAAACACACTATGCGTGTATGGTTGATCTTTTGGGCCGGGCTGGGCTCATGGATGAGGCTGTAGAGATGATAAATGGGTCAGAAACTGAACTTGATGCTAATGCATGGGGTTCTTTGCTTGGAGCTTGTAGAATTCATGGAAATATTGAGTTGGGACAATGGGCAAGTCAACATCTTTTCAAGCTAAAACCGGGTCATTCGGGTTACTACACATTGCTTTCGAATATGTATGCAGAAGCTGGGAGATGGAACGAAGCTGATAACATTAGAGGATTGATGAAGCTAAGGGGAGTTAAAAAGAACCCTGGTTTTAGTAGCTTATAATACTCGTATAATTTAAACTTGTCTTATAAACACCTGAGATCTCAATTACAAGACATTGTTACGTGTATAATAGTTATAAAACTGAATAAATCTGACAATCTGATCACAAAACTTGAAAAAATAAAAAATAAACCAAGACCAAATGCTATGATGGGTGACATATAACAGCCCTACAATGGGATTCAGCATCTATAATCCACGACCCTAAACTTTCAAGTCTAGTTTGAACTAGATCAGAACGCGTATCCGAAGACCAAAACGTAAACCTGGTGTTGTTCTTTAACGACGTTACATTATCGTTACCTTCATCAATTTTTATACCAAATCCACCCTCATCAATCCTATGTAACTTAACACCTTTTGTCTCGAGTAACTTTACTGCGAAAGATACAAAACTACTCTCATCTTTGTTCGTTTTGTGGTCCACCATTAGTGCCATCTCGTTCACGAAATGATCAGTCCAAATTTTAGATCCTGAACTCCTAGCAAAGAGAAACCCGAGTTGCTTCTCAACATAAAAGTCAACACTTGAATCACGTTTGACCGAGTTAAGAAATAAATCAGCATTAACGGGAAGCACGTTATAATCAAACACCAACGTGTCATAATTCATTTCCAAAGCCTTCTTAATAACATACGCATTCACTATAATCTCCTTTCCAAATTTAGTCGATTTGTGTTCCTTAATGCTGTCGAAAAACTTATCTACATTAATAACCGGGTGCCCACGTCTTGAAAGATCAAACAAAAAATCAGATTCGGGACCGACAAAGATGTAGTTACGAATATCAAGCCTTTCAAAGTGACACACCAAGTTTTGTATAAACATCTCTGATGTTTGAAATAAGTTCACAATCACTAAAGTATTCGCCTTTTGAATCGATTCAAGAACGGGCTTGAGTTCAGAGACACTCTTCACAACTCTATCAGGAACAATTTCTTTAAAACAGAAATTATACCACTTGAGATTTGTTAACGGCTCTAATTTGAAAGGAAAAGTTTCTTGTATCAGATTCGAATCGGGTCCCGCTGTTTTTCCATAGTTAACACCCGCATCTCTATGAGATACACTGAGTGCTGACTCGTGTTTGAAGTTCGTGTATATGTTGAAATAGCCTCGGGCGTGAATAAACTTAATAAACCAAGGAGTCCATATCCTGTCCCCCATTTTTAGGTACCATCCAGTTGTGACCTGCACATCAATTTGTTAAAAAGAAAATTAGTGAGACAATATAATATCAGCTTCTATTTTTTTTATTTTTTTTTATAACATAGATGTTGAAATATAAAGTATGTTACCATGCCATCAAGAATGGGTTTCACGCCTTTGGTTTTATGTGTGTCGTACCATAAACGAAACTCCTTCCAGGGTCTCGGAAATAGAAGTTGACCCCAAGTACCAACTAACTGATACAAGAAAACTTGTCTATCTTTGTCTAACTGTATTTTGTTCCCATGCTTACCTGGCATGATAGGCTGATTAAATTTTTAAGCTAAGATGAATAAAAGAGTTCACACATCCAAGTTTCCCTATTGAAAAACCAAGCAAATTCTTGTAATGGCAATCAGCCAATCATCAATCACGTACTTCTAACTTGTCTTTGAGGTTTACAAAAGAGCAAGCATTGACTATTTGACTTCCAATTTCTTTCGTACACATTCGAATATATAGAGAACAGTCTTGTCAAAGACACTTCAATTTTTTGGACAAAAAGAGATCACAACTCACAGCGGCATATACATTACAACAAAAGTAAGTAAAAAGTATAAAAATGACCTAACATCACTAAAAGAACCCATCTTTCCTGTACAACTATAATTAAATTATCAATCTTTAACCTACCTGTGTACCTAATTCCAAGATTAACCAACCACTAAGCAAGGATAACAGTATGCATCCCATAAGTATTAAACACTGACTACCTATGTTTCATCCTAGTTTATTTGATGTTAGGAGGTAAAACTTATTACCCAAGCTCATATATCATAGTATTTGACAACTTTTAGAAGTAGTATGCAACAATTGGATGAAGTGTCATCAATCTGAAGTTGAAAATCAGTCTACTTTCTGTCTAACATATGTATTTAGCTTCAACCTCAACTCTAAGTTATCTGATTAACTAAACTCCAAATTTTAAGCTTATTTGAAATAATTACTCCGAACTCAAAAAGTAATTTCAGTTGAGCAGATTCTACTAGATCCACAAATAAAATATAAAATATATACTACGTACAACATAAGAAAAAGAGGATACCTGGTACGAACCTTGGCCGTTGCAAAGAAGCTCCGTATATCCAGGGACTATAATTCGAAGCATTATAATAATAATTCTCAATTAAACCCTTAAGAAACCTATAATACAACGGTGACAATTCGATATCATCTTCAACCACAAACGCAAACTCATCATCAGAAACCGGCCACCAAGCTTCCAACCACTGTGCCTGCAATCCAACATTCCCGGTCCGATAATGCACCATCTTTTCCCCAAACTTCCACTCAAATCCATCAACAAAATCAAGTATTTCCTTATATTCATTCAGTTTCTGATCCAGATACTCATCCTTTTGATCCACAACCTTAAAATGATCAATGTACACATGAATATTCACCTTTTCATCATCATAATGAGCTGCAGCAAGTGATCGTAAGCACCGCGTGAGTGACGGCAGGCGATCATAGGTCAGGACTTTGATTGTGAAGGTAAATTTAGGGTTTTTGTTCAAATCTGTGTTTTTGAGCTCAAATTGAGTTAACGGAGGTGATGATGAGATAGAAATTGAAGAAGAACGGTAGACAGAGAATATGAATAGAATTGATATAGATACAATGATGAATAAAGCGTAAAACCCTAACCCTAGCCCTCTTTTTGGTGTCGTTTTGAGATTAAATAAATTCATGTTGAATAAAGGCACGTATCATAATCGATTCATTAATGCGAAATTAACATTAACTGAACAAAATTGGAATCGTAGTTTAGTTGTTTACTGAATCACAATCCGGAAATCTGAAATCTGGAAGAGTTTTTTTATTACAAGTTACTGTACATGACTGAAGTAGGAATGGGATGGCAATGTATCTATCGGGCGATGCCATATCCACATCCATAATTTTTGTTCATCCATATCCATATCCATATCCATATCCTTATCCATTTAATTTCAGTTCATCCGTCCATATCCATATCCGATGGATTAAGCGGGTTAATGAATATCCGTTGGATATCAAATGAAATATTAATTTAACAACGATTTTATCCATTTAATACAGATTATGACAAATGTAAATATTTAATTTTTATGTTTTTGATTTGTTACACATATTTTAATTGTAATTTGTTGCCGATTGTGAATTTAATTGAGGAAAATAAGTTATAATATAAGTAAATATACGTCGAAACTAATCTAAATATGTAACTTTGAATATTGTTAGTAACAATTTAATAATTGTGACTATCACAAACCTTATTTTCATTAATAGTTTAAGAATTTTGTAGGTTATATGTAAATGCATATCGATATGTAGATGCATATGCATATATTTTAGTATGTATACTAGTGAAATGACCCGTGGAACTACGGGTTTGGTTAAACGAAACAGTTTAATGATATGTTTTAGGAATTAAGTGAATGTAAATGCTAAAGTCGTTTAGTTTAATGACCCGTAAAATCACGGATTCTGACTAAGAAACTTGTCTTCTGGATTCATAACCTTATGAAGAGCAACTCATGTTAACAAAAATCAAATTCATTTGTGATGACCCGACAATTTTTGACTTATTTAAACCAATTCTCTATACGATTTATTATTTTAACACGTTAAACAAAGTCTGTTAGATTGAGTCTCAAAATTTTAGAACTGTTTCATATATACAATTACCTTTGACTACTCTCGACGATTCATGAACAATTATATGTATGTATATATATATGTACAAGTAAAAACGACTTTCCTACAGTAAAACCCTATTTGCTACAGTAAAACACACTTTGCTACAGTAAAACACTATTTGCTACAGTACCGTATTTTGCTATAGTGCTACAGTGAAAACGACTTTACTACAGTGATTTGCTACAGTAAAACACTATTTGCTACAGTAACACTATTTGCTACAGTAAAACACTATTTGATGTCGACGAACTAGCAAACAAAAACGGAAAAGACGGCCATGCGATCGCATGGCAAAAACACTGAAAACCCATGCGATCGCATGGCTACAGTAAACACTATTTGATGTCGACAAACTAGCAAACAAAAGGGGTTCAGGCGGCCATGCGATCGCATGGCAAAAGCACTGAAAACCCATGCGATCGCATGGGGACCAAAATCAGGAAACATGCCTATAAAAGGCCAGTTTACTCAACGTAATATTTACATTCTTTTCTTTAATCAATATTTATATTTATATTATAATTATAATTTTAAATTTAAGTTTAATAATAATAAGGTATATACAAGGGTGTTTTTAATTCGGGTTTCAAACCGCTTTAAGCTAAGGAAGTATTTTGGGGTTTTGCTTATACCTAAGCACTCGCCCACATGTTTATAACTTTCTATGTTTAGAAAGTCACTTATTTTAATGAATGCAATATTTTATCAAAACGTATCATATAGAGGTCAAAACCTCACTGTGGAATCAATGATTAACGTGCCGCGTCAATAGCGATTTTGACGGGTCGTTACAGTTGGTATTCGAGCTTGAGGTCATAGGGAACCAGAAATTACATTAGTGTGTTTAACTGGTAATTGTTAGGATGCATTAGTGAGTCTGGACTATGACCATATCTGTTTTTACTGATTTTTGCTTATCATTTGGTCAAAAACATTATATGTAATATATTTATATGCTAACGTAATTGTTGTTTCAATTATGTGATAGATGACTTCTTCTAATCCTATCATTTTGTACGACTCGGAATCAGACACTGAATCTATTCTATCCACAACTGAAAAGGGCGTTCCAATACCTATTAAAGAAGAAATTGTGTTAGCCGGGGAATCTCAACTCCCGGTAAACCCAGAGGAGGTTCCAGCTCCACCCAACTCTAGTTTTCCGGAGCCACAGTATCGTTGGCATGGACCCATGATCCCTGGAGTAAACGAGGATCGTCCATTTCTAAACAAATATGGACATTGGTCCAGATATACCGCCGACGGGCGGGTTGTGCCGATTACGCCTGGCAGATTTCGGTTCATGACCACCGGTACATATTCTTGCAGTTCGTCATCATATTCTCCTACACATGACTCAGACAGTTCGTCATCAGACGAGATCAGTAAGGAGGAGGATTTCGCTAATGAAATAAAAGAGATCACTAAGGAGAAATTCCAACTTGCTATAGATAATAAAAACAACCACAATAATAAAATGTCCTTAATTATTAAAAAAGAACAGGACCATTCGATCCGTAACCACCCTTATTGTATTAAACCCACTGAGGCAACGGGTACCTCAAAACCCCAACTAAAAATAAAATACACTGTCAGAATGTCTGTCGGACCATGTGCACACAAACAATTGGCAGAGAGAACCAAATGGGAAGAAGTTTCTGATAGTTCTGAATGAACGACCTCGCAACCATAAATCTTCCATGCGCTATTTTATTGCTTATGTGTGCTACTCTATCTTGTTATGTAAAATAAGCATATGTAAAATATCAGTATTGTATGGTATTGTATTATTTTGGTTTATTAATAATAAATGCATGGAATGATTATTTGTATTATTACTACTTATTATTATTATTACATAATAATGTAGTAACTCGCTATAATTTTTCATAGTGGAATATTATTAGGATTTTAGTAGTTAATTCCTTGTACTAGCTATTATGTATGAACTTAACGGGTAGGTAATACCCTAGAAATAATTATAAAATGCTAATAAGAAGAAAAGGCTTTTATAATAATCGGTTCATATTATTAATATGCTACGATTAACTATTGACAACTCATTTTACCTATAAAATTCTATATGATTAAATTATATCTGTTGTGTTTATTGAAGAAACATGTCTCAAATGTCGGATGCTGAGTTTGAGCAACTAGTCGAGAAACGTGTGAATGAAAGAATTGCTGCAACCGAAGCAGCAAAAGCAACAGCCGAAGCAGCAGCCAAAGCAGCAGCCGTAAACACAAATTCACGAAACGGATGCTCATACAAAACTTTTCAAGGATGCAAACCACAGACGTTTAGTGGAACTGAGGGACCAGTCGGTCTAACCCGATGGTTTGAAAAGATGGAATCCGTTTTCAAAATCAGTAATTGTGCGAACGGAGACAAGTCAAAGTATGCTTCGTGCACGTTGCAAGATGGTGCACTTACTTGGTGGAACAATTATGCTAAAGCAGAAGGAATAGATACGGCATATGATATCTCTTGGGAAGAACTGAAAAAGATGCTAATCGAGGAGTACTGTCCTCGAAACGAGATCAGAAAAATGGAATCTGAGTTACGTAATCTGAAGGTTATCGGCTCGAATCTCAATAACTATGAAAAGCGTTTCATGAAACTAGCCTTGTTGTGTCCCGAATTGGTGCCAAATGAGAAACGAAAGATAGAAATGTATATTGACGGTTTATCGATCAATATCAAAGGAAATGTTACATCGTCCAAACCGAATACGATGCAAGAAGCCATGATAATGGCACACCAACTCATGGACCAGATCACAGAGAGTTCGATTAAGGCACCAATTACCGAAGTCAAGACAACTGAAGGAAAGAGGAAATGGGAAGACTATAAGGGCAAAAGTACTCACCTGAAGAAACAAGAAACTTTTAAAGGTAAACAAGATGGGGCAACTGCAAGTCCAAACTATAAGGGACCCCATCCGTTCTGCAAAAGATGTTACACACATCATGCAGGTTATTGTCAAGTGGTCTGTGATAAGTGCAACAAGAAAGGACATGTGGCGAAAGATTGTTATGCCACCGTTTCTGAAGTAAAGACAAAACTGACCGATGTCAAGAAATGTTTTGGATGCGGGAAGTCTGGTCACTTTATAAATCAATGCCCTGATAAGGAGAAGAACAAAGAACCCGCACGTGGGAGGGCATTTAATGTTAGTGCCAGTAAAGCACGTGAGGATCCTAATCTTGTCACGGGTACGTTTACCGTTAATAATCAACTAGCTTCTATTATGTTTGATACGGGTGCTGATAGAAGTTATATGTGTAAAGACTTTAGTTTTAAACTAAAATGTGCATCATTACCTCTAGACGATAAATATACTATTGAATTAGCTAATGGTAAACTGATAAAAGCCGATAAAATTTGCCATGGTTGCGAAATGAATCTCGCTGGTGAAACCTTCAAAATCGATTTGATACCCGTAGAATTAGGAAGTTTTGACGTAATCGTTGGCATGGACTGGATGTCCAAAACAAGAGCGGAAGTTGTTTGCGCTGAGAAAGCAATCCGCATCCCTCGTAAGGATGAAACGTCATTAATGATTTATGGGGAGAAGAGCAACTCAAAGCTGAACTTTATCAGCTGTATGAAGGCCCAGAAACTTATAAGAAAAGGTTTTTATGCTATTCTGGCACACGTAAAGAAGATCGATACTGAAGAAAGAAGCATTAATGACATGCCGGTTGTAAGAGAATATCCCGGAGTATTTCCAGAAGAATTACCGGGGCTACCTCCACACAGGTGTGTAGAATTCCAGATTGATCTCATACCAGGAGCTGCACCTGTAGCACGATCTCCATATAGACTTGCACCTTCAGAAATGCAAGAATTATAAGACCAGTTGCAAGAATTATCGGACCGTGGATTTATTCGTCCAAGTTTTTCACCTTGGGGTGCTCCTATTCTGTTCGTCAAGAAGAAGGATGGATCTATGAGAATGTGCATAGATTACCGAGAATTAAACAAATTAACGATCAAGAATCGGTACCCATTACCGAGGATTGATGATTTGTTTGATCAATTGCAAGGATCAAGTGTTTATTCTAAGATTGATCTACGCTCCGGATATCATCAACTGAGAGTGAAGGAAGAAGATGTTCCTAAAACCGCGTTCAGAACCCGTTACGGTCACTATGAGTTTCTAGTCATGCCTTTTGGATTAACTAATGCTCCAGCAGTATTCATGGATCTAATGAATCACATCTGTAGACCGTATTTAGACAAATTTGTCATTGTTTTTATCGACGACATATTGATTTACTCAAAGAACAAGGAAGAACATGAGCAACACTTAAGACTGGTACTGGAGATACTCAAGAAAGAAGAATTGTACGCAAAATTTTCGAAGTGTGATTTCTGGTTACAAGAAGTACAATTTTTGGGCCATGTTGTCAGTAAACATGGAATTAAAGTTGACCCCGCCAAGATCGAAGCCATTAGTAAATGGGAAACCCCGAAGACTCCAACACAAATTCGCCAATTCTTAGGTCTTGCTGGTTACTACCGAAGATTCATTCAAGATTTCTCTAGAATCGCCAAACCCTTAACTTCATTGACTCAAAAGGGAAAGAAGTATGATTGGTCCACGGAACAGGAATCCTCATTCCAGTTATTAAAGAAGAAGTTAACGTCTGCACCCATTTTGTCATTACCAGAAGGAAATGATGATTTCGTGATCTATTGTGACGCTTCGCGCCAAGGTTTAGGATGTGTATTAATGCAACGCACAAAAGTTATCGCATATGCCTCACGACAACTAAAAATTCATGAAAAGAACTATACGACACACGATTTGGAACTTGGAGCTGTAGTTTTTGCACTCAAAATATGGAGACACTATCTATATGGCACCAAGTGTACAGTGTACACTGACCATAAGAGTCTTCAGCATATTTTTGATCAAAAACAACTCAATATGAGGCAACGTCGCTGGGTAGAGTTGTTAAACGATTACGATTGTGAAATCCGTTACCACCCCGGAAAGGCTAATGTTGTAGCTGATGCCCTAAGTCGAAAAGAAAGAGTAAAACCTCTTAGGGTCCGAGCTTTGAATATTACAATTCGTACTGATCTCACAAAGCAAATTCAAGCAGCACAGTTAGAGGCTTTAAAAGAAGAAAACGAAAAAGGTGAAATAAGCAAAGGGTTAGAAAAACAACTTGAAGAAAAAGCCGATGGAACCCTGTATTTTGCTGGTAGGATATGGGTACCAAAACATGGTAACCTAAGGCAACTAGTATTGGATGAAGCACATAAAACGAGGTACTCAATTCACCCAGGAAACGGAAAAATGTACCACGATCTCAAGAAGTTTTATTGGTGGCCTAATATGAAGACAGAAATTGCTACTTATGTAAGCAAATGTTTGACGTGTGCAAAGGTCAAAGCTGAGCACCAAAAGCCGTCAGGATTACTGCAACAACCAGAAATTCCGCAGTGGAAATGAGAAAGAATAACCATGGATTTCATTACGAAATTGCCAAGGACTGCAAGTAGTCATGATACTATTTGGGTGATAGTTGATCGTCTAACTAAATCAGCTCACTTTCTACCAATAAAGGAGACAGACAGTATGGAGAAATTAGCACGCCTATATTTGAAGGAAGTAGTTTCCAGGCATGGTGTACCCATCTCTATCATATCTGATCGCGACACCCGATTCACATCACGTTTCTCGCAGTCATTACAAAAAGCATTGGGAACTCGATTAGATATGAGCACCGCTTATCACCCACAGACAGATGGTCAAAGTGAAAGAACAATACAAACATTGGAAGACATGTTATGGGCATGCGTGATTGACTTTGGAACCAGTTGGGATCAACACTTACCGTTGGCAGAATTTTCATACAATAACAGCTATCATACGAGCATCAACGCAGCGCCATTTGAAGCACTTTACGGTAGAAAGTGCAGATCTCCTATCTGTTGGAGTGAAGTAGGAGAAAGACAACTTACTGGACCAGAAATTATTCATGAAACCACCGAAAAGATCATTCAAATACAACAGCGATTGAAAACGGCCATGAGTCGCCAAAAGAGTTATGCTGATGTAAGAAGAAAACCGCTAGAATTTCAAGTGGGCGACAAAGTCATGTTGAAAGTGTCACCCTGGAAAGGCGTTGTGCGATTCGGTAAACGAGGAAAGCTGAGTCCTAGGTACGTAGGACCCTTTGAAATCACCGAAAGAATTGGAACAGTTGCTTATCGATTAAAGCTACCGCAAGAACTTAGTAGTGTTCACAACACATTTCACGTGTCAAATTTGAAGAAATGTTTAACTGAAGAGGATGTCGTAATTCCTCTTGACGAAATACGAATCAATGATAAACTCCATTTTATCGAAGAACCTGTTGAAATCATGGACCGTGAGGTCAAACAATTAAAACAAAGCAAAATACCGATAGTTAGGGTTTGTTGGAACGCAAGACGAGGACCCGAGTTTACTTGGGAACGTGAAGATCAGATGAAGCAAAAGTATCCACATTTGTTCACTGATATCGCTCATGAAACAGGTACTACTCAAAATTTCGGGACAAAATTTTCTTTAACGGGGAGGTACTGTGATGACCCGACAATTTTTGACTTATTTAAACCAATTCTCTATACGATTTATTATTTTAACACGTTAAACAAAGTCTGTTAGATTGAGTCTCAAAATTTTAGAACTGTTTCATATATACAATTACCTTTGACTACTCTCGACGATTCATGAACAATTATATGTATGTATATATATATGTACAAGTAAAAACGACTTTCCTACAGTAAAACCCTATTTGCTACAGTAAAAATTACTTTGCTACAGTAAAACACACTTTGCTACAGTAAAACACTATTTGCTACAGTAACCGTATTTTGCTACAGTGCTACAGTGAAAACGACTTTGCTACAGTGATTTGCTACAGTAAAACACTATTTGCTACAGTAACACTATTTGCTACAGTAAAACACTATTTGATGTCGACGAACTAGCAAACAAAAACGGAAAAGACGGCCATGCGATCGCATGGCAAAAACACTGAAAACCCATGCGATCGCATGGCTACAGTAAACACTATTTGATGTCGACAAACTAGCAAACAAAAGGGGTTCAGGCGGCCATGCGATCGCATGGCAAAAGCACTGAAAACCCATGCGATCGCATGGGGACCAAAATCAGGAAACATGCCTATAAAAGGCTAGTTTACTCAACGTAATATTTACATTCTTTTCTTTAATCAATATTTATATTTATATTTGTAACATCCCAAATATTTAAGGTATTATTTTATGTAAATTTTAATTGCTAAGAAATTATATGGTAAAGGTTGTTTTATGTTAAATGGATAAAAGTTAAGTTTATTGGTTAAGTTAAGAAGGACTAATGGTGCAAAGTTAGAATTAAGGACTTCCCTAACTATAGATGTGATGGGGAGGGTTGAAATTGCTAATAGACCAAAGTTATATTAAATAAAAGAAATTAGAAATGCTGGAAATTGAATTTATTCACAAAAAAATAAAGAAACCTCCTGGTTGTATGTGTGTGTGTCGACTTGGAGGAGGAAGAAGAAGGAGATCACCAATTGATGAAATTAAACTCATGCAAGCTTGAATTTAGTGAAATCTAACACACCTTAATCACTCTAGCAAGCTTTAATCTTCCAATTTCACTCTCTTGGTGCACAATTAGGGTTCTTAAACTCTAAAAGACAAGGTATGGATTTTGTGTCTAGGTATTGCTTGTATTGTGTGTTAATGATGAGATTATGCTTAAGAAAGTTGCTATTTGTTAAATTGTGCACATTTGAATAAATTAGAATGGAATTGTTGATGATTTTGGAAGTAATTACATGTATGAACTTGCATTATAGATTTATGGCATGATTATGGTGAGATTGATGATGTTCTAGTTAGATTTCTAGTCATGCACACCAAGTGTTTGTTAAAATGTCTCAATGAGAAGTTTATGTGTTCTAGCTAGAAATTGTGATGAAGGATGTTCATGTATGAACTATGGTTATTGTTGAAGGTTATAGAAATTGATTATTTGATAATTTAAGGGTGTTAGTAATGAAATTGGATTGTATGCACATTTCTTAAATAATGAAAGGATTAAAGGAAAAGTTGCATGTATTGCTAAGAAATGAACTAGTAAATGTACTTGATTAAAGTTATGAAGTTTAATTGGTAATATTCTTGTTTTAGAAAAGATGAGATCAAGGCTAGAATGTATGTATGTTGTGATTAGGGGGTTAAGTAAATGTGAAAGTATATGATAGTGTATTAATACATGAAAGTTGTGATTTTCGATTGAGTGATGATTAATGAGATTAGCTCATGTATAGGTGCTAATCAAGAAAAAGAGGTTACAAGTGATCAAGGAAATTCAATTAAGCAAGGTGAGTTCATAGGGGATAATATGGGCGGGTCAAGAGTGGCTTAGTGTTCTCGGATTGCATCCGTGCAAGAGAGAAACGACTAAGTGCACTAGTTATGTAGCTTAGATAGAACTATTGGGTTAACCTAATAGTTGTATCTATGGTTGATGTTTAGCTTAGGCAAGGTTATTACATTGCTAGTAATCTTGCCTATGGTTTGTGTTAGCTTAGACACATTAAGTGTCTATGTATGAGATGATGATAGCTTAGGCATATTTAGTATGTCTATGGTTAGCTTAGGCATGATTACTAGGTTCGGCCTAGTAAGTCATGTCTATGGTATGAATGAATTGGATCCGAATGTATGCAAGCAACCAATGGGTTGAAGGATAAGTGTTATGATTTATGCCCACATGTTTTGTGTTTTGTGTTTTATTACTTTCCTATAACTCACTAAGTGCAAAAGCTTACCCCTATGATGTTTTATGTTTTAGGTGCTAAGGTCCATCGTGAAGGTAAGGAGCCCGTGTAAAGCGCTAGAGGAGCATTGGCATAGCGTAAGTGGTATTGCAAGTCCCTTTTTGTAATCACGCTCTACGGTTACCGCTTATTAAACGCCAAGGGCTTTGAATGAGTCATGTTTGTTATTGTTGAACTTGGGACCAAATGATGGTTTTGATTCATGAAAACACGTTTTGTTGTCTAAATGTTGTTTATAGATGGTTCATGATGTTAGAAACTGATTTCTGATGTTTGTGTATGAATTATGCAGTTTTAAATATGTTTGAGTATGATGAAAAGTGAAAAAGTTTGGTTTAAGTGAAATGTTGCAGATCAGCCCCCGGATTAGTGTTATGTCGCGCCGCGGCCAATGGCTCTGCGCCGCGGCATATAACTGATGTTGGGAACAGAAGCAAGGCTAAGAAGTATAAATTTTCTTGTGTATTGTCGCGCCGCGACAAGGCTGGCCGCGCCGCGGCATAAGCCTTGTCCAGGCAGTAACCTTGTTTTTCAAAAAAAAAAAAAAAAAATTTACTCGATTCAAGGCGTTAAAAGTTGGTATCAGAGCCGTGGTTTAAGGGACTTGGATAACCCACGATAGGGATTATCTTGGCTTAAACCATTGTTGCGAAAGGATAAGCGGTTTAGGACTTGCATAAGTGTTAAAGTCGTATAGTTGTGCCATGCTCCATAGGGTAGAGTCATTGACAAGACCCATAGTATAATGAATAAGATTACGAATTGGTTTATGTAAGGAGTTTGATACTCGCTAGCCATGATGTCGTGGTAGACTAGATGTGTAATGAAATGGTGTAATAACAACAGGCCATTGCTATTACTTCATTTTAGTACACATGGACGTCTACTATGGTCATGGTGAATCGAGTTAGGAATTCTTTCGGATTGTTTGGTTTTGATGAATAATGGTGTTACCGGTATTTGAACTAATGGGTTGAATGTAATTTTCAGAATGGCTATTGTATCGCCAAACCGAGGTCAAGATGAGGATGATGAGTACGTCCGCACCCCATCCACGGAGTCTATAGAAGACTCTCAAAACGAATCGGAAGAAGTTAACATGCCAAATGACATTTCGGGGCAAATAGGGCAAGCCTTGATACGTTATACCCCAACCTTGTTAGAAAAGATCAAGACGTTGATCAATGATCAATTAGATGAGAAGTTAAAGACTTTTGTTGCCAATAACCCTACCTTAAGAGGTGAAGGGGGAAGTGGGGTAAGGCAAGAAGAGGTAGAAGCCCCTAAAAGAAAGGATGATCGTTTTGAATATAAGAACTTTGCAAATTGCCATCCCCCTGAGTTTCATGGTAAGGTTGACCCTATTGTTAGTCAAAGATGGATTGATGAGATTGAAGAAACTTTTATGCTATGTGAATGCCCCGAGCATTTAAAGGTAATTTACGCGGCACATCAAATGAAGGGTAGTGGTTATGAGTGGTGGAATTTTATAGTTAAGTCTCATGGGCGAGACGTGGCTACAAGTTTCTCATGGGACAAGTTCCGTGAAATGTTTATGACTCAATTTGCTCCACCCGCTGAGGTTAGTAGGTTGAAATCCGAGTTTATGAATATAGAGCATGGAAGTAAGTCGGTGACCGAGTTTAATGCCGAGTTCAATGATAAGTCTCGATTTTGTCCGGACTTTGTGTCAAGTCCCAAGTTGATGATGGATCATTATCATGAAAAGTTGAATCCCGAGATAAGTGAGTTTATTGACAAGAGCACGTATAAGACTTTGGCCGAAATGATGAATAGAGCACTTGTTAGAGAACACGAACTTAGGAAGAAGGCGGCGTTTAAGCGAAAGTTAGATCAAGACTCCAAGGCAATGCAAATGTTAGTCCGAAGAAGGGTAAGTTTGGTTCCGAATCCCTGCACAAGTCAAAAGGGGGTTTTGTGTCGGGTAAGAGCGGTGGGAAAGAAGCCAAGTTGTGTACTAGATGTGGTAAAAATCATACGGGTGAATGTAAAGCGGGTACCTCCGATTGTTACTCTTGTGGAAAGCCGGGACATAGGGCCACCGAATGTCCTAAGAAAGGTAAGCAATGTTATTATTGTTTTGAGAAAGGTCACTTTCAAGCCGAATGTCCGGAATACAAGAAGGATTTAGCTAGTGGTAGTGTTAAGAAAGAGGTTAAGACGGAACCGAAGACTAGTGATAGCCGACCAAGGGCCCGAGCTCATCAGATTACCGCACTCGAAGCGAAGGAGTCCCAAAATGTGGTGTCAGGTACCTTTATTGTAAACTCTTTACCTGCGCATGTTTTGTTTGATTCCGGTGTTACGCGGTCGTTCGTATCATATTCTTTTTGTAAGCATTTTAATATGACCCCTAGTATGTTAGAACACCCATTAGAGGTTGAAATAGCGGATAATAAGACTGTGATGGTGTATAGTACCATTAAAGGATGTGAAATTATTTTGGATGATGAAAAGTTTGTCATTGATTTAATACCCATGCATATGGGGGAATTTCAAGTAATTGTGGGCATGGATTGGCTAGATGACAATGAAGGGATAATTTTGTGTCGTAAGAAAATTGTGTTAGTTCAATCACCTAGTGGAAAGGTTATATGGATTTATGGGGAACGAGCTAGGCGTGCTATCCCTATATGCACGTATGCTAAGGCTAAAAGGTTTTTGTCTCATGGGTGTTGTGCGTTTTTGGCACATGTTGTTGATAATTCGAGAAAGATTGTTGAATTAGATGATGTACCAATAGTTAACGAGTTTCCGGATGTGTTTCCAAGTGAATTGCCCGGTGTACCTCCCGAGCGTGAGGTAGAATTTAGAATAGATTTGATACCCGGGGCCACGCCAATTGCCAAAGCTCCATATCGATTAGCCCCATCGGAAATGAGAGAAATGATGACTCAATTGCAAGATTTGATAGATAAAAGTTTTATACGTCCTAGTAGTTCACCATGGGGAGCTCCGGTTTTATTTGTGAAAAAGAAGGATGGGACTATGAGAATGTGTATTGATTATCGAGAATTGAATAAAGTCACTATTAAGAATAAGTATCCGTTGCCAAGGATAGATGATTTGTTCGACCAATTACAAGGTGTAAGTTTCTTTTCAAAGATAGATTTAAGGTCGGGTTACCATCAATTGAAAGTGAGGGAAGAAGATGTCCCTAAAACGGCTTTTCGAACGAGGTATGGTCATTATGAGTTTGTGGTTATGCCGTTTGGATTAACAAATGCTCCGGCCGCATTTATGGATTTGATGAATAGGGTTTGTCGACCGATGCTTGATAGGTTTGTAATTGTATTTATAGATGATATCTTGGTATATTCTAAGAGTGAAGAGGAACATGCGGTGCATTTAAGACAAGTGTTAGAGACTTTAAGAAGAGAAAGATTTTTTGCTAAGTTCTCTAAGTGTGAATTTTGGCTTCGTGAAGTTCAATTTTTGGGCCATGTCATTAATAAGAAGGGTATTTGTGTTGATCCGGTAAAGATAGAGGCAATTATGAGATGGGAACCACCTACTAATCCTACCGAGGTTAGGAGTTTTCTAGGTTTAGCGGGGTATTATCGACGGTTTATACAAGATTTCTCTAGAATAGCCACCCCACTCACCAAGTTGACTTGTAAAAGTGTGCCATGGAGATGGGAAGAAAAGCAAGAACAAGCGTTTCAACTCCTTAAGGAGAAGCTTGTTCAAGCTCCCATATTGGTTTTACCGGAAGGGAATGAGAACATGACGGTTTATTGTGATGCTTCTAAGAAAGGCTTAGGGTGTGTATTGATGCAAAATGGAAAGGTCATAGCTTATGCTTCCCGGCAATTGAAGGAACACGAGAAACGTTACCCTACGCATGATTTAGAATTGACGGCCGTAGTTTTTGCTTTAAAGATTTGGCGTCATTATCTTTATGGTGTTAAGTTTTCCATTTATACCGATCATAAGAACTTAAAGTATTTGTTTGATCAAAGGGATTTGAATGATAGGCAAAGGAGAGGTCTCGATTTGGTGAAAGATTATGATTGTGAGATTTTATATCATCCCGGAAAAGCGAATGTGGTGGCGGATGCTCTTAGTAGGAAGTCGAGTCATCAACCGATTAAGATAACAAGTTTGGCTATGGTAATATCGCCTCGAATATTTGATGATATTCATGTTGCACAAGGTGAAGCGTTATCGCCCGAAAACGTGAGAAAAGAAAGGATCAAGGGGCAAGTTGATAATTTTGTGGTAGATTCCCGTGGTTTAAGGCTTAGATATGGGAGGATTTGGGTACCTTTGCAAAGTGGCGTTAGAAGTGAGCTCCTAGACTTAGCTCACAAGTCTAAGTATTCGATTCACCCCGGTGCTACGAAAATGTATAGAGATTTAAGGAAAGACTATTGGTGGCCGGGAATGAAGAGGGATATAGTTAAGTATGTACACAAGTGTCTTACTTGTCTTCAAGTGAAAGCCGATCATCAAATGCCTTACGGTAAGATGCAACCTTTAGAGGTACCGGTTTGGAAATGGGAGCATATTACAATGGATTTAGTGACTAAGTTGCCTAAGACCCCTAGACAACACGATGCAATTTGGGTTATTGTTGATAGATTGACTAAGAGTGCATTATTTTTGGCAATAAGAGAAGCTTCTTCATCGGAAGCAATGTCTAAGTTGTATATGAAGGAAGTTGTTGCAAGGCATGGAGTACCGGTTTCCATAGTTTCGGATCGAGACACTCGATTTACATCTCGATATTGGAGAAAGTTTCAAGAGGAAATGGGTACTAAGTTACATATAAGTACCGCGTTTCACCCACAAACGGATGGTCAAAGTGAACGGACTATACAAACTCTCGAGGATATGTTAATAGCATGCGTCATCGATTTTGGTGGTAGTTGGGATACTCACTTACCTTTAGTTGAATTTTCGTACAACAATAGTTATCATTCTACAATCGGAATGGCGCCTTATGAGATGTTGTATGGAAGGAGGTGTAGAACCCCGATATGTTGGGGCGAAGTAGGTCAACGGGAATTAGGAAGCACGGAAATAGTACAACAAACCACCGAGATGATTGACCAAATTCGTGAAAGAATGAAGGCGGCGCAAGATCGACAAAAGTCTTATGTTGATAAAAGGAGAAAACCGATAGAATTTCAAGTAGGTGATAAAGTGATGTTAAAAGTTTCTCCATGGAAAGGCATCATTCGTTTTAGAAAGAGGGGAAAATTGGGTCCAAGGTTCGTGGGACCATTTGAGATAGTGGCGAAAGTTGGGAAGGTAGCCTACCGTTTGGCTTTACCCGATGAATTGAGTAATATTCACGACACGTTTCACGTGTCACAATTGAGAAAGTGTTTGGCGGATGAATCAACTTATGTTCCTTTGAATGAAATTGAGGTTGATAATAAGTTAAGATATGCGGAGAAGCCAATAAAGATATTGGAGCAAAAGGTTAAGCGCTTGAGAAATAAGTCGGTTACATTGTTAAAGGTATTATGGCAATTTAGAAAAGGTTCCGAATGTACATGGGAACCCGAAGAATGGCTCATGAAGTATTATCCGTCATTGCATCAAGAGTGGTTCGCGAGGACGCGAACGATCCAAGAGGGGGAGAGTTGTAACATCCCAAATATTTAAGGTATTATTTTATGTAAATTTTAATTGCTAAGAAATTATATGGTAAAGGTTGTTTTATGTTAAATGGATAAAAGTTAAGTTTATTGGTTAAGTTAAGAAGGACTAATGGTGCAAAGTTAGAATTAAGGACTTCCCTAACTATAGATGTGATGGGGAGGGTTGAAATTGCTAATAGACCAAAGTTATATTAAATAAAAGAAATTAGAAATGCTGGAAATTGAATTTATTCACAAAAAAATAAAGAAACCTCCTGGTTGTATGTGTGTGTGTCGACTTGGAGGAGGAAGAAGAAGGAGATCACCAATTGATGAAATTAAACTCATGCAAGCTTGAATTTAGTGAAATCTAACACACCTTAATCACTCTAGCAAGCTTTAATCTTCCAATTTCACTCTCTTGGTGCACAATTAGGGTTCTTAAACTCTAAAAGACAAGGTATGGATTTTGTGTCTAGGTATTGCTTGTATTGTGTGTTAATGATGAGATTATGCTTAAGAAAGTTGCTATTTGTTAAATTGTGCACATTTGAATAAATTAGAATGGAATTGTTGATGATTTTGGAAGTAATTACATGTATGAACTTGCATTATAGATTTATGGCATGATTATGGTGAGATTGATGATGTTCTAGTTAGATTTCTAGTCATGCACACCAAGTGTTTGTTAAAATGTCTCAATGAGAAGTTTATGTGTTCTAGCTAGAAATTGTGATGAAGGATGTTCATGTATGAACTATGGTTATTGTTGAAGGTTATAGAAATTGATTATTTGATAATTTAAGGGTGTTAGTAATGAAATTGGATTGTATGCACATTTCTTAAATAATGAAAGGATTAAAGGAAAAGTTGCATGTATTGCTAAGAAATGAACTAGTAAATGTACATGATTAAAGTTATGAAGTTTAATTGGTAATATTCTTGTTTTAGAAAAGATGAGATCAAGGCTAGAATGTATGTATGTTGTGATTAGGGGGTTAAGTAAATGTGAAAGTATATGATAGTGTATTAATACATGAAAGTTGTGATTTTCGATTGAGTGATGATTAATGAGATTAGCTCATGTATAGGTGCTAATCAAGGAAAAGAGGTTACAAGTGATCAAGGAAATTCAATTAAGCAAGGTGAGTTCATAGGGGGTAATATGGGCGGGTCAAGAGTGGCTTAGTGTTCTCGGATTGCATCCGTGCAAGAGAGAAACGACTAAGTGCACTAGTTATGTAGCTTAGATAGAACTATTGGGTTAACCTAATAGTTGTATCTATGGTTGATGTTTAGCTTAGGCAAGGTTATTACATTGCTAGTAATCTTGCCTATGGTTTGTGTTAGCTTAGACACATTAAGTGTCTATGTATGAGATGATGATAGCTTAGGCATATTTAGTATGTCTATGGTTAGCTTAGGCATGATTACTAGGTTCGGCCTAGTAAGTCATGTCTATGGTATGAATGAATTGGATCCGAATGTATGCAAGCAACCAATGGGTTGAAGGATAAGTGTTATGATTTATGCCCACATGTTTTGTGTTTTGTGTTTTATTACTTTCCTATAACTCACTAAGTGCAAAAGCTTACCCCTATGATGTTTTATGTTTTAGGTGCTAAGGTCCATCGTGAAGGTAAGGAGCCCGTGTAAAGCGCTAGAGGAGCATTGGCATAGCGTAAGTGGTATTGCAAGTCCCTTTTTGTAATCACGCTCTACGGTTACCGCTTATTAAACGCCAAGGGCTTTGAATGAGTCATGTTTGTTATTGTTGAACTTGGGACCAAATGATGGTTTTGATTCATGAAAACACGTTTTGTTGTCTAAATGTTGTTTATAGATGGTTCACGATGTTAGAAACTGATTTCTGATGTTTGTGTATGAATTATGCAGTTTTAAATATGTTTGAGTATGATGAAAAGTGAAAAAGTTTGGTTTAAGTGAAATGTTGCAGATCAGCCCCCGGATTAGTGTTATGTCGCGCCGCGGCCAAGGGCTCCGCGCCGCGGCATATAACTGATGTTGGGAACAGAAGCAAGGCTAAGAAGTATAAATTTTCTTGTGTATTGTCGCGCCGCGACAAGGCTGGCCGCGCCGCGGCATAAGCCTTGTCCAGGCAGTAACCTTGTTTTTCAAAAAAAAAAAAAAAAAAATTTACTCGATTCAAGGCGTTAAAATATTATAATTATAATTTTAAATTTAAGTTTAATAATAATAAGGTATATACAAGGGTGTTTTTAATTCGGGTTTCAAACCGCTTTAAGCTAAGGAAGTATTTTGGAGTTTTGCTTATACCTAAGCACTCGCCCACATGTTTATAACTTTCTATGTTTAGAAAGTCACTTATTTTAATGAATGCAATATTTTATCAAAACGTATCATATAGAGGTCAAAACCTCACTGTGGAATCAATGATTAACGTGCCGCGTCAATAGCGATTTTGACGGGTCGTTACATCATTCCTGTCATTTTATCGAACATGTGGTATGCATTCAATAAATTAAGATAAGTATAAAACTAAAAAAAAATTAAAAATTATGATGAAATACATTTATCCAAATTCAAAAATATCATGAACCAATAAATGGTATGAGCCCTAAACTCATAACCAAGAATTAAACAAAGATCGATAAACTCTTTAATCAAAAGATTGATTCACGTGGAAAGACTTGTGATGAAGCTTAGAGTAGATGAAAATATCCATTAAAAGATGGTGTAGAAGATGAATGAAATTATTTTTTGAGAAGATAAATTTGACTTCTTTGTAAAAGATAGTAAGTAAATGCGTGCAATTCGTTTGAGTTTTATAGGGTTTTAATTTGATTTGGGAAAAGGGAGATATTTTAAGGATGGCGATTTGTATCCGTATATGCTTTTTGATTTAACGAATATATTGTGGAGCACGGGAGTAATTTTATTTACCATATAAAAAAACAAATACTCCGTAAATTATAAAAGGAATAAAGGCTGCATCTTTTGTTAATTTATATCTTAATCATAATTAATTGTAAATAAAATTTAAATTGTAAATTAAATTGATTTATGATGTCATTCAAGTGGGTTAGATTTTTTCTATTTTGTTTTTAATTTTTTTTCAACGAAGAAAAATAACTGTTTATGATATCATCATTATAGCATTTTAATATTAACTATAGATGTATATATAGATGTATTTCGGGTGATAATGGATATATCCATGGATGATAAATTGTCATCCATATTCGATCCACGAAATATTTAGATCATCCATATCCATATCCATATCCATATCCATATCCATATCCATATCCGTTAATCGTCCATTTACATCATCCATATCCATTATAAATGGATCGGATCGGGTGGATGTCCATGGATGGAACATCCATTGCCATCCCTAAGTAGGATGCAGTTCTTTATTTATGTTATTCCCTCCATCTTTATAAAGTTACATATTAGTACCTATAGTTTTTAAAGTTCGAACAAAATCACATCTTGAGACTTGAAACCAGTGTTCTACCTAAGTATAGTTTTGCTAAATACACTTATAATATAGATTTAAACTAGTTGTGGAGCCCTCCCTTCGCGTCGAAGCTCCGTTTTGAATGCGAGTTTAAAAAAAAAGTTTTGATCTTTTTTGTAAAAAAGAATTTTTTTTTCGACATCTAACATTGAAGGGTTGTTCTTTTTGTGAAAGTTGCTTCTTTTAGCGTTCGTTTTTTTTTTAAATTAGGTGATCTATTTTGTAAAAAAAAATGTTTTTCGACATCTTTTGGTAGCATTGAAGGGTTTTTCCTTTTATGAAAGTTGTCTCTTTTATCGTTGAGGAAGTAAAGAAGGAAGAAAAAAAATTGTTAGTTGATTTTTTTGTAAAAAAAAATTTATTTCGACATCTTTTGGTAATATTGAAGGGTTGGTTCTTTTACGAAAGTTGCTTCTTTTATCGTTGGAGACAAAAAAAAAAGTGAAATGACGAAAATACCCCTGATTACTATTGGTGAATAGTGCTACAGTGTTTTGTCTATTAGATATATAGATAATTTAAATTTAAATGATACAATTAAAATTAATGATATATGTGATTTATTAATTCCCTCCTTTTCATTTAGCTATTCTTTTACTTCAACCAATCACATTAACAAGTTTAGATTTAGCCTTTAAACTTTAAAATCTACAAGCCAGGTTTATTTTAAAGACAAGTTGTCAGCATCACATAGATAAATATTAATCACATTTGCGATCATTTGCTACGCACGCACGCATTTTGAGAGAAAACTCGAATCGCATTGCATAATGATACTTAAACCACCCCGAGGGGCAATTAAACCGGGAGAAAACCCCCTCAGGGTCAATCTAGAGCTCCATATTTCAAGCAGATATTAATTAAGAGGATGGAGTTGAGCGAGACTCGAACTCATGACCTTAACCCTAGCCCCCAAACACAAGGAATGGAGATACCACTCGGCTAGAAGTGCGGTAATCTACTAACCACATTTCATTACAAATTTGAGAACTAGGATTAAATTTTAAAAAATTCCAATCTGTAAATCATTTTTCTTGCCCAAAGTGATTGAAGAAGTGGGTTGATGATTTTGTTCAAGTACGTGTATTTCATTGGACACAGTGTTATTCATAGTTCAACTTGATCAATATTATATAAATCTTAAAATTGTATCAAGGCAGGGTAAACAAAAACAAACCCATCAGATTACATTCATAACATGCAACTCAAAGTCAATAAACCAAACAATAAACTCCTAAAATACTAGAATGATTTAAGCAAAAGATTAAGATCATAAACAGCAATATGATCTCAATTAACGCATCCACACACTACTAGACTTGCTTAAGCCCTTTTTCATAACGATTGGCCACCTCTACCAACTTCGGCCATAAGACTTCTCGCAGGAGGAAAAAGAGCTACTGCACCTTTCTCCGGATTCAAATACTTCCTGTAAACAGCCTTCAGTTTGGTCTCACTAGCACAAGCATGAAAGTTCACCAAAGCCCTTGCACAATCCCTGACCAAGAACAAAAAAATATACATATTTATTATTATTCATCAACTTAAAGACCAAAATCTGAAAACTTTTTAATACCCCAAGTGACAAAAAGACTCACTTTATTTCATCTTCATCATACCCAGTATGGTATTTTAGTGTTTCAGTCCAAGCCGGAGTCTTATTCAGGGTGCACCGAGCAGCATACACAGCAGAGGCAGCAAGCTTTGAAGGTTTGTTGGTCATTATAACCGAGTAGTGAATCAACCCAAGTTCAGTCAAGAAAAACACCATATTCTCCATCTACATTCAAAAACAGAAAGAAAAAAAAAGCATTAGTCTTTACAAAGTTCTCAGTAACAACTTTTCACAAAATGTCATACTTTTGGTAATTTACCTCATTATCAGTTGGTGTTGAAGCTTTAATGTAACGCACAAGAAACACATACGGTGTAGGAACAGTCAAATACCATCCTAAGTGTCCTAAAATCGATTTCTCCATGGTCAGAATTTGTTCTCTAGAGTACGCATTGTCTGATATCGCAATGACATCACTAACTTCAGGCGGCCATATTTCTTCATATTTGCAAGCCACAATCAATGCACCAATTCCTACCAATTGAAGTTCCCTTCTTGGAACAGTCCTCACAGACAGATAACGATCAACGATGTTGATCGTTAGATTAAGACTTTCGGCCATCAAGTCAAACTTCCTGTGAACTTCAACTAACCAATCTATCAGAATACCTCTCATTTTAGCATTCATATCAGGCTGTGAATTCATGTAATCACGTAAACCGCCTTCTGTTTCAGTGAGCTTGTAGAACGTGTAAATGTCTTCAACGTATTCAACTTCAGCCAGTTCATTGTTTATGTCTGCTTCATCTATGTTCACCACTGGATCTTTAGGTTTTGTTGTGATCCCACAAGCAACCTAAACAAAAGACTCCAAATCAAGTTTCTGAACACAAAAGAATCAATCTGAAAGTTGTATAAATTAAAACTTTGGTGAATAAACTAACTTTACTACGAGCAGTGAGGACAGAAGTGAGTGATTTTGAAGGCTTCTTTGATCTCCTTCTTGGTGTTTCCTCATTGTTTTTTGGAGCTAACTTGCCATTATTACCTCCTGCTTGTGGTTTCTGCAATTGGGTTAAAACAAAATCAAGAATTACACTATTAACTTATGAAAAATAAATCAAGAAACACCGAATCACTTCTATGGTTTGTTAAATATATAGCTGATTATATGTGTATAATAATCAAAACATGAAGGTTATATATTCCTTTACAAAAGTTCAAAACTTTGTATCTGTCCATTGTTTCAGTTATATTAACTTGAGGCAAAATTACAAAAACTTACAACAGGCTCCTTTACATTCTTAACAGCTGCAGCAGCTTGTGCAGTTTCCACCAGCTGGGCGCGATAATTTCTAATGAAAAACAGAAACATTTAATCAAAAACGAGTCAAGACTAATAATATGTTGACACAAAAAAAGATATCGTACGAAGAAAGACCTAGTCATTGGTCGATTTTGAGGCTTTCCGATATCAACAGCAGTTGGACAGGCCACAAGATTCCCAATATCACCAAGGGCTCGCCGGTTCCTTCTTTCGCCCTGTACCCCATTCTTTTGTTTCATATCAGCTTCAAAAAAAAAATCAAACTTTAGTCAAACAATGACAAAAGTTATTATTTTCTGTAACTAAAGCTACAAACTTACAATCTGGGCAATTATAACTCAAAACCCTAACCTTCCATTACTTAAAAAAAAAAAAGATTTTAAAACTACAAATCAACAATCTTTCAGATTAAATCAATTCTTGAGACATATACACCCTAATTTTGTATCATTCACAACAATCTTTCAAATTAAATCAATTCTTGAGACACATAAACCCTAATTTTGTATTATTCACAAAGTAATTTCCCATTAAAACTCAAATTTCGAACTTAAATCAGTTCTTCAATTTAGAAAACCCTAGATTACAATTACCGTCACATTGATTCTCCAATAAAGCACATAAACAACCATATTATTATTATTATTATCATTAATTATCATAAACTAAATGAAGAAGAAATTCATAAAAAAAAGAAACAGTAACAGTTCAAACAAAAACAAATCAAAACCCTAAAACTCATCATTTTAAAACTCAAATTCTTCAATTTAAAAAAAAAAACCCTAGTTTACAATTACCGTCACATTGATTTTCCAATAAACCACATAAACAGCCATATTACTAGTATTATTATCATAAGCTAAATGAAGAAGAAATTCATCATAAAAGAAAGAAAAAAAAAACAGTAACAATTCAAACAAAAACAAATTAAAACCCTAAAACTCATCATTTGTACATAATATCCAAAAAATACTGATAAATAATCATATTTATTTCATATTTCATATCATCAAATGAAGATAGTAATTAATAATACCTCGAATCGGTTGTTGAACCGGAACAACAGGTTGATTGGACGTCATATCTCCTTCTTGATCTTGAATATGACCGAAAACACCACCAATACTCGTCAAGATTGACGAGAAAAACGACTGGAGACGGCTGTTGTTTGCCTCCCCTTCTTCTGATTTTTCGGTAGCCACGGTATGACCGATCTTCAATTTCTTTTGAATTGCTTCAATCCACTCGCAATTTGTTAACTTTTTTAAGAACGACTGATTTTAGGGTTTGAAGATGCCGGAGAATTTGATTATGTGGGTGTTTTGTTATCGGATATCGGGTATAGAATAATAGGGGAAGGCGCCTAACTTTATATAATAACGGCCATATTAATATCTTTGTTTCAATTTTGAATATTAACCGTTGATGGATTTTAACGGTAATATTCGTATTTGATGCGCTATACTTTTCACCGCCTCTGTGGGTAAAATTTGTATTTTTATTTTGTATTTATTATATTATATATATATATATATATATTATATTTGATATTTGATATTTATATTTATACTTTATTTTTATTTATTATATATTTATATATATTTAATATTTATATTTAAATATATATTTTTAATAATAAATTCAATAATTAAGTATACGATTGATTTTTATGACAGGAGCCAGAATTTTAAATTAGAAGAGGTGAACCCATGAAAACATTAATGATCATTCCTAAAATATTCCTAATTTTTTTTAATCGAGATGCTAGTTCTAATCTCTAACAGCACAAACTTACATTGTGAGTATTTAATTATCACGACATAACAAATAGGCTTCTTATAAAATATTTACATGATAAAGATATGCATTAATGCATTATGTGTTTTCTCAAAATTTAACCAACAAAATCTACCAAACCAAGCTTCTAGAAAGCTTCGATGACCTTCATTTGAACCGTTCACACTTTCAGCATACTTCGACTGTCACACCCTATAAATAGGACCGGGGGTAAATGTGACTAACCAATACCATAACACAAGTGTATAAGCGAGAACGACTCTAAATTAGACGTTTTTATTAAAAATCATAATTAATGTTGCAACGGAATTCAATTCATTCAATAGTCATTACATATGAAAATCCAAAATGTAAATTTTAATTGTTCAAATGCATAAATGTAAATAGTAAATGCGACTCCAAAACAGCATAGCCCAAGTAGCAAGTAAAGCTTAGAAATCATCACCTGAGACAAAACATGCTTAAAAGTGTCAACTAAAAATGGTTGTTGAATTCATAGGTTTATTGGTAACAACTAAAGTTTTTAGACCACAAGATTTAGTTATAAAGCAGTTGATATAGACATATCAGTTAAAAGTAGTGCCGAAGTGTATGATATCGAACTAAACAAATTTACCCCATAACACTTTATTCGTTCGTGTCGTTAAATCATTATTATGTATCCATTGACCAACGGTCACCTGTGTAGAGACGTTGCTCTCAATAGGCTTACTCACAATAATTAAGTTTGCGTTTATACGTAACAACTAATGATATCATGGCAGGGATTAAGCATGAAACATAGCATGACAGCACAGTTATAGTTTGAGTACTTGTGTCTAAAGTGTAAAACAGTTTAAAAGCAAGCATGTGTCTCACCCCAAAAATTGCAAACAGTTATAAAATAGTAAAAAGCGGGGCTATGAAGTTCACCTTAACAGCAAGTGAAGTTATTCCACGAAAGAGAAGAATGAACGGGAGTAAACGACCGGGATCTCAACCTAGAGATATAAGTTTGGTCATTAGTTTGTTCAATCCGACAAGTAAGAGTTCATAAGAATCTTATGAGTTGTTAAGTTTGTTTAACAAGTTTGTGTCCACCATAACCAAGTTTAGATGTTTAACAACTTCTACTAGATAATCAAGAAAATGAAAATGATCTAATTGAATCAAAGACGATAATTTCCTTTTTAACCCGATTCACCAAAAAATTTAAATCATTTCTAAACTACCATAATACTCAAGCCACTGCATCAACAATCACTTTTAGCCCGTTCTTAATTTAGGCTGAAGCAACCCAGTGATTAGACAATCCAACCATGCGACCCAGTCATCAAATGAAGGTAATTTCACTGCAGTCCAGAAGTTAACCCTTCTCCAAATCTTCTTTACCACACCATAAGAAAATGACAGGTGATTAATAACCTCAACAGCAAGATTACAAAGCGGACAAGCAATGCTCTCAAACTGCACATCACGAATCCATAAATTCAGCCTCGTTGGTAAACGATCGATAGCTATACGCCATATAAAAATATCGACTTTCTTTGGGACAGACTTATGCCAATACGGACTATGGTGCATCGAAAGCAAAAACTGATTATCGATTGCCTTGCGAGTACTAGCAACAGAAAAAATTTCATTCTCACAAACTGCCCCTATTCTTGAATCGGCTTCATTCGTAAGGGAAGCTTGGCTAACCACTGTATTCAGTTCATTAATTAACGCCTCAATACGACTGCCCAGATTCTCACGTTTCCATTGCCAATTCCAACCATTTTCATCCCTTCTATGAAGTATTAAGCAATCAAGATTCATTTCCAAATTTCAAAAGCCCGTTGAAACTTCGACACAATGGTGCAGACCTAATCCTGTCCAGAACTTGATGGCAGTGCCATTACTCACTTGAGCTCTAATCGGGTTAACAGGCAACAAACTTCTACTTTGAGCTGAAACAAAAACTTTAAGCATGTTCTTCCAAACCCCAGGCATACTGCAACTAGAACTATCAATACCCCCATGCACACCATGAATAACTCGAATTACCTCAACCTAAATACCACAATTTGAATTGGAAAATCTCCATAACCATTTACAAATAAGAGCCAAGTTAAAGCCTTTAAGACTACCAATTTCGAGACCTCCTTTATCATAACAGGCCATCACACTATCCCACTTGACCCATGAAATCTTTTTTCAGCCATCATTCTTTCCCCCAAAAAAAAACACCATACAAATATTTTCCAATTCATTTAAAACTATTTTCGGACATTTAAACAAAGAAAGATAATAAATCTCTAAACTTCCAAGAACCGATGTCTTTTATTTCTTTTTTTTTTGAAAGGCAAGTAAGTTTTATTAGAATTATAAAAAGTACACGAAACAAACTAGCAAGTAGCTAGATATGACACAACCACACGTATCCGCACAATTATACACACGAACAAAACTAGAGACTCGAACTAATGGAAACACACTAGCATAGCACAAGGACACTAAAATCAACGCATCGCGACTATCTAAATAAAACTATGTTTCCGAATCCGATGACGCGCAGGAGGAGCAACATGAGCAACAAACATCGTCCTCTTCCGAGTCTTTCATCACATTCTCGATAAAATATCTCTCGTGCCATCGAAAATTATCCCTACGTCGGCTACGTTTCATATTTCTCCGTCCCCAAACATGCTTAATGAAGTGACTTTTAATCAGAGGATGGACTTGTTTTTCTTTAGCACGAAAACGAGCAACCGCGGTATGAGATAAATTAGAGGCCACGACACAATCTTTTTCGTATGAGCTAGAAGCATTCTCGTCACATTCACCCAGGCCTGGCCCATTTAAAGAAAATTTGTCCATTTCAGAAGCAAATGAACAATCTGACCCAAATGTTTGATCTGGCCCGACATGATTTTGAATTTTCATTGGGACTTGCAAGGGACTAGAATCACGCGTGCAGTTATCATCCTCGGAACTAACACATGCCACCTTGGAAGACGTAACCTGGTCCCTCGACTTTTGAACTTCATCCGACAACTGAACGACGTCTGCTTCCGATGTGGATACCGGTGCCGGAGGATCGTCGGACGGAGCCCTATAATCATTGATTTCAGGTGGCCTGATCTCACCTTCTTCCACCTCATCAAAACCCTCTACAGGTACACAATTACTTTGTTCATCGAGAATGTGTCTTTTATTTCTACTAAAGCTATAGTATGTACAAAAACAAAAACGAAGTCTCCCTTACTTTAGCATGCCTGTTAGGTTGGAAAGCATGTGACACTTACATTTTTCGTTTCCTCTTCTCAAGTCAATTCTATGCTTGAAAGTGTTCACTCGGATCTCTAGACTTCTCCACCCAAGAGTCAATGTGAAATATTTGTTAACGCTCCCTGACACTCCTTGTTTAAAAAAACTTCTCAATGATCAGTTTTCGTCCACCGATCTTTTTCAAACTTCTAAGTTAGCTTATGTGTGCTCATCAATACTAGATCGAAGTCCTTACACATTGCATTATTTTTATCAAAAAACGCTCAAAATTAGTATCTGATCTAATCTAAAAGTATATAGGTAAGAAATGATACTGTTCAAGTCACTCTCATTATAAACTTATATACTGTTATATCTTATATCTAAGATAAGATACGATACATCTGTAGCTTACATTTATTTTATTTTTATTTTTGAAATATAATAAAAAACGTTGTATAAATATATATAAACAAATAAAAAATGTTTTTTCGGTTTTGTCAAGGCTTTGCAGGTTTGGGATAGAGTTCGTTGTTGGGTTAATGACAATTTCCCCGTGATTAATTATTAGTCGGTTTGGATGCTTTGATTTCAACATTGGAGTACCTTCGAAGATGATAGAAGAAAAGTTTTTGCTATTAGAACTACTTTCTTTGGAGGTTTGGAATGGTCTTCTTTCAATAGCTTCTCAATTAAGAAATTCGAGTTTTAGATTCTATATGTATTCTTATAAATATTATTCTTAATTTTAGTTTAGATTTAGAGGTAAATTTTATATTTCTTGAGTTTTTTTTTTTTTTACTTTTTAGGCAGTTGTATAATCGCTTTTGTCGTGGTCTATATATAGTCCCTTTCTAAAGAGGCCTTAGTTTATTTAAAATTTTGGATGTTAAAATAAACAAATAAAAGAATCTGCGAAATTAAAATCATGTTATTGCTTGTTCACCACGTGCAAACATCCACTCACCTTGCTGCTAGTTTTTCGTTTATCGTTATATTATACTTATAAATTTATAATAATACTCCGTATCCATATCATATTATTGCATTATTAATTAATATTATATATTATATATTTATATACATATCATTAAATTAAATTATTATTTATATTCCTCCAATATTGTTCATGCATTCAGCAAAAATATTTATATTTATATTGTTGAGTCTGGTAATAAATATGGCCGTTGCTGGAGGAATTATTGATCAGTCTAATAAAACCAGCGCTGACATCGAACCGTTTGCTCGATTTGCCATTGAAGAACACAACAAGAAGGAGGTCTATTTTTTCGTATTATTTTTTATTTAATTATTAATTAATTTCATCAGGAAGTTCGTATGAAAACCTTAAAAGGTTACATTGTTTGAATTTATACGGAACCTTACATTAGAAATGGAAGGTACCGTGTGGGTTCACAATGATAACGGGTGATTCGATATACGTAATCACGCACACTTAAGATTTATATATAGATTTGATTATGTGGTTAAGTTACAAATCACATATCCAGCTTTTCAAAAAGAAAAAAAAGAAAAAAAAAGGAAAAAAGAAGGTACAAATCACACATGATTACATATAAGTTGTGATAGATTCAAGCAATTAAGCTCGCTGCAGAATAAAAGTATGGTGTATGTGTATTGGTGTATGTATTGTTGTATTTGATCAGAAAAAATAATTTAAGTGCAATAAGGTAGACTTCTAACCGCCGTTAATAAAAAATGAATTGAAGTTTATGGGTGATCAATCTTAAATCTGACGAACGTGCAAATCCATGGTCAATCGAGCGTGTTTTACATAATTGATCGTTATAAGTATGCCTCAATAATTTGAACAATTGCATGATGTGCTTGTGTGTGTGTAAGTAAAAATTTGTAGTCTTTCAAGTTACAAACGTTTGGATTTGAAACAAGTATACATAAAAGTAATACGGTATAGTTCTTTTGCAGAACAAAATATACGTAAAAAGATACACTTTGAGATATTCCCTTTCAAAAAAAAAAAAAAAAAAAAAAAAAAAAAAAACTCAGTTCATAAAAATAGTGGTTAAACTTGAAAATTAACGGTATGTAAAAACTACAATATTATTCTAATACTTAACTGCGTGTTTTTCTATCTTGCGATAATAAAATTTTGTGAGTGATGGAGTATCATGTAATGCAGAATAGAGCTCTGGAGTTTGTGAAGGTAGTGAGTACCAAAGAGCAAGTAGTGCAGGGTAAGATGTACTATATCACAATTGAAGTTAATGAAGGTGGTGAGACTAAAACTTATGAAGCCAAAGTTTGGGTTAAGCCATGGGAAGACTTCAAACAACTGCATGAGTTTAACCTTGTTTGATCCTGCAACTTAGTTTCCATCTAGTAATTTCTTTTAACTGGATCCTTATTCTCATTAGTCCCCTAATCCTTTGAAAGCATCGTTTTGATTTCGTTACATAGTTTGTGATCCAGGTGAGAAGCTACAACGTGCGCGTGATTTCTTATGTTTAAGCATATACATTTCCTGTACTAAGATTCAAATTCATGTCACTCCATATAGTGAATAATCTGTAACATCTATACTTTAAGGTGTTACTGAAAATAATACTTTGCATATAAATATTATTTCCATTGTTCCAATTTCCACCTGTGCTTAACAAGGGTGTCTCTTTTTCTTGGGTTGGTTAATGATAAGTTGTGCATCACCTAAACTTGGTTGCATCAATAGTGTTTTAAATATTTAGATTGAGATCCAAGATATATATCCCATCAACCAAAAACTTATGACATTTTAATTAACCGACGCAATTTATGAAAGCAGTAACCGACTCACTTCAACTTAAACTCATCTGTTTAAACAATTGTTAAAAACAAAATGTTTATCGTTCATCTACACGTTGTAAAAACTTGCTGTATTATGCTTTGTTCGACCTTATCCTATCCTATCCTATCCTATCCTATCCTATCCTACTACCCTACATTATTAACTAACCAAAAGAATCATGTTCCCAGAACAAGTAGAAGATAGGTTCTAATAACATCCCAATTACCTGTTTTTGAAAATGTATAGCTCTTTGAATTCGCAGTGTTTTGAGACGTATCGAGTCGGCCATCGCTTAGATTTTTTTTTTTTTCAAACTTCCATGAGACTTATATAGCCTAAAGACAATCATCTGACTTTACAAAAATTAAGGAAACAGAATATGAAAACGAGGCAAAAGAGTAGCGCCTTTTCTGCAGCCGGACTTGCTAAATCCCGTAGAGTTTCTAATGTGAATAATGTACAGATATAGATATAGAAACGATGGATCTTAATTTGTGAATTTGGATTCAAGAAAAGAATGATACTCCATTGCCCGACAATATCAGAAGCAAATAGAACAAGCACATACAAACAAGCAGCAACGCGTGATTGAAAAAACGAAGAGAAACATTAAATTCCAACACATGTTTTCAAGTTCTGTTTTTTTTTTATTGTTTTTTCATCCCTATCATATTATTTGTTCATCATGTTTTTTTCTTTCATTAAAGAGAGGGAGAAGAAACAAACTGTCTGGTGAAAGTAAACAACTCTTTCTCTTCAAATGGCGAAGTCCATTCACGAGAACCACCACCTGTTGCAGACGATGCTTCAGAACCTACTACCCCTACCACATCATGATGATGCACACCCAACGCATTCCCATTTGATACAATCCCCGTTGGCGGTCTCGTGGCGGTCTTACCACCACCCATTCCCGATCCATAAAGATCTGCAGAGCTTGTTGAAGATCCAAAACCCGCCCACATACCGTTTGGCCTTGACGGAAGACGATCTAGACTCCAGTCTATGTTTGTGTAATCAAACTGCAACGTGTCACATGCATTCCAGTCAACCGGAGATGACGGTCCTGATGACCCGTTTGAACCCAACCCAGAGAAAAGCCCGAGAGACGAAGCAGCTGCCAGGGTAGGAGTGGTGCTCGGACCCACCATCCTGTTGTTCCACATGCCACCATTGCTGAAATGGTTCATGGAACCGGGTTGACCCAAATGATGATCCAACGGGCCGCTGCTTGAAGCATAATGCTGATGTGGAACCGACTGTTGATGTTGCTGATGATATATCTGGTCATAAAACTGGGAATTATTGACGTAGCTTGGGGTATTAAAGCCTCTTGAGCTACTGGAAACATGTGAAAACCCGTTCGAATTCATACTCATTACCGGTTCACTATTAGGATGCCAATCAGCAACAGATGCTGACGAGGACAGGCTTACGCTTGTGGGCATGTTTTTTGATTTGGGCCGTTGCATCACAACAACCGGTTCCCGCACTGATCCTAACTGGAGATTTTTTAACTCGGGTCCAATGTTCGCATATCGGGAATCGGTTTTGGCTTGTGGTGGTGGCTGTAAGGGAGAAGCTAAAGAATAAGAAACAGAAGGGTTTGATCCACCTACCGTAACAGGCCACCTCTTATCGACAGCTGGCGGAGCAATTTGCTGCTGTTTTGTCCAATCAGAATTGGGTGGAGTTTTCTTTAGCAACTGTAAACCTTTGATCCCAGGATCTGTTGATGTGGGTCCTACTGTAACAACCGTTTTTGTGTAATTAAAATCTCTATCATCTGTCTTCTGCTGTACATGTACAGGTATAGATTTTGATATTGTTCTTGATGTTGAAGTATTCGGACTCATTGCTATAGAAAGCTTAACATTACCACTTTCTTCAAGCTTTGGTGGGGCAGCAGGCGGTTGTTCCTGTTTCTGAACTTTTAAGGTTTCTGCCGCCTGTTCAAGATCACCTTCGCAGGCAACAATAGCACGCTCAACCTCCTGTTTTGAGCATTTGAACTTTATTTCCATTTGGGTAATCTGTGCACGTTCTTCTGATATGTCGATCTTCAAGTTACCACCACCTCCATCAAGGTTTTGGGCCCTTTGATTATCTGCATCTTCACCACCCTCAAATAACCAATTAACTGATTGCTCTACTCTACCTTCATTCAATATAAGAGCCATTGTTGCACGTTCGGATGAAAATCCCATTGCAACAAGCTGTTGTGCAAGTGATTCTAGCTTTCTAGACATTAGATAACCATTACATTTTTCATGCAGTTCTTGAGCTCGTCTCTCCTTTTGGCGTTGATGTTTTTTCTCGTTTTTTTGACGAATCTTTTCACGTTTGTCATTATCAACCCCCAAGTTAGTTTCTTGACGAACCGAACCTTGAGTAGTTTTGTCTTTATGATCTTCAGATTCACCTGACCAACTACCATTGTTAGATATAGAATCGTATTCGACCCCCATTCCAATATGGTCCTCTGTATCATCAAGTGTATGAAAGGTTCCTGAAAACGGATTATATCCGCTAGCAGGGACACCTGTATTAGCATTGGAGGTGGGTTTGGTAGAAGGCTTTTGCGGGTCCTTGACAGCAGCCCTTTTGTCCTTTGACTTTGACTTCGATGCAGGAGACATTGTGAATTCCAGCTAACTGCGATATCAGTAATACTACTTGTGTTCAGATAAGCATGATAACTTGATATGAGATAACATAATCTCACTAAACTAAAAATTATCAAAGGAAAGTTAAGAAACTCAGGATAAAAACCATACTGAAACTTAAAGCTAAATATTAAACAGTTGGCTTGTTAACATTGGTGTACATGAGATAATACAATGAAGGCGGATCGTATAGAGAAAGGCACAAAACAAGAAGGCTCCGTATATTATGCATCATCATGTATGGATAAAAGTTGCTAATTTCTGAATTATATATCAGTCTTAGGGCATGTTTACTTTTTTCTATTTTAAGTCATGTTTCCATTTGCCTCTTAATGGGAAGAGGTGTCTAATTTTTATGCCTCCTAGAAATAGGCCAACTTTCAGATTAAGTGACAAAGAAACAACAAATTTACTTACTGAATTAAAAGGTGTAAAGAAACATATCATTAAGTGGAAAGTAAACAGGCCCTTAGTATATTATGTATAAGTCTTCTTACATTGCCGATTTGTATGAGTGAGACGTTGTGATAGTTATGTTACCCATGGATCTCTATAAATATTTCCTTCATCGAAGATTATTCACAAAGATCAATATCGTCGCAACAGTATTGTGAAGAACAAAAGGTGCATTTTCAGCCATGCTAGCTCACAAGACATTGTTTGATAGGTACACAAGGCAAACACAGCAGCCCCTTAGCAAGTAAAACACACCATTTTCAGCCAAGCAAAGACTAGTTCAAAGCGCGTGTCTAAGAATTACATGATACAGGCAAGTATTTTAGTATTTATGGATAGCCGAATATGCACATACATCAACGCCTAATAAACTAATACATCTAAACTAAAAGACATTGCACACCATACACGATTGAGATTTTAGTAAAAGCAAACACAACCGACCTCAAAAAAATTTGCAAGTGAATAAGATCTGGATTCCTCGGTCCTAAAAAACGATGACATTTGGTTGAGCACACTTGGAAAGGTAAGTTTTCAAGAAATCAAGTCACTTTAAAATTAAGAAGTCCGGATAAACAGCACTGGATCTAATATAATGTTAAATTAGCTTCAGCAAATTGTAAGTGTAACAAGAAGTGCTTCCCGACACTAAAACAAAGTTACATAGAAAATAAGAAGCTCTTAAATCCTTAACACTAAAACAGAAACAACAATCAGCTTCATTTCGTATTAGTAGCTGTCGGGGCAAAGGATCAAACCGACAAACTAACACACGCAATAAATACAAGATTCCATGAACCCAATAATTAAACGAACAACAATAATTATACGAACAAGGACAAATTTTTCAAACCACAAAACATCAGAAAATCATGCAGTTAAATAGCGACATTCACATACATAAAAGTAGTCAACGACAAACGCGCACACATAATTAATAGATAACAGACAATGACATTAAAAGATTTACCACTGTCAGCAAAGCATTGCGACAGAAATCAAGAAATCGTAAAATAACTAGCAATTATCACTCAGAAGTATCTATATTACCTCCTTGTCCAAACAACAACCTACTGTATCATTTATTCATTCACAAAAGCAATAGAAACATTATTTAAAACTAGCAACAAGCCAAAGGCACATTCAACGTGTTGAAAAAATAACATCAATACCATATGTTGTTGTAAGAATAAGAATTGCAACTTCTCAACCTACTCTCGGCTGGACAAATTAACCGACGTAATAACTAGCACGACCTTACAACTTTTAGGCAAAACCTAGGGTTCAGCTCACAAGTTCAATTAAACCAGCATAAAAACAAAGTCAGATTAAAATTCACAACGGTGTATTACATCAACATCTTAACCGAATCCAATTTCAATCATTTCCACCATTAAAACACAAAATCACCCAATTAACAAACGGAACAAACATAAATCATCAAATTGATAAAAATTTCATATTGAATTACGGAAAAACGCAATTAAAACGATGAAAATTGATGAATGTATCGATCGACTTACCAAATTTAGGGTTTCAAATCAAATTGGGGAAAATGAGAGACGACAACGGATATGATAACGAATTGTTAGGGTTTTGTAACTTGATCTTGTTTCTTTGTCGTTTTCGGATCGATTGATTGATTTGGTTTGCAAATTTCGAACGCAGTTTTTCGTCTTTCGTTCGTTTTCTCTCTTTTTTCAATGTTTCCCTTTTCACTATGTTTTTTCTATTTCTCTCTCTTCGTCGTCTTATACCGAATAACCGAACCAGGAGTCCAGGAACCACAATTTGTTTTATACTACCTTCCATCTCATTCCAATAGGCTAGTATTCCATTTTGGCGTTGTCCCATTTTGATAGTCCACTTCTATAAATAAAAAGGAAAGATGATATTTCATTGGTGAATTTGGAGAGAGAAGATATTTCATTGGCGGAGAAATGAAGTTAGTGAGATTTCCTAAAACTGCGTGTTTTTTATCTGTGAACTATTGGAATGAAACGGAGTTAGTACCTTTTTAACCGTATAAAGCCCAATAGGTATTACGGCCCAGTAATCGTTGACCAGGCCCAAAAATTTAACTGAATGTCGATTACGAGAAATGTAAATAGACAAATCAGACAACGACAATGTGGCGATGGTGAATAGTGGTCGAAGGTCAGCGAGAGGTGGCGACGGTGGTGACCGATAGCAGCGAGCTAGCGACAGGCAACGATATGATCGCCAGAAGCTTCTGGGACTGATGTGTGGAGCATGTGGGAATGAATAAATAGGGTAGGTGTGAAATTACGAAAATACCCTTTAGCCAATAAAAAAAATGACGTGAACAGTGTTTTCATAGTTTCTATCAATATATTATTAACTAGTGTATGGTGCTATGGGCCATGGGGGCATTTCACTAGCAAAAATCAAAACAAAACAAAGTGTAAAATTACTGAAATACTTTTGTATAAACCTTTAAAAGTTATTGTTCACAGGCACAATTAGTATTTAGTATGCTAGTGAATAGAGAACGTATAAAGGATTTTAGAGTGTGTTTAGAGTGAGTTTATACTTGAAAAGTTGATCGTTTTAACTTTTTTTTTTTTTTTTTTTTTGAACGGCAATGTTAGTGGTTAGTCTCACATATTCGCACCAGGAGAAAACCGTGGCCCCCACCCATAAACCCTCCCATACGGGGCAGGCGGATGAAAATCCACAGAAAACCCCCTACCGATACTCGAACCCGGGTATCTCTCGAACCCATGAAGCATGGGTACCAATGAAGCAAAACCAGAAAATATAAGTTGATCGTTTTAACTTATATTTCAAATTATAGCTTGTTTTTCGTATAAGACCACTATCAATCATAATAAAAAATAAACATTAGTCCCATGCCATATATCCGCCAAAGATTGGTGCTGATAGCATTCCCGGGCCAATCGTGCACCAGTGTGTTTCATATTCTTCTTGTTATCGTTTTCCTAAATCTAAAACCACATTTGGCGAGCAATAAGAAAATAAAAATAAAACGATCAAAATATTAAAAATATAACTTATACAATATATTACTACGTATTTATTTATTTTATTATTTTCTTACTTTTTCTATCTATACGTAACATTTGTTCACACACCCAAATCAAACTCTCTTTTACCTGCAATACAATTTGAATTTTGTTTCTTATTCATAGATGATAGTTCTTGAGATAAATACTTACGCTATGTTCTTAGGTTTTTTTTTTTTTTTTAATGGAAAAGAATGAGGTGGAATGATAAAGAGAGAAAAAAGATGAAAAAGAAAGAAATATAAAATAAATTGTATGTATTCTGGAGTTTAAAGAAAAGTAACAGAAAAAAAATTAAAAAATCTACTTATCATGGATATGAAACTAAATTACTTACGAAAGCTAACAAGTATCCATCGTAGATGCTACTTGGAGTTAAACAAAGGCAACGGGGACTTTGCTGTATAGATTTAAATCAAATTACTACGGAGTATAATCTAAATTCAGTTTCTAATTATTCTGACTACAAAGTGGTCAAAATTTACGTGGGAACTTTACAAGAATCAGCCTTACATGTTCAAATAATAGTACTCCGTATAATTTAAATTGTCTAATAATTTTTTTCCGTACAATATCTACATATGGTTTTGCTTCCCTATCATCTCAAAAATGAACGGATTGTAACTCTTTGTAAAATCTTATGTATTTTCAACCCTAACCCTTTTTTCCCATCCATTTCCTTTATGAAAAAAACTCAAGAATCATTAATGTTTTATCCTTCCATTTCCATTTCGTTCTTCTTAAAAAAAAAAAAAAACCCAAGAATGTAGCCTTAGCATTATCTCAGTGATCTATTTTTACAAAAAAGTTTGAAGATATAAGATTATTGTTGTCAATATGCATATAATCTTTGTAACTCTGAGTTCTTTTGAAGGATGGAAAGACTCAACAAGATTGTGTTTGTTTGTAATCTATCTTATAAAAGGCTTTAGATGGATAGAAGCATCTCTGTGATAAAATGGCTATCCATCGGGTTTGAAGAAATTCTTAGGGAAGGTAACATTTTTAATTGTGAATTAAAAAGTTGATTAAAGATGATTAATTCTTTTCAATCACTATAAATTGTTGTGTCATTTTTCTTTTATCTACTTAGGGTGCGCTTGTTTGCTTGTTAATGAAATGATTCAGCGCTGAATGCTGAACCATTCAGCATTCAGCGTGTTTGTTTATGACCTCTGAATGACATATGGTGCTGAATGGTTCAGAATTCAGTGCTGAACCATTCAGAGTTGAAACACTCTCTTAACCATTAAGAGCCTAACGTTTCAGTAATATTCTTTTCAAATCACATCCAGAACGTGTAACCAACAAGTATATTGTATTATTTATTCATGTAACACGCTAATAAGGTAATATTACTCAGTTCATATTGTTCATTTAAAACGATTATCAAACAGCTTATTTTTCTTCAGAGCAAACTTTATTCAAAGGCTCTGAATCATTCAGATTCTGAACCATTCAACGCTAAATCATTCAGATTTATCAAACGCACCCTTACTTACATTCATTCTTTTGACTATCTTATTGAAGTACTGCCACAAAAAACAAGAAAGATTTTGCTTAAGGAATCGAATATGTTCGAAAAAGAATTTAAAATGACAGCTAAGGGATATATTATTACCCATTTATTAAAAATTATTATTATCAAACTAACTTTTTTTTTTTTTTTTTGGTAAGTGAGGAAACCCTCGTATAAATGAGCACATTGGCTCCCTCTCAGAAGGTATAACCTCGGGTAATCAAGCCCCTCCGAGTGCGAGACCTGGTACCGGGTGAATTGATTATGCGCATCCTCTAGTCACACTCCCTCTTTGAACAATTTGTCATAACCAGGAATTAAACCCGGGTGGTGTGCTTTATTCGGCAACTCGGTGGCCACTCAGGCAAAACGACTTAATTTAAGGACGTTAATTATAAATATAGACGTTAATTAATTAATTTTAATTAATTAAGGACGTTAATTTAAGGACGATTTTATTAAATATAGCCAAACTAATATGGACGTTAATTAATTAATTTAAATTTAACACTCAAATAATTATAAATAAATAAATTATTACCTTAACTGAGGGGAAAAAAAAAAAAAAAAACTCTAAAGTATAAGGATGTGGAATTATACTGTAAATTTTAATTTTTAAAGCATAAAAAAGAAAGTTCAGAGGTTATCCATAGAAACCCCCACTCACAGTCACAGTCACTGTCACTATCACCCCACTATCTTCGACCACTAAAATTTCAATCTGCTAAAACCCTAACAAAACTACCACCTTCCGCCACCACCACCATGACCGCAGATTTCGAAGACGGCTTCTCTGCAACTAAACTCTTCAACCAAGGATACTCTTACACCTACGATGACGTCATCTTCCTCCCTCATTACATCGATTTTCCCACTGATTCCGTACAATTACACACAAAGCTATCTCGTAACATAAACTTGTCCGTACCGTGTGTTGCTTCTCCGATGGACACCGTTACTGAATCTTCAATGGCTGTTTCTATGGCCGCGTTAGGTGGTATTGGTATCATTCACTCTAACAACACCATTTCCGAACAATCGTCGTTGATTCGCTCTGCGAAATCGCACCGTATCCCATTTGTGGATACGGATATTGTTTTCGTGTCGCCGGATGATTCAATTTCGTCCGGTGACATGTTTGATACATCACGGTATGTGTTTGTAACTGAAAATGGTATAAAAACTGATAGAAAATTGTTAGGTTATGTTGATAAGGAGGTTTGGAAGGGTGTAACTGACAAGGAAGCTAGGGTTTGTAGTTATATGGTGAAAAATGTCGTTTCATTACCTAATAATTATAAGTTTGAAGATGTTGCTGGTTATTTAGCTGCTAAGGATTTGGATTTTGTGCCTTTAGTGAGTGAGGAAGGGGAGGTTGTTAATGTGGTGAGTAAATCGGATGTCGAAAGGATTAAGGGGTTTCCGAAAGGAGGGTTGCCGTCGATTGCGGAGGACGGGTCGTTTTTGGTTGGGGCGTCAATTGGGACGAGGGAGACTGATAAAGAAAGGTTGAAGCATTTGGTTAAAGCTGGTGTTGATTGTATTGTGATTGATAGTTCTCAAGGGAATTCGATTTATCAGATTGAGATGATTAAGTATGCTAAAAATATGTATCCTGATTTGGATGTGATTGGTGGTAATGTGGTGACGATGTATCAAGCTAAGAACTTGATTCAGTCTGGTGTTGATGGGTTGAGAGTTGGGATGGGGTCTGGCTCGATTTGTACCACGCAGGAAGTTTGTGCTGTAGGCCGTGGACAGGTATTGTTTAAATTAACATTAGGTTGGAGTAGTTGTTTTCTAATCTGAACTGTTATTTCATGGTGTTTGGTTTCATGTTATGTAGGCGACTGCGGTGTACAAGGTATCGTCTGTTGCTGCACAAAGTGGTATTCCGGTTATAGCTGATGGTGGTATTTCGAATTCTGGACATATTGTCAAAGCTTTGACTTTAGGGGCATCAACTGTTATGATGGGAAGTTTCTTAGCAGGAAGTACTGAAGCTCCTGGAACATATGTTTATCAGGTAACTTGACTTGACCTTTTTAAGTTCATTTGAGAATTTGTATTTACTGAAATTAGTAAAGTGTTTACCTGAGTTGGTGCATCTGGCTTAGGATTTTTTTTTTTTTTTTTTTTTTTTTTTTTTTTTTTTTTTTGTGTACTATGGAAGTGTTTCTGAAAGTAGCAAACTTTGTTGTCATTTTGATACATCCGGTCATCTGCAAGGTTATAAAAATTTCTAATTGGTCATTAATTGGTGGGAACTTTGTACCGATTAATAGGTAAACTGTAGATATTGCAGTCTAAGATAAAGTGAACAAAAGGCTAAACCAAGATGGGGCAAAGCAGTTTGCTTACAATCGGAACTTCAATAATCCAATAAATGTTTTATTATTTGTGTCGATGGGTTTTTTACTTTCATAGTGATTATTCCAACTTCAAGAATCAAAATCACGCTATAGATAATTTTAAATTGTTTGTGATTATCAATTTTCGTTCATAAACTTCTTCATACTTGCTTACAATCGGAGCTTCAATAACCCTCATTGTAAATTTAATATTGTATTAGCATTTTCAATGTATGAAATGTCGATGTTTTGAATTGTTGTATGGTTTCACATTGTTGTTTTCATAGGGTGATAAGCGGGTTAAAAAGTACCGTGGTATGGGATCTCTCGAAGCGATGACAAAAGGAAGTGACGCTCGATACCTAGGCGACACAAATAAATTAAAAATTGCTCAGGGAGTTGTTGGAGCAGTTACAGATAAAGGTTCTGTAATGAAGTTTATTCCGTACACCATGCATGCCGTTAAGCAAGGTTTTCAGGATCTCGGTGCTTCTTCTTTGCAATCTGCTCATGAATTGTTGAGGAACGGGACCCTCAGGCTGGAGGTATGTTTTTAAGTCATTGTTGGTTTTTGACAAAACATTTACTACTTCTACCGTCTTGGCTGGAGGTATGTTTTTAAGTCATTGTTGGTTTTTGACAAAACATTTACTACTTCTACCGTCTTCTAATCTTGTAATCATAGCAGTGAAAATGTTTCACTCGATAACTGTAGTAATTTGACAAAAAATAAAATAAAATCTTACATTGAAAGTTAACCGAAATTCAATGTAGCAACATATGTTAGGGATCACTGTTGTAAAAAAACTGGTTACTCCCTGATTACTCATTTTTAAAAGCAGTCCGATCCGATATTCCAAAAGCCGTTTAATTAATCGGTCAACGTCGATTGATTGGTCAAAACCGAATTTGGTAATCAAGGTCGGTCAAACTTAAAATTGGTCAACATTTTAACATGAATTTAAACTAAAACTTTAGAGTTTTTGAACGAAATGAGCACAATTAATTTTAACGTAAATGTTTATGGTTTTCTTCTATATTTACACATAATTTTTGAAATTTAATATTTAAAAATGTAATAATGTATAAAATTAATCCCTGAATAGCGAATTTTGCAACCTTGTTAGGGATAGTTAACGAATATAAATGTCTAAATAATATGTTTTCTTTTGGGGTGGCTGTTCTGGTGGGTTGGCTAATGGGTCAGATTGGGTATTATTTTTTTACGGGTTTGGGTTGACTTATAAATGTTTAGTCATTTTATTTTATACATTATATAAATAATAATAAATAATCAGTGTTGCAATGTTTACAGAACTATATTATTATATATGAGAGTAAATTTAATATGTTGCTCCGTATATGCTTTTTAGAAATACACTCATGGGTTGATTTTGACCCGTTTAACTGTTTTTCTCTGATCAATTATTTAAATTTTGATCACTGGACCTAGAGATCTAGCATAACTTTAATTGCACCATTCATAAGTCGATTGTCACCTCCAGTTTTCTTATGGCAACTTAATTAATGGATGCTTTTCAAATTTGATTAGTTTTATTATTATAGTAAAATCAGGACTTCAATCAATTTTCACTCAACACTGCCAAGTAAATATTTTGACTGAAAACCTTAATAATCACTTTAATGAACATCCAAATACCTCCCCTAGTGCCAAAGCTATCAATTGGACAAATGGCACGGTACATGAATAATGAAAGAGTATTCTCAAACATCATATGTTAATTTATTTATTTTTCTGTGTTGACCTTTTCAGGTGCGAACTGGAGCAGCACAGATTGAAGGAGGAGTTCATGGCCTCGTGTCTTATGAAAAGAAATCCTTCTAACCATTTCGATATTTGAAACGGGAGCTTGATGCAAAGTCAAGGGTGTACAAGCAGTGTGTTCAAAATTATTATCAGTCATCAGTACTTGTTTAATATAACCGGGAAAAATGTTACCCCTCAATTATCTGTTTCACTAAACTTAAACTATAGGTGCCTCATAAAGTGGTAACGTTTTTATATTATCTTAAAACTGTTATTTGTTTTTATGATGTTTTTGTTTGGATGCCTGTGAATTATGTGTGTAGAAGATGTGCCATTAAACTCTGATGATCATTGAAGACTATTTGTATAATTTAAAACACCGAATCCTTGTAATTTTCAACTTTTATCAATAAAAATTAAATTAGTGATTTAAAAAGTACATAGTAATAAGATAAGTTTTCAACGGTGTATTTAAAACACTGAAATATTGTAATTTTTATTTTATATCATCAATATAAATAATAAAATTAAGGACTTAAAAACTTATAAGAAAAGTATTGAGCAATAAACACATTAATATGATTAACACATTAATATAATTAACGCATAAAGTTAACAAAAATCAAGAGCTCGCGACCAGACTAGAAAAGTATGGGTGAATCTTAGCCATGTTTGATGCAGGCAGCTTTGCCAGTAACTTTTCAATGCTCTGCAATTGAGAAATAATGTTACAAGCTATATCATTCTTATGCTTTGTCAGATCTTGCCAAGAATACTCGATTTGCTTCGTGCGTTCCCCAAATTGCAGCTGAATTTGCTCCTCTGACTGTGGCTCCCCATCCACATAAATAGTTGCTATGTTGGTCTCAATATTAGCTTTCTCTTCCTCTAGAAACACCCGTAAGTCGGTTATAAGGTTTCTTTGCACGTGTGGCATTCCTTCTTGCTGCAGTCTCCTGCAAAAGAATTAAGGTCATAGGGCAAATACATATAATAATCTAAAATTCCTACAATGTATGTGGCAGTGATCGTTTACTTTTCACAAAAGCACAAACATTTACACACATTATAGAATTTGAAGCATAGGCTCCAACACATGGATTGATCCAACCAAAAAGTTGAATTTGTCACGTATAACCAATTCAAGAGCCAAGTTGGAGAAACCTTTATTCTAGGTAAATTGTCTTAATGCTAAAGATGAATTATATTTCCCAAAATTATAGAACAATTGAAAAGATACCATCCATTAGAACCAATCACATCTTTGACGAATGCTTAAAGATCAGGCTTTACGGTTGAAATCAGGCTTTACGGATGGGATAAAAAGGACTGCTTTTAAGATACCCTTATGTGCTTTCGGGGCATTTAAAACACTTGTGTAAGGAAATAAACAATAGATATTTATACATAATACAAAACGATAATAGGAAATAAAAAGATTACTCATTCAGAATGGTGACCTGTTCAATGATTACATACCATACGAAAAAGACTCTATAAACACATTACCAACAATTGCCATAAAAGTCTTCAGAATATATCATAATAATTAAGTATGATCCATAGAAAATAGAAATATAGTTCATGGTGTATATACCTCACGTGAAACCATTGTAATGTTGACCCCTGAACAACCATCAAGCAAATTTTTTTTAACTTTAGTGGCAGTCAATTTTGCTCTTGGAAACCCCCACTTTTCAACTTTAGACGGATAAATCAACATATTCTTTAAATTCACAAATGGAGAAGGTTGAAGTGATTTTAGCGTGCATGACAGAAACTGCAGAATATATTAGTATATGAGAAGATCACATATTTAAAACAAGTGCAATCTTCATAATTATGTATTTATTTCGCAAACAAATGAGCTTGTATTGTTTTATAAACTGATCAAACTGAAAATGAAATTACAATTACTTAGTACTTGATATAAGAAAGCACATATCTAGGAGATGTAAGTGGCACAGTCAAATGGAAACAGTCTAGGCCCATATAAGCGACTTTAATACGCCTCTTTCCTAACTTTGTTTTATTTTAATCTATCTAAATATCATATATCGTATTCTATCCATAATTATTAGAGTATTGCTTTATATTTTAATAAATATACCTGGCAATTTAAACCTATACTCTAAAATTTGGGTCAAAAAGGTCAATTGGGTCCTGAAAAAAAAAAAAGTCCGACAATCTAAAACCAAAACATTTAAAAAAAGTCCAATGGGTTCCCTCCAACCTATTGGTCATATACAAAATATAAAGGAAGAGGTCCAATGAGAATCAATTCCTAAAGTTTAATAAAAAAGTTCTAATGGGGCTTGCTAATTGGTCAAATGGGTCGAGCATAAAGATCATAATAAGTTTCATCCGTCAAACATTCATGCAAGCATTCATGGTTATATCATTCAAATAGAAACAAGAAACAGAAAACTGAAACGCTGAAAAAAAAAATATGACCCAATTAACCCATGACCTGTTTTGATCTGCTACCAAACCCGACCCAACCTGACCTATTCGGACCCATTTAAAAGTTTGAACCGTGACACATTTTAACCCAAAATCGTTTTGACCCGTTAACCAAACCGGCCCAACCTGACCCGTTTGCCAAGTCTAATTTTAAAGAATTATAGTAATATGCACATGATAAACCAACATACCTCAACAATTTCCAAGTTAAGTGTAAGAGATTTGACACTATGAAGCTGTACAAGCAGACACGCAATTTCATGAGGATCTGAACACCACATAGGAGAAATACAAAGATCCGCCTTGTCCAATAAATGGAAACCGTATGTATTAAGATGCAAAGGATCAAAACCTTTATAGACCAAGGATGTAAGGTTTGGTGCGGAAACCAGAAGCTGGCAATCCTCATGACAATTCATTATAGTGAGATTCTCGAGTTGAGGTGCAACTACCTTGACAACTTTCACACTCCAATGTCCATCTTCAAGTGTGAGATTAGATAGTTGAGGATGACAAATGATTAAACCATTTGGACTCGTTGTTATACAATGCTTTATTGTGAGATTCTTCAGATTTGCACACTTGGAGAAAAATTTTTTTTGAAAAGCAAGATAATTTTATTGATAAGGAAATGATACAAAGAGGATTACAACATGAGCAACACTAATTTGAGCGAAACTCGAGGACCTATACTAGATATAAAGTAAGAAACTAACAAGATGTAGAATACCCTAATTTTGGAGCAGTATTATCAAACTTAACATCAATCACCATTACCCTCATCATCTACTAATACATAAAAAGGATTGTTTGTTTCAATTCTATCTTTGGAATATGTCTTATTATTACCTTCACCATCAATGTCCTTCCCTTTATCTCTTTTCCTTAAAACATTATGATTTCGACTTTTCTGGGACTCCACATTCTAATCTGTTTCCTCCACAACAATATTGTCTTTAATACCATAATTATTCTTAACTGCATTTTGCTTGATACCTTTTGCTTCTATTGACTGCCATTGACTTTTATTATTATCAAAATTCAACTTATGAAATACCCTTCCTTTCTTACCAACAACTTTAAAGCCGTCCTCAACACACTGGTTATTTAAATCAACTGTTTCACCATCATTGTTGATTTTCAAAGCGTCTTTTAACACTTGTGCAGATACTTCATCTTCTGTTTTAGGCCTAATTTTACAAGTATTAAAAGAGTGCCCAAACACTTTGCAATGAGTGCATAAAGGCGGTTTCCATTGATAAGTCACCTCAAGTTTACCCACTTTGGCTGGAAAAGAACCAATCACAGGATAGGAAAATTCGACAAAGCTAGGAAGGTCATCAGCTGCATTGACTTCAGTCAAAACTCTAGCAAAACCTAGTCTTCCACTTTTACTCAAACATCTCTCTGAAGTAACTTTGTCCATCAACATAGGCCTACCAATACCACTAACAAGTTTACCTATACTTCTGCCACTCCATAGTTCAATGGGTATATTGTGAATGCAAATCCAAATTGGAACTTTTTCAGGTTCAATTTTTTCAAGCCAAACCCCAGGTTCCCACTGATTCACGAAAAAAGGAACATTATTAACTAACCATGGACCACTCTCAAGAACCTCCTTCATATCCTTTTCATTTTTAAATTTGCATAAATAAAATCCTGCAGCTGTTTTGACGATTTCTTTAAGGTCATACCACATTCTCCTTAGATGGGCATTAACAACCCTATAATCCATAAAAGTTCCAATAAAATACCCATATAATTGAAGAGAAAATGCACTACCGCCCTTCTTAACCTCCTCAGCGGTGAAAACTACTCTCTTTTGACCATTAGACATTAAAACAGGAGGAATGAACTCCATTTTTAATTCTTCTTCATCTTTGTTTTGTTTTAAGAAGTCAGCAAAAGTGATGTTTGGATTTACCCATGGTCTTGGGGTTTTAGTATTTGTATTGTCTTGCCCATCACTAGTCTCTACCCCTTCCATTGTTGTAGATTTAATCCCAGAAACAACATTATCTTTATCACCACTATTATTATCCTGCGTATTCATTAATGTTACATTGCCACCAAATGTAAATTGGGAGAAATCATCAGGAACAACAATTGACTCTCTAAAACCATCATTCTTAAATAACTTAACAGCATTCTCAGCAGCAGCCACTAGGTTTACATCAACCTCATTATAACTACCATCTTTTGAACTCTTAAAGAATACAACAGGACTAGCAGAAACAGTCGGTTTAGCAACAGCAATTGTTTCACCAATAGATTTAGCAATAATATCATCGTTACTAACTACAATATCATCAATAGAATGATCAGTTACAGCAGAATTCTTACCATACCCACCTTTCTTCCTGTTACCCTTGCGTTTTTTAATTACTTCAGGGAGTATTTTTTCATTAGCAGGAATAGAAGAATCACCAGCATAAGGAACAAATTGAGCACTCTTCTTTTCTTTAGACGGACCATCCCCAACATCAATCAGCTGGTTCACTTTACCCTTCCTCTTTCTAGAACTATAGGTTTTCAGAACCATCCCCTCTGAATCACGATTATCCTTCCCAGGTTGATCAATTGGCACATCTCCCTCATTCTTATTTGGCTGATCAACTTCATCTACCATCAGATTGGAACGTACGACATCATCCATAATCTGAGATGAACGATCCCCATCAGAATCAGATGAAGACACTTCTCCACTTTTAGAAGCCGCATCCGCTGTTCCACGACTAACCGATCGGTTTCGCAAAACCCTAGTAGCAGTCGCCGTTATCGTTATATCTTGGTACTTTTTCTTCTTCTTGGACACCATGATACACGATTACTCTTAAAGATAAAAATTATACTGATTATATGATATGAGATGCAGAGAATTTGGGGAAATAGAGAGAGATGACAACAAAGCGAATTTTAAAACCCTAGAACAAAATATTAGGTCAAATAACGGAGCCCAATCAAAACCCTAGGAAACAGGAAACTGAAAACAAATTCAGTCTAATTAAATAGATATGAAACGAACTCACAGAGAAGATAATAACGTTACTGCTGAATCAAGCGTTTTCGCGAATAATGTGTGGATTCTAGAGCTGGAGGTCGATTAAATTGTCTTCACCGTGCGAAATTGCAGTTTCTAGATGAATTCGATTGAGTTGATTGGTGAATTGATGCGAGATTAGTAAAACCCTTGATGGGGGAGTTGATCTGCTTCTTTGACTACTTGAAACCGGAGTATCTAAAGATTCACACTTGGAGAAAATACCAGTATTGTCATCACAAAAAGTGACATAATTGAGATGCAATGTTGTTAAGGCCAAGAGTTCCCAAGTTGACGTCAGTTTCATGTAAAACTTAATATCACCTCCCCACCCAGAATTTTCCGTTGTCAAACTAAGATGTTTAACGGACGGGAAACTAAATAATGAAAGAGGAAATTCAGTATCTTTCTTCACCAAACATGTAACAGTCATTTGTTGGACATTATGAGAGACTGCATAGTCCAGGACTGTTTTCACAAATACTTGACTTTCATTTATATGAAATTTGAGTTTGAGAGAAGACACTTGTACCTCATTATTGCGGCCAGACAGAACGTGGGTAACAAATTTGGAGAATATGAGCAACTCAGCAAAATCATTACTTGAAAAATCGAGACAAGGCATTGAAGTCCAGGTATATTTCCATCTAGATGATAAAGCACTTGTTTGGACAACATGTTTCGTACTCATAAATGAGAGAATTTTGTGAATTAGCTCTTCCGGTAAGTTGCTCAGTCTATCAATTTCAACTTTCAATATCTTTTGTTTACGGCTACAATCCATTCTCTCCCCCAATTTACCTAAATACAGTTAGTCATACATATGTTAATATCGTCTATTGAAACAAAAATTTCAAATCATTCGCTGTTTTCATAGCAATGTTTATAAGTATAATCATTATCTATCAATTTTTCCTTTTTTCACTCTAAAAGTATTATTATACGCTTAAAATCTCGCTTATGTATTATTATGTAAAGTGATACAAGTTATAAACAAACATACATATGCAGACATATGATAAATAATGTAGAAAACAAATTAAACTCCAAGTATATGAAAACAAAAAGTAGCATTGTCATGCTTTGATATTGGTTGGTGAATATAAGATTATACGCTTACATCCCTATGCAACATGTGTTCTTCCCTAAATGAACATGCACATAGGTTGTTATTCAATCCAGGTTGTGATTTGCACACCATCAGAAATTAGTCACATACCACTAATTTAGCATAAGTACAATACAATTAAACTCGTTTACAACGCCATTAAAGCATGAGGTGGTGTTGTATGAGTGTATGGCAAACTTCTAGTGGTCTACAACTCACCAACACATTCATGTACAATAAGAGAAACTCCGCTAATAGCCTTTTGTCATACATTATTATTATTATTATCAAAAGAATATAAAAAAAAAAAAAATAGAAAAATTACAAAGTGCTTTCTCATCAAACCTTTACAGAACAAAAATTGTTACATTCTTTAAGATAAATCTTTGCAAAAACAACCTTTACCTAGATGATAAAATGGTTTTCACTGTTAAATTTTCAAAAATCTGGTCATAAATACCAGTCCAACCTAATTAGTTCTTTCATCTCAAAACAATGATTAAACATATTGAATGAAGAATTATGCAGTAATAAAGCGAACTATGACCTGAATGACAGTCAATGACAATTCTAACCTTCTGACAATACAAGCAAAAAAAGAACATTTCGAAAACAGTCTTTAAGATATTCAAACTCTAACAAAACACCTTGATTGAAAATACAAGACACTCATAATGTTATGCTAACTAACCAAAGAAGAAAAAAAATTATAAAAATCAATTTGAAAAAGTCTGTCACTGTCAATATACTTCCATATCTGCTACTGTTATACAATTTGATTGAGAACAGAATTTGGATGTGAAAATTGTAGAACTAGTTGAAAACAAAACTTGAAATCAATATTGCAAGACCACATAACCAATCAGTTTTACACGAACTCAATATTACAATTTACATCAACCAATTAAACTTTATTCATAAGGTTTCATATATTAGTGACCCTACGTTTATCGAGATCAACAAGATATATATATACAATATGGTGAAGAAAAATAATACTTTAGAAATCAAGTGTGCATACATAAATACATTATCTCTGTATACCATAAATAAAATAATTAATAAAAATCAAGCATTTGCAAAATGCTCCTAACTTTTGTAAATGCTCCTTAGACTGTTTAAGTTAGGAGCATTTTTCCAAATACAATGTCCAATTCCATAAATAGTTTTCGTAACAGTTAAGGTTATTATTTATTATTTACAACAAAGTAAAGCCACGAAGACCATCCATGATTGAAAATCCTAACAAACCCTAAGAATCGAAAATCTAGAAAAATTCGTAAGAATGGAAAACCTTGAACAAAACCCCTAACCTGCAAGGAACGATGAGGCAGAGATTAGCAATTTATTCGAGTTTATTAGCTTGTGCTTACACTTGCATTTCGTCACGGACGTGAACATAAAAAGAAAAGGGTTGGGGCAATTTGGATTTTCAATAATATTAAGGATGTGCTTGGTGTAATAGGAATACTGAGAATTTGAATAGGCATTACAATTATTATTTTGATATTTGATATTTGATAGTGCTTGGTTTAGAAATTTATTTGAATTGGAAAAATCAAAAATTACTCTAAAAACACTATGATTAATAAAAAAATTCATTTATATAGTTGGTGTTACTTCATTTTAGTCACTACAAATTAGAATAAATTCTCTCTCTCTCACCGATAACGGCTAATTTCCGATCAAGTTTCCGGTCGGAATTTCGCCATTTTTTGTTCTTTTGTCATCGTTTTTATTACTGTTACAATATGTACTTCATTCCCACATCACCTTTTACCCCACCTCACCATCAATTAAAGAAATCCCAGCAATATGTTACCAATCGATCCATTAACAGCATAAGATACCAACCGGATAATGTTGGTGTCTGGATCAAAGTGGACCAGAATAATAAAGGAAAAACACATCAGCAATCGGCCACTAGAACTTCAAACACAAACGATTTCCCTCCTCTTCAAAATTCACACAAAAACCCTAATAACCCACAGCCATCTACAAACCCTAAATCCATCCATACCGGCCACCAATCTACAAATAACATTCCGATCCATTCCAGATTGAACACAAGCAACTACAACATCTATCAGCGCTTCAAAACCCAAGAGAATGCCAAAGGTCTCATAAAAAATTTTGGAAACCCTAATTTCAATTCACCACCGCAGAAACCTGAGAACAAGAATATCACATCGTTTCTATTCTTTAACTTTCCTGATTCCTGGTCATCTGTCAATCTCTGGGGCCTTTTCAAGAAGCATGGCGAATTAGCTGAGATATACATCCCAAAAAAACGACTAAAAAATGGGAAAAGGTTCGGTTTTGCTCGTTATAGAAATATTCCCAATCACTTAATTGATTCCATGACTCGTAAACTTAACATGTTACATGCTGATGGTATGCTGCTGGTGGTTTATAAAGCCCATGATCGTAACACCAAACCAAACGAATTCAAGCAAGAATACAAAGTTCCACAAAAAACCACAGGCAGTGTACAATCTGTTAAATCAAAGGGTTATAATAATAATGGTTTAGATGAAAGAAGCTTTACAGACGTCATAAATAACGTTCAAATCAATCGGTCATATGTGGCTAACGTTTCTAATCAAGCAAGCAAAGAGTTTGGAATAATGATCCACACTGACGACAACATCATCGAATTACTAGGTAACTCTCTCATTGGTACTATCAAAAATACAGATTATATTGAATTTTTTGATGAGATATGTAAGGCTGAAAACTTCACTGGTTTTGAATCCAAATATTTGGGAGGTAACGACATTCTACTAATTTTTGATGATACCCGCTTAGCACTTGATGTCCTTAACCTTCCAACCTTTGGTAATAAACACCCCTTATGGAAATGGTTCGATGATATCCGACCTTGGGATCCCGAAGAGTATACGACCTCTGGTCGATTGGTATGGATTGACATTCGTGGTGTACCCATCTCCGTCTGGTCAGAAACTACCTTTAGCAAAATCGCCAACAGTTGGGGAGACATTATTACTATGCAAAACTGCAAAATTGAAAGAAATGTAACCCAAGATCTGTCGTATGGTAAGGTGTTAATTAAAACGTCCTCGTTCGCGCCTATTAATGGTATTGTCCATATTCATCATGATTCAAAAGTGTCACATGCTTACGTAACTGAAAGCAGTGAATCTCCAATTGATCTTAATAATTCAGATGATAATAGTTCTTCCTCGGGTCGGGAGGATGACGCCCTTACCGAAGAATCTGTTTTCGATGATGAGTTGTCCATGGATAACTTTCACATCGATGAGGACAAAAATTCAGAAAACGATCTCCATGTCTCTAGTGCACCATCGAAACGTGTTGAAACCTCAAAATTCTCCACAAACAACAATCACAATACTCATTCCAAAGTCTCCGGTATCCCATACAATGAACAATCAACAAGCGTGAATCACATTTCGGAGACAAACTGCATCGGTCCACCAAACAATAATACTAATACCATCCGTGAGCCTACCACACCTACTACACCTATATACACCGAACCTATTGAACCAACTACTGCCTTACCTTTAAGCCCAAATGACATCATAAGCTCTATCCAAGGAAACAAAACCATCACCTTCACATCCCAAACAGACCCCATCGACCCCATCAACCTAGAAACTAATCCACCTTCGGCCCATCAATTACCTTCTAGGCCTACCACTCCTCAATACAAAGTCCTCCACAACCCATCCATAGTAGAAGATATCCCAACCGAAAATCACCCTACTGTTGACATCACCCCAACTGTTACCGAAATTCCTACTCTCGAACCAACCGAAATTCCTACTGTTACCGAAAATAAAACAGCTGTTAACCAACAACAAGTAGATGACGAACCCATCTCAACCCCATTTATCAACAGAAACCCAAGTTCCCCAATTCCCGTATCCCCTGAAATCCAAGAAATTGCTATCAACCCTACTATTGGCAAGCCTAAAAATAAGAATAAGAAACCTTTCACCACGACAAACAACAAAAAACAACCATCCTGCTCTAACAACACTTCCAAGCCCCCAATCGAATCAACAAAAAAAGGTACTAAATCTAAATTTCTATATATTAAGCATTGTGCAAGAAGCGGGAAAAAATTGAAACTCTCGCAACTCAACCGAAAATCGAACTCCACATCTAAAGCTTCGGGAAATTCAAAGACTTCTTCAAAAATAAAGAGTATCAACGGGACCACCAGCAAATCCAACGACACTCAAGAATATGGGACAGGTCTCGGCATTCGATGGGTTCCCACCAATTAAGTACCTTCCTTCTCCTTATCGTTCTGTAAGTTTTCTAATGAGTGTCATTTCTCTTAATATTCGGGGGATAAATCAATCGGGTAAAATAAACTGGCTTAAAAGTATTTGTAACAAAGAAAATCCTGTAATACTTGGACTTCAAGAAACCAAATGCGGTAACTCTCCTGATTCCTTGATTGAATCTTTTTGGTATAATCCGAACCTCAAATTCGTTCAAAAAGACGCAATTGGGGCCTCGGGGGGTTTACTTTTAATTTGGGATCCATCCACCTTCATCTTCGATGCGGCCACGGAAGGCGAATTTTTCATCGCCATCAAGGGTAAATGGGCGGGTTATGCTTCTGATATGGTCATAATAAACGTCTACGGCCCACATTCCAATCAGAAAAAACTCAGATTTTGGTCCGAACTATCTAAATTTGTCGAGTCACTTGTTGTTCCCCACATTATCTTTGGTGATTTTAACGAAGTCCGAACAAAATCCGAACGTCTTAATTGCATTTTTAAACAATCATGGGCCGACAACTTTAACAACTTCATAAACACTTCTAACCTAATAGATCTCCCACTTGGCGGTAAAAAATACACACGAATTTGTTTTAACAAACTTAAATTCAGCAAACTAGACCGCTTCCTAATCTCCGAGAGTGTTCTACAACTATGGCCCGACGTTTCCTCCAAAACCCTTGATCGTGACTTATCTGATCATTGTCCAATCATTCTAAAAAATTCTTTTGTTGACTTTGGCCCGAAACCCACACGAGTCTTTAACACCTGGCTAAAACTTGAAAACGCAGACGAAATCATAAGAAACACTTGGCTCCTTCCTGTTAACGGTAATCGACCTGACTGTATTCTACGTAATAAGCTAAAAAATGTCAAACTCGAACTTAAAAAAAACAGCCTCCAACTTAATAACATTGAAACTGAACTTAAATTTCATAAAGATATCTCAAACGAATGGGAAAAACTCGCGGAAACCAGACCTCTAACTGAAACCGAAAGAAATAATTGGAACACTAACAAAGTACAACACATAGAAAAAGAAAAGAAGAAAACTAATATGCTTAAACAGAAATCCCGAATCAAATGGAACCTCGAGGGTGACGAAAACACAAAATACTTCCATAACTACATTAAAAGAAGATCAAATAAAAATAACATCCGAGGAATTTCTTACAACGGCTCTTGGTCTGAAGAACCAAACATCATAAAAAACGAAGCACTAAAATATTTCGACTCCCTATTCAAATCCTCTAAACGTAAAGGTCATTGCCCTTTCGAAAACGACCCCCATCGCTATTACATAAGCGAATCCGACAATTCATCCCTGGAAGCCCGATTTTCTGAATCTGAAGTGTGGAATGCACTTCAAGACTGCGACGGCTCTAAAGCACCCGGTCCTGATGGCTTTAACTTGAAATTTTTCAAAAAATATTGGTCGTTGATTAAAGGTGATCTCATTATGGCCTTAGATTGGTTTTGGCTTAACACCGAAATCTCTAAAGGCTGTAACGCATCTTTCTTCACACTAATTCCAAAAAAATCCAACCCAATTGGTTTTAACGAATATCGTCCAATATGCTTAATCGGTAGTTATTACAAAATCCTTACTAAAATCCTAGCCAATCGACTATCAAAAGTAATACATAAGATAATAGGCATCGAACAAACTGCTTTCCTAAAAGGAAGAAACATATTAGATAGCGTCCTGATCGCGAATGAAATAATTGACGAACTCAAAAGAAAAAAACAAAAAGGACTTATCTTTAAGGTAGATTTCGAAAAAGCATTCGATTGCATTGAATGGGACTTCCTTTTCGATACCATGAAATGCATGGGATTTGGACAAAAATGGATAAAATTTATCCACGCTTGTCTATCCTCCTCCACCATATCCGTCCTAATCAACGGGTCCCCTACGGCGGAATTCTCTCCAGGACGAGGAATCCGTCAGGGTGACCCAATTTCCCCATTCCTCTTCATCATCGCGGCTGAAGGTCTAAACATTCTTGCCAAACGTGCAATCACAAACGATCAGCTCCGGGGCGTTTGCATCGGTCACGACAAGGTCGTCGTCTCGCATCTCCAATATGCAGATGACACGATCTTCTTTGGCGAATGGAGCAAACGCAATGCTAAAAATGTATCCAAACTATTAAAATGCTTCGAAAACATATCTGGCCTAAAAGTTAACTTAAAAAAAAGCAATCTTTATGGTATAGGGGTGCCTAAAAGTGAGGTTGATGAAATGGCAAACTATATCAACTGTTCTTCAGGTAGCACCCCATTCACATACCTAGGCCTTCCTATAGGTGTTCCCACTACGAAAGCTTCAGCGTGGCAACCGGTTATCGATAAATTCGACAAACGTCTCTCCGAATGGAAGGCTAAATCCGTATCATACGGAGGCCGCCTCACATTAATAAAATCCGTCCTCTCTAGCCTCCCATTATATTACTTCTCACTTTTCCACGCACCAATTAAAATAATTAACATACTCGAATCTAAAAGAAGAAATTTTTTTTTGGGGCGGTTCTGATAACGATAATAAAATAAACTGGATTAAATGGGAACACGTTTTATCACCCTACGATAAAGGTGGGTTGAACATCGGGTCTTTACTAAACAAAAACATCTCACTACTATGCAAATGGTGGTGGAGATTCCATAACGAAAAAAACGCTCTTTGGGTTAAGATCATATCAAGCATTTACGGGGAGGGAGGGGGGGTTTGTACTAACGGTTTTTCTAGAAATGTTTCAGGTTGCACAATATGGAAAGAGATAATCAAAGCGGGGAAAATCGCTGACGACACTGGCGCACAGTTCACATCTTCGATTACTAAAAGCATCGGTAATGGCAACAACTCCAAATTTTGGCTTGAAAACTGGTGCGGAACGGAAAAATTTTGCAACCAATTCCATAGACTTTTCATGCTCGAGTCTAATAAAGAAGCCCTTATATCCGAGCGAGTACAATCCTCACACTCGACCACCATACACGCAACATGGAACTGGGTTCGTACTCCTAACGGGCGTGTACTTAATGAATTGTCGGAACTTAACAATTTAATCGCAACTATAAGCTTATCCGAAAGCCCCGACACTTGGAAATGGAGCCTCGATCAATCCGGAATATTCACGACCAAAGCTTTAGCTACAATTCTTGACAACCTAAAACTTGAAAATATTGTTAACGCCCCTCCAATGTCGAGAAACAAATTATTACCGCAAAAAATTAATATATTTATGTGGCGCACCATACTCGGTAGAATTCCAACCCGAGTCGAGCTTGATAAACGTAATATTGATCTTGATTCCATCCTATGCCCGTTTTGTAACAATCACGCCGAAACCATTAATCATATCCTCTTCGATTGCCTTAATACATCAAACGTTTGGGCCGCAATTCTAAAATGGTGGAACCTCCCTAATAACACCTTCACCTCCTTTCATGATTTAGCCGTTAACAACCAATCATTACCATTTTCGAGCATTGGCACATACATATGGCAAGCAACTAAATGGGCTTCAACATACATAATATGGAAACATCGAAATGATAAAGTTTTCAACAAAAAAGTTTGGAACATTGATAATATTGTTTCCGAGATACAAATCCAAACCTTCGCATGGATCTCCAAAAGAATTAAAAAGAACCCGATCGACTGGCACCAATGGATCATAAATCCTTCCTCTTACACTTCATCGATTGCTCAACGATCCGGCGTTGGCTAATCTACTCCGATAGCCCTTCCGTTGGTCGTTATTTTGACCGACTCATCGTTGTTATTTCTATATCTTTTTTGGTGTAGTCCTCCCATCATCGCTTGGTTAAATGCGATATAATTGCCGACTTTGTCACCGCTTTGACGGTACTGTACGGTTCTTATATCTCAGCTCGTTTTTTCAAGTGCCGCTGTGTTGATGGGCTCTACCCCTTAATTGATTTAGAAGTACGTCGTTTATATAGTTACAATATTTTCATACATGCTTTCACTTGTATAGATTTATAGGGCCTTGTAACGTTTTCCAGTTGGTTAATAAAAGTTTTACTTGCTTTTCAAAAAAAAAAAAAAAAAAAAAAAAAATTAGAATAAATGTAAATATTGTTTTCTAAGAGATTTAACAGAGAAATATTGATAAGTATTGATCAGTTTTTTATTAAACTTTGAATTGATACTTTTTTATTGTTTTTGCTACTGATTACAAAGTGTTTATATACACTAAGACACACAACAGCTATTTGGATGGATCCATAACACTTTTGGAACCCCCTATTACATTTATGGAAACATGAGCTGTAGATGTAACCGTTGCCTTGTGACTTGTTCCTAAAGGGAAATGATGAAATAGCATTTCTGATCCCAATTGTCAAATTACCTAAAAGGGTAATTTGACCCTCTCGGTTGCTGTACTCTAACACTCCCCCTCAAGCTGAATAGTGGGGTCTCCAATGTTCAACTTGTCTAGAACATTGCTGAAAAGTCTTTCGTTGACTGATTTGGTGAGAATGTCGGCCAATTGGTCTTCTGATCTTATATATGGTAAAGAAATTATTTCTGCATCCAACTTTTCTCTGATAAAGTGTCTATCCACTTCAACATGTTTTGTTCGATCATGTTGAACTGGATTTTCTGAGATTGCGATTGCTGCTTCATTATCGCAGAGGATCTGAATAGCTTCTTTTGGAGGGAATCCTATTTCTGTCAAGAGTTTTCGAATCCATAACGCTTCCACCACTCCCTTTGCGATTCCTCTAAATTCTGATTCAGCGCTTGATAAGGCAACGACCTTTTGTTTCTTACTCTTCCACGCAACTAAGTTTCCTCCAACTATTGTGAAAAAACCTGAAGTTGATCGTCTATCTCCTTTTTCTCCAGCCCAACTTGCATCCGTATAAACTTGCGCTTCAAGGTGCCCATTCTTACCGAATTTGGTAATCAAGGTCGGTCAAAGTTAAAATTGGTCAACATTTTAACATGAATTTAAACTAAAACTTTGGAGTTTTTGAATGAAATGAGCAACTTTAGCCAATTAATTTTAACGTAAATGTTTATGGTTATAGTTTTCTTCTATATTTACACGTAATTATTGAAATTTAATATTTAAATGTAATAATGTATAAAGTACAAACCGATTAATCCCGAATTATCGATTTCTCCTTCTAAAGTCCTGACCGATTAATCCCCGAATAGCGAATTTTGCAACCTTGTTAGGGATAGTTAACGAATATAAATGTCTAAATAATATGTTTTATTTTGGGGTGGTTGTTCTGGTGGGTTGGCTAATGGGTCAGATTGGGTAGTATTTTTTTTACGGGTTTGGGTTGACTTATAAATGTTTAGTCATTTTATTTTATACATTATAAATAATAATAAATAATCAATGTTGCAATGTTTACAGAATTATAATATATGAGAGTAAATTTAATATGTTGCTCCTTATATGCTTTTTAGAAATACACTTTTGGGTTGATTTTGACCCGTTTAACTGTTTTTCTTTGATCAATTATTTAAATTTTGATCACTGGACCTAGAGATCTAGCATAACTTTAATTGCACCATTCATAAGTCGATTGTCACCTCCAGTTTTCTTATGGCAACTTATTTAATGGATGCTTTTCAAATCTGATTACTTTTATTATAGTAAAATCAGGACTTCAATCAATTTTCACTCAACACTGCCAAGTAAATATTTTGACTGAAAACCTTAATAATCACTTTAATGAACATCCAAATACCTCCCCTAGTGCCAAAGCTATCAATTGGACAAATGGCACGGTACATGAATAATGAAAGAGTATTCTCAAACATCATATGTTAATTTATTTATTTTTCTGTGTTGACCTTTTCAGGTGCGAACTGGAGCAGCACAGATTGAAGGAGGAGTTCATGGCCTCGTGTCTTATGAAAAGAAATCCTTCTAACCATTTCGATATTTGAAACGGGAGCTTGATGCAAAGTCAAGGGTGTACAAGCAGTGTGTTCAAAATTATTATCAGTCAGTACTTGTTTAATATAACCGGGAAAAATGTTACCCCTCAATTATCGGTTTCACTAAACTTAAACTATAGGTGCCTCATAAAGTGGTAACGTTTTTATATTATCTTAAAACTGTTATTTGTTTTTATGATGTTTTTGTTTGGATGCCTGTGAATTATATGTGTAGAGAAGATGTGCCATTAAACTCTGATGATCATTGAAGACTATTTGTATAATTTAAAACACCGGATCCTTGTAATTTTCAACTTTTATCAATCAAAATTAAATTAGTGATTTAAAAAGTACGTAGTAATAAGATAAGTGTTCTACGGTGTATTTAAAACACTGAAATATTGTAATTTTTATTTTATATCAATATAAATAATAAAATTATGGACTTAAAAACTAATAAGAAAAGTATTGAGCAATAAACACATTAATATGATTAACACATTAATATAATTAACGCATAAAGTTAACACTCAGGGTGTCACACAAAAGTTGTAATATTATAACACTTTGTAACAACTTAATATTAAGATAAATATTTATACAAATTTTATACGATTATTGTAGGCGTTTAATATAGATATAATAAAAGTTTCATGATAACATACATATGATTTCATATAAAACTATTCAAGTAACGTCACTAACGTCAAGTAACGTCAACTCACGTTAAGTAACGTCAACTAACGTCAAGTAACGTCAACTAAGGTCAACTAACGTCCATTGGCGTCAATTAACGTCCACTAACGTCAAGTAACGTCGACTAACGTCAACTAACGTCCACTAACGTCAAATAACGTCAACTAACGTCAACTAACGTCAAGTAACGTCAAGTAACGTCCACTAACGTCAACTAACGTCAAGTAACGTCCACTGACCTCAACTAACGTCAAGTAACGTCGAGTAACGTCAAGTAACGTCGACTAACATCAAGTAACGTCAAGTAACGTTAACTAACGTCAAGTGACGTCAACTAACGTCAAGTAACGTCCACTAACGTCCACTAACGTCAACTAACGTCAAGTAACGTCACGTAACGTCCACTAGCGTCAACTAACTATCAATTTTTAAAGCTATTAATGAATTCAAACTAAAAAGAGGGTTTAAATGAAACATCAAGCATAAGAGCAAAAGGACAGTGAGTAACATCACCATCAGCCCGTAGTATGATATTGTCCGCTTTGGACACAAGCCGATCACCGACGGGCTACCCGCGCACGAGTACAACCCCGGATCGCACTTCTACCTCACGGATTTGCTTCTCGGGTAAACACCCTCAAAACGCGTCATGTCAGAGTGCGCAGCACAACTGGTATGATACTGTCCGCTCTGGGCCACAGGCCGATCACCGACAGGCCAACTTGCCCCGGATCGCACCTACCCGCACGGCTTTAAACGCGTCTTACCAGAAGAGGTATCCACACCCTTATAAGGAGTGCTTTGTTTTCCTCTCCCACCGATGTGGGACGAGTCTGTTACAACTCTCCCCCCCTTCGGGACACTGCGTCCCCGCAGTGCAAATCGATGCGGGCCCCAGCTCTGATACCATAAGTAACATCACCATCAGCCCGTAGTATGATATTGTCCGCTTTGGACACAAGCCGATGACCGACGGGCTACCCGAGCACGAGTACAACCCCGGATCGCACTTCTACCTCACGGATTTGCTTCTCGGGTAAACACCCTCAAAACGCGTCATGTCAGAGTGCGCAGCACAACTGGTATGATATTGTCCGCTCTGGGCCACAGGCCGATCACCGACAGGCCAACTTGCCCCGGATCGCACCTACCCGCACGGCTTTAAACGCGTCTTACCAGAAGAGGTATCCACACCCTTATAAGGAGTGCTTTGTTTTCCTCTCCCACCGATGTGGGACGAGTCTGTTACACAGTGGTTGAGCAAACCCCATAACTATCAATCTCGTTGTGTATTTGTAAGTAATTCACTTTGTGGGGGTGCATCTTTGGGTGGGTCAAGAAGTGTAACGACCCGACCAAAACCGTTATTGACGGCGTCGTTAACTTAGGTCCCGTTGCGTGGTCGTAGTCCCTATATGAGACTCGTTTGACCAAAATTATGTCGCGTTCATTTGAAAGGTACAAAGTTTAGTTTAACAAACGAATCGACAATAAGTTTAAGTTTACAAGGTTATAAAGTATGAATGAAATAACTTGCGACATAATTAGTTTGAAAACACAGTTGCTATAAATAGCGTAAGTATGTAAACAAAAGCTTGAATCCAAAGGTGCTATCACTAGCGTATGTATGTATGTATCTTGACTCCAAGCAAATAATCAGAGTGTATGCATGTATGCTTGACCCCAAGCAAGTATGAATGTACGCGGAAGCATATATCAAATAGCCATGTATGAACCTGAGAAACATATAGAAAACTGTCAACGAAAAACGTTGGTGAAATCATAGGTGTATTAATAAAAGTTATATTTTGAACCACAAGATTTAGTATTTCCATAAATTGATCATCCAAAAGTTGCATTCCAAAAGTTGGTTCGCGAGCACCCAATTATCAAGACTTAACGTTTCCTTCCATAGAACCCCATCACAATAGTGTTAGAACATACACTGTTTCCCGAAAATATATTTCATCCGTAGACGGTAGCGAACCGTCCGTAATGAGGGTTTGTCAAACCCGTATGGCCACACAATATAAGTTCTCGCTTACACCCTGCAAGTGTAACTAATGATAATCGAATTGAGGATTTTTGTTCTAACTCGCTGTGGAATGTTTGTTTTCCTTGTACTTGTGTTCAAAGTATAAAAGTAAGTAGTACAAAATGTAACAAAGTATATGTTTCTCAGCCCACAATTTAAAGTATAAAAAGTTGTTGAAAAGGTGGGACTATGATCTCACCTCGAGTGCACGAGTATAAAAGTACTTCACAAAGTAACGTATGCATGAAAGTTGCTTAGCCTTGACCTAAACAAGTAAGTTGTATCAATTAACCGGTTACGACACAAGGTCGGGTGAAATGTGTTCAATTAGTCCTATGGCTCGTTACGACTCAATTAAGTATAGCATGTGAATCACGTTGTCAAGTTTCATACAAGAAACAAGTATAAAAGCATGTTAGAATGATTGTATAAAAGTTTGGTTAAGTTTGACTAAAAGTCAAACTTGGTCAAAGTCAACGAAAAAGTCAACACGTTCGGGTTCGGTCCCGAACTATTTTTCTGAGGTTTTTATTCATATATAAGCATATTAGAACAAGTTTCATGTGAATCGGAGGTCGATAGCTAGTCAAACATTTCGCGTGAAATGCGCCAAAGTGAGCAGAATCTGGCCAGGCGATTCTGCGCGCCGCGCGGGGATGTGGCGCGCCGCGCCACTACCTGGCCAGAGAATTCTGGTCAGTTTTCAAAGTATGCACGAACCAAAACACAAACAATCACATTTTATGATCCGCAAACAATTAGAACATGTATTTTATATCATCGGAAAGCTATTTCGACAAGGAATACAACTAACCACATATCATTAATCAAAAACATCATTTACAATAACCGAAAACTCGTCAATTGATCAAGAAGGGTTTATTTTCAAAGTTTCAAGTTCGTAAAACGTATTTTATGATTCGGGAATCCAATTTACACATACGATATGCCGTTTTGAAGGTAATGAAGCATACATTACAACTAAACACTTACTAATAACATTTCATGGCATTCGAAACATCAAAAGCTCGTTTTAAGTCTATCAAACCCTAACCAAAATCCGCCAAAATCAATATTCATGTTTTTGAAGTTTCCTTAATCAACCTACGCATCAAAACGAAGCTAGTGATACTAGTAACACAATTAAAACATGCACTTTAACAATCTAACAACATTAACTCATCCAAAATCAAGGATTAAGCTAACCCATTTCAAATGTTCAAACTAGTTACTCAAAACAACGAATCGAGCAAACAAAACATATATTCGTGTTATACACGAGCCATAGACACTAACTAACACAATTTCAAGTCAAAAACATGAATTTAAAGAAATCTAGAGTTTTAGAAATGTTACCCAAACGAGATGAAGTTTGTATCAAAATGTAGAGGATGAAGAGAGGATCACGAAAATGTAATCGGATTTGTTGTGAGCTTCCAAGATTGAATTTAGATGATGAATGATTGAATTGGGTGTTTGTGTGTGTTCTTGATAGAGAGAAAGAGAGAGAGGTGGAGGTGATTGAATGGAGGAGGGTGAAGGTTGACTAGTTGACCTAGTCATCTCTTTGCCTGTAGTGACCCGAACTTTTCCATGTTTATATATATTAAATGAGATTGATGTTTACATGATTAAATGTTTCCAACATGTTAAGCAATCAAACTTGTTAAGACTTGATTAATTGAAATAGGTTTCATATAGACAATTGACCACCCAAGTTGACCGGTGATTCACGAACGTTAAAACTTGTAAAAAACTATATGATGACATATATATGGTTATATATATAGTTAACATGATATTATGATAAGTAAACATATCATTAATTATATTAACAATGAACTACATATGTAAAAACAAGACTACTAACTTAATGATTTTGAAACGAGACATATATGTAACGTTTATCGTTGTAACGACATTTAATGTATATATATCATATTAAGAGATATTCGTACATCATAATATCATGATAATATAATAATTTAAAATCTCTTTTGTTATTATAAACATTGGGTTAACAACATTTAACAAAATCGTTAACCTAAAGGTTTCAAAACAACACTTACATGTAACGACTAACGATGACTTAACGACTCAGTTAAAATGTATATACATGTAGTGTTTTAATATGTATTTATACACTTTTGAAAGACTTCAATACACTTATCAAAATACTTCTACTTAACAAAAATGCTTACAATTACATTCTCGTTCAGTTTCATCAACAATTCTACTCGTATGCACCCGTATTCGTACTCGTACAATACACAGCTTTTAGATGTATGTACTATTGGTATATACACTCCAATGATCAGCTCTTAGCAGCCCATGTGAGTCACCTAACACATGTGGGAACTATCATTTGGCAACTAGCATGAAATATCTCATAAGATTATAAAAATATGAGTAATCATTCATGACTTATTTACATGAAAACAAAATTACATATCCTTTATATCTAATCCATACACCAACGACCAAAAACACCTACAAACACTTTCATTCTTCAATTTTCTTCATCTAATTGAACTCTCTCAAGTTCTATCTTCAAGTTCTAAGTGTTCTTCATAAATTCCAAAAGTTCTAGTTTCATAAAATCAAGAATACTTTCAAGTTTGCTAGCTCACTTCCAATCTTGTAAGGTGATCATCCAACCTCAAGAAATCTTTGTTTCTTACAGTAGGTTATCATTCTAATACAAGGTAATAATCATATTCAAACTTTGGTTCAATTTCTATAACTATAACAATCTTATTTCAAGTGATGATCTTACTTGAACTTGTTTTCGTGTCATGATTTTGCTTCAAGAACTTTGAGCCATCCAAGGATCCATTGAAGCTAGATCCATTTTTCTCTTTTCCAGTAGGTTCATCCAAGGAACTTAAGGTAGTAATGATGTTCATAACATCATTCGATTCATACATATAAAGCTATCTTATTCGAAGGTTTAAACTTGTAATCACTAGAACATAGTTTAGTTAATTCTAAACTTGTTCGCAAACAAAAGTTAATCCTTCTAACTTGACTTTTAAAATCAACTAAACACATGTTCTATATCTATATGATATGCTAACTTAATGATTTAAAACCTGGAAACACGAAAAACACCGTAAAACCGGATTTACGCCGTCGTAGTAACACCGCGGGCTGTTTTGGGTTAGTTAATTAAAAACTATGATAAACTTTGATTTAAAAGTTGTCATTCTGAGAAAATGATTTTTATTATGAACATGAAACTATATCCAAAAATTATGGTTAAACTCAAAGTGGAAGTATGTTTTCTAAAATGGTCATCTATACGTCGTTCTTTCGACTGAAATGACTACCTTTACAAAAACGACTTGTAACTTATTTTTCCGACTAGAAACCTATACTTTTTTTGTTTAGATTCATAAAATAGAGTTCAATATGAAACCATAGAAATTTGATTCACTCAAAACGGATTTAAAATGAAGAAGTTATGGGTAAAACAAGATTGGATAATTTTTCTCATTTTAGCTACGTGAAAATTGGTAACAAATCTATTCCAACCATAACTTAATCAACTTGTATTATATATTATGTAATCTTGAGATACCATAGACACGTATACAATGTTTCGACCTATCATGTCGACACATCTATATATATTTCGGAACAACCATAGACACTCTATATGTGAATGTTGGAGTTAGCTATACAGGGTTGAGGTTGATTCCAAAATATATATAGTTTGAGTTGTGATCAATACTGAGATACGTATACACTGGGTCGTGGATTGATTCAAGATAATATTTATCGATTTATTTTTGTACATCTAATTGTGGACAACTAGTTGTAGGTTACTAACGAGGACAGCTGACTTAATAAACTTAAAACATCAAAATATATTAAAAGTGTTGTAAATATATTTTGAACATACTTTGATATATATGTATATATTGTTATAGGTTCGTGAATCAACCAGTGGCCAAGTCTTACTTCCCGACGAAGTAAAAATCTGTGAAAGTGAGTTATAGTCCCACTTTTAAAATCTAATATTTTTGGGATGAGAATACATGCAGGTTTTATAAATGATTTACAAAATAGACACAAGTACGTGAAACTACATTCTATGGTTGAATTATCGAAATCGAATATGCCCCTTTTTATTAAGTCTGGTAATCTAAGAATTAGGGAACAGACACCCTAATTGACGCGAATCCTAAAGATAGATCTATTGGGCCTAACAAACCCCATCCAAAGTACCGGATGCTTTAGTACTTCGAAATTTATATCATATCCGAAGGGTGTCCCGGAATGATGGGGATATTCTTATATATGCATCTTGTTATTGTCGGTTACCAGGTGTTCACCATATGAATGATTTTTATCTCTATGTATGGGATGTGTATTGAAATATGAAATCTTGTGGTCTATTGTTACGATTTGATATATATAGGTTAAACCTATAACTCACCAACATTTTTGTTGACGTTTTAAGCATGTTTATTCTCAGGTGATTATTAAGAGCTTCCGCTGTCGCATACTTAAATAAGGACAAGATTTGGAGTCCATGCTTGTATGATATTGTGTAAAAACTGCATTCAAGAAACTTATTTTGTTGTAACATATTTGTATTGTAAACCATTATGTAATGGTCGTGTGTAAACAGGATATTTTAGATTATCATTATTTGATAATCTACGTAAATCTTTTTAAACCTTTATTGATGAAATAAAGGTTATGGTTTGTTTAAAAATGAATGCAGTCTTTGAAAAACGTCTCATATAGAGGTCAAAACCTCGCAACGAAATCAATTAATATGGAACGTTTTTAATCAATAAGAACGGGACATTTCAGTTGGTATCAGAGCGTTGGTCTTAGAGAACCAGAAAATTTGCATTAGTGTGTCTTATCGAGTTTGTTAGGATGCATTAGTGAGTCTGGACTTCGACCGTGTTTTCTTTAAAAATGATTGCTTAACATTTTTGTTGGAAACTATATATTTTTAACATATGAATATTATGTGATATATTAATCTCTTAACGTGTTTGATATTATGTGATAGATGTCTACCTCTAGAACAAGTCCCATTGACTCACCTAATAATAATGAAGAGTCAAATGTAAATTGGAATGATTTGTGGACTGATTCACAAGTTCCCGAAGAGGAACCGGAAGAAGAGTCGGAACCGGAAGAAGAATCGGAACCGGAAGAAGAATCGGAACCGGATGAAGAAATAGAACCGGTGGGGGAAATAATAAAACGGTTAAGTAAAAGAAAATCCTCAACCAACCGACCAAAGTTAATTATGGTCAATGGTGTTTCCGCCAAGGAAGCAAAATATTGGGAGGATTACCAATTCTCCGATGAATCGGATTCCGACGAGAATTCCGATGATGTTATAGAAATTACCCCAACTGAATTTAAAAAGGCAAAAGAAAATAATAAGGGAAAGGGTATAAAAATAGAGAAATCTAATTCCAACCCCGATGAACTTTATATGTATCGTCAACCCCCGAAGTCCTTAAGTTGTAACAATGACCCGGGAACCTCTAAACCACCAGGTTTTTCTAAACCAATGTGGACAACGACGGCTCGTATTAGGGGAACATCATATATCCCTAGAAACTTGGCAAAACGAACCAAAACCGAAGAAGAAGAAACGAGCGAGTCGGAATAAGATAGTTGTATTCGTGTGGTGTAATATATGGAATATAGTGTTCTTATGCTTTATGATATATGTAAAAATTGCTTGTATTAATAAGTATTTTTTTATGAATCTAACTCTTGTCTATTTTACAGTTTAAAAACACAAAATGGATAGACAACCCAATATTTTAAGAGACCTACCCGGAGACATGATTGATGAAATCTTGTCTAGAGTCGGCCAGAATTCTTCGGCACAACTATTTAAGGCGAGATCAGTTTGTAAGACATTCGAAGAACGTTCCAAGAATGTCTTGGTTTATAAGAGACTTTCGTTTGAAAGATGGGGGATATCACATTGGGAAACCCATAAGTTACGATGTGTTTACTTTGACGCATATATTGCGGGGAACCCAAATGCTATTTTACGCAACGGGTTAAGAAATTATTTTGACTCAATATATCCGAATATTGGACTTCGTGATTTAGAAAAAGCGGCTAACATGCAACATAAAGAAGCATGTTATGCTTACGGATTAGTAATGTTCGCTTCTCACCAAAGTGAGAACAAGAACATCGGGCTACAACTATTAAACAAAACGTTTCCACAAGTGACGGAGTCGGTAATTGGGGTAAGAAATGAGGTTTTTAGATTATTACGGGACTGTTGGACATTACGTAACCCTCGTCCCTTTGATGACGTTACAACACGCTGTCTTATCAACGGCCATAACGGTTATGTTGCACAAGACCAAGGATGGGAAGTAGTCCTAGTAAAACCAGAATGCATGACTTGTTTCTGGACGTATGAATTACGTGTCTTTATTGCCTTTGCTGAACGACTTGTGTACTAGCTAGAATTGTCTTCACAACTATCTTGTATCAAAGTTATTGTGTGCTATATTTCATGCTTTATGTAAAATAAGCGGTATTGTAAGTTTGTAAAATATTGTATAAAAGTTTGAACGCGAAATATTATTATAATCAGTTTTTCATATAGAATTGTAGTAGTTGAATTGTATATTAGCTACTAAGTATGAACTTAACGGGTAGGTACTACCCGAATTTAAACTTATAAAACGCTAATATGAAGAAAAAGCTTTTATAAATGAGTTCATATTATGCTACGAAATACTATTAACTACTCTTAATATTCTGTATGATTAACTTGTTCCATTTAACTATTTTGAAGGAAATGGCACCGACTACTCGACACACCGTGAATATGAATGAAGAGGAATTCCGTACTTTTCTAGCTTCAAACATAGCCGCAGTACAGGCTGCGCTACATACCAACAATAACCTTGGATCTAGCAGTACGGGAAATCGTGTAGGATGCACCTACAAAGAATTCACTGCCTGCAAACCTTTGGAATTTGATGGAACCGAAGGACCGATCGGATTGAAACGGTGGACCGAGAAGGTTGAATCGGTGTTTGCCATAAGTAAGTGTACTGAAGAGGACAAAGTGAAGTACGCTACGCATACCTTCACAGGTTCTGCGTTAACATGGTGGAATACCTATCTAGAGCAAGTGGGACAAGATGATGCGTACGCACTACCGTGGTCAGCATTCAAGCACTTGATGAACGAGAAGTACCGTCCCAGAACCGAGGTCAATAAGCTCAAGACAGAACTTAGAGGGTTACGAACCCAAGGATTTGATATTACCACGTACGAAAGACGATTCACAGAATTGTGCCTATTGTGTCCGGGAGCATTCGAAGATGAGGAAGAGAAGATCGACGCATTTGTGAAAGGATTACCGGAAAGAATCCAAGAAGATATAAGTTCACACGAGCCCGCCTCCATACAACAGGCATGTAGAATGGCTCACAAACTAGTGAACCAGATTGAAGAAAGAATTAAAGAACAGACTGCTGAAGAGGCCAATGTGAAGCAAGTCAAAAGAAAGTGGGAGGAAAACGGTGATAAGAATCACCAATACAACAACAACAGCAATTACAACAATAATCGCAACAATTATCCCAACAATCGCAACATCAATCGCAACTACAACAAACGGCCCAACAACAACAACAACAACAACAACAACAGCAACTACAACAATCATCCCAATAACAATAATAACCGCAACAACAACAACAACAATCAGAAGCAACTATGCCAAAGGTGTGAAAAGAATCACTCGGGGTTCTGCACCAAATTTTGCAACAAGTGTAAAAGAAATGGTCATAGCGCGGCGAAGTGTGAGGTCTACGGACCAGGGGTTAATAGAACGAAAGGAACAAATGGTGTCGGAACGAGTAATGGCGGAGCAAGTAGTGTCGGAGCAAGTTATGCCAATGTAGTTTGTTATAAATGTGGAAAACCAGGCCACATTATTAGAAATTGCCCGAACCAGGAGAACACGAATGGACAAGGCCGTGGAAGAGTTTTCAATATTAATGCGGTAGAGGCACAGGAAGACCCGGAGCTTGTTACGGGTACGTTTCTTATTGACAATAAATCTGCTTACGTTTTATTTGATTCGGGTGCGGATAGAAGCTATATGAGTAGAGATTTTTGTGCTAAATTAAGTTGTCCATTGACGCCTTTGGATAGTAAATTTTTACTCGAATTAGCAAATGGTAAATTAATTTCAGCAGATAATATATGTCGGAATCGAGAAATTAAACTGGTTAGCGAAACATTTAAGATTGATTTGATACCAGTAGAGTTAGGGAGTTTTGATGTGATAATCGGTATGGACTGGTTGAAAGAAGTGAAAGCGGAGATCGTTTGTTACAAAAATGCAATTCGCATTATACGAGAAAAAGGAAAACCCTTAATGGTGTACGGAGAAAAGGGCAACACGAAGCTACATCTTATTAGTAATTTGAAGGCACAAAAACTAATAAGAAAAGGTTGCTATGCTGTTCTAGCACACGTCGAGAAAGTACAAACTGAAGAAAAGAGCATCAATGATGTTCCCATTGCAAAAGAATTTCCCGATGTATTTCCGAAAGAATTACCGGGATTACCCCCACATCGATCCGTTGAATTTCAAATAGATCTTGTACCAGGAGCTGCACCAATAGCTCGTGCTCCTTACAGACTCGCACCCAGCGAGATGAAAGAACTGCAAAGCCAATTACAAGAACTTTTAGAGCGTGGTTTCATTCGACCAAGCACATCACCGTGGGGAGCTCCTGTTTTGTTTGTCAAGAAGAAAGATGGTACATTCAGGTTGTGTATCGACTACCGAGAGTTGAACAAACTTACCATCAAGAACCGCTACCCACTACCGAGAATCGACGACTTATTTGATCAACTACAAGGCTCGTCTGTTTATTCAAAGATTGACTTACGTTCCGGGTATCATCAAATGCGGGTGAAAGAAGATGATATTCCAAAGACTGCTTTCAGAACACGTTACGGTCATTACGAGTTTATGGTCATGCCGTTTGGTTTAACTAATGCACCAGCTGTGTTCATGGACCTTATGAACCGAGTGTGTGGACCATACCTTGACAAGTTTGTCATTGTTTTCATTGATGACATACTTATTTACTCAAAGAATGACCAAGAACACGGTGAACATTTGAGAAAGGTGTTAGAAGTATTGAGGAAGGAAGAATTGTACGCTAAGTTTTCAAAGTGTGCATTTTGGTTGGAAGAAGTTCAATTCCTCGGTCACATAGTGAACAAAGAAGGTATTAAGGTGGATCCGGCAAAGATAGAAACTGTTGAAAAGTGGGAAACCCCGAAAACTCCGAAACACATACGCCAGTTTTTAGGACTAGCTGGTTACTACAGAAGGTTCATCCAAGACTTTTCTAGAATAGCAAAACCCTTGACTGCATTAACGCATAAAGGGAAGAAATTTGAATGGAATGATGAACAAGAGAAAGCGTTTCAGTTATTGAAGAAAAAGCTAACTACGGCACCTATATTGTCATTGCCTGAAGGGAATGATGATTTTGTGATTTATTGTGACGCATCAAAGCAAGGTCTCGGTTGTGTATTAATGCAACGAACGAAGGTGATTGCTTATGCGTCTAGACAATTGAAGATTCACGAACAAAATTATACGACGCATGATTTGGAATTAGGCGCGGTTGTTTTTGCATTAAAGACTTGGAGGCACTACTTATATGGGGTCAAAAGTATTATATATACCGACCACAAAAGTCTTCAACACATATTTAATCAGAAACAACTGAATATGAGGCAGCGTAGGTGGATTGAATTATTGAATGATTACGATTTTGAGATTCGTTACCACCCGGGGAAGGCAAATGTGGTAGCCGATGCCTTGAGCAGGAAGGATAGAGAACCCATTCGAGTAAAATCTATGAATATAATGATTCATAATAACATTACTACTCAAATAAAGGAGGCGCAACAAGGAGTTTTAAAAGAGGGAAATTTAAAGGATGAAATACCCAAAGGATCGGAGAAGCATCTTAATATTCGGGAAGACGGAACCCGGTATAGGGCTGAAAGGATTTGGGTACCAAAATTTGGAGATATGAGAGAAATGGTACTTAGAGAAGCTCATAAAACCAGATACTCAATACATCCTGGAACGGGGAAGATGTACAAGGATCTCAAGAAACATTTTTGGTGGCCGGGTATGAAAGCCGATGTTGCTAAATACGTAGGAGAATGTTTGACGTGTTCTAAGGTCAAAGCTGAGCATCAGAAACCATCAGGTCTACTTCAACAACCCGAAATCCCGGAATGGAAATGGGAAAACATTACCATGGATTTCATCACTAAATTGCCAAGGACTGCAAGTGGTTTTGATACTATTTGGGTAATAGTTGATCGTCTCACCAAATCAGCACACTTCCTACCAATAAGAGAAGATGACAAGATGGAGAAGTTAGCACGACTGTATTTGAAGGAAGTCGTCTCCAGACATGGAATACCAATCTCTATTATCTCTGATAGGGATGGCAGATTTATTTCAAGATTCTGGCAGACATTACAGCAAGCATTAGGAACTCGTCTAGACATGAGTACTGCCTATCATCCACAAACTGATGGGCAGAGCGAAAGGACGATACAAACGCTTGAAGACATGCTACGAGCATGTGTTATTGATTTCGGAAACAGTTGGGATCGACATCTACCGTTAGCAGAATTTTCCTACAACAACAGCTACCATTCAAGCATTGAGATGGCGCCGTTTGAAGCACTTTATGGTAGAAAGTGCAGGTCTCCGATTTGTTGGAGTGAGGTGGGGGATAGACAGATTACGGGTCCAGAGATTATACAAGAAACTACCGAGAAGATCATCCAAATTCAACAACGGTTGAAAACCGCCCAAAGTCGACAAAAGAGCTACGCTGACATTAAAAGAAAAGATATAGAATTTGAAATTGGAGAGATGGTCATGCTTAAAGTTTCACCTTGGAAAGGCGTTGTTCGATTTGGTAAACGAGGGAAATTAAATCCAAGGTATATTGGACCATTCAAGATTATTGATCGTGTCGGACCAGTAGCTTACCGACTTGAGTTACCTCAACAACTCGCGGCTGTACATAACACTTTCCACGTCTCGAATTTGAAGAAATGTTTTGCTAAAGAAGATCTCACTATTCCGTTAGATGAAATCCAAATCAACGAAAAACTCCAATTCATCGAAGAACCCGTCGAAATAATGGATCGTGAGGTTAAAAGACTTAAGCAAAACAAGATACCAATTGTTAAGGTTCGATGGAATGCTCGTAGAGGACCCGAGTTCACCTGGGAGCGTGAAGATCAGATGAAGAAGAAATACCCGCATCTATTTCCAGAAGATTCGTCAACACCTTCAACAGCTTAAAATTTCGGGACGAAATTTATTTAACGGGTAGGTACTGTAGTGACCCGAACTTTTCCATGTTTATATATATTAAATGAGATTGATGTTTACATGATTAAATGTTTCCAACATGTTAAGCAATCAAACTTGTTAAGACTTGATTAATTGAAATAGGTTTCATATAGACAATTGACCACCCAAGTTGACCGGTGATTCACGAACGTTAAAACTTGTAAAAAACTATATGATGACATATATATGGTTATATATATAGTTAACATGATATTATGATAAGTAAACATATCATTAATTATATTAACAATGAACTACATATGTAAAAACAAGACTACTAACTTAATGATTTTGAAACGAGACATATATGTAACGTTTATCGTTGTAACGACATTTAATGTATATATATCATATTAAGAGATATTCGTACATCATAATATCATGATAATATAATAATTTAAAATCTCTTTTGTTATTATAAACATTGGGTTAACAACATTTAACAAAATCGTTAACCTAAAGGTTTCAAAACAACACTTACATGTAACGACTAACGATGACTTAACGACTCAGTTAAAATGTATATACATGTAGTGTTTTAATATGTATTTATACACTTTTGAAAGACTTCAATACACTTATCAAAATACTTCTACTTAACAAAAATGCTTACAATTACATTCTCGTTCAGTTTCATCAACAATTCTACTCGTATGCACCCGTATTCGTACTCGTACAATACACAGCTTTTAGATGTATGTACTATTGGTATATACACTCCAATGATCAGCTCTTAGCAGCCCATGTGAGTCACCTAACACATGTGGGAACTATCATTTGGCAACTAGCATGAAATATCTCATAAGATTATAAAAATATGAGTAATCATTCATGACTTATTTACATGAAAACAAAATTACATATCCTTTATATCTAATCCATACACCAACGACCAAAAACACCTACAAACACTTTCATTCTTCAATTTTCTTCATCTAATTGAACTCTCTCAAGTTCTATCTTCAAGTTCTAAGTGTTCTTCATAAATTCCAAAAGTTCTAGTTTCATAAAATCAAGAATACTTTCAAGTTTGCTAGCTCACTTCCAATCTTGTAAGGTGATCATCCAACCTCAAGAAATCTTTGTTTCTTACAGTAGGTTATCATTCTAATACAAGGTAATAATCATATTCAAACTTTGGTTCAATTTCTATAACTATAACAATCTTATTTCAAGTGATGATCTTACTTGAACTTGTTTTCGTGTCATGATTTTGCTTCAAGAACTTTGAGCCATCCAAGGATCCATTGAAGCTAGATCCATTTTTCTCTTTTCCAGTAGGTTCATCCAAGGAACTTAAGGTAGTAATGATGTTCATAACATCATTCGATTCATACATATAAAGCTATCTTATTCGAAGGTTTAAACTTGTAATCACTAGAACATAGTTTAGTTAATTCTAAACTTGTTCGCAAACAAAAGTTAATCCTTCTAACTTGACTTTTAAAATCAACTAAACACATGTTCTATATCTATATGATATGCTAACTTAATGATTTAAAACCTGGAAACACGAAAAACACCGTAAAACCGGATTTACGCCGTCGTAGTAACACCGCGGGCTGTTTTGGGTTAGTTAATTAAAAACTATGATAAACTTTGATTTAAAAGTTGTCATTCTGAGAAAATGATTTTTATTATGAACATGAAACTATATCCAAAAATTATGGTTAAACTCAAAGTGGAAGTATGTTTTCTAAAATGGTCATCTATACGTCGTTCTTTCGACTGAAATGACTACCTTTACAAAAACGACTTGTAACTTATTTTTCCGACTAGAAACCTATACTTTTTTTGTTTAGATTCATAAAATAGAGTTCAATATGAAACCATAGAAATTTGATTCACTCAAAACGGATTTAAAATGAAGAAGTTATGGGTAAAACAAGATTGGATAATTTTTCTCATTTTAGCTACGTGAAAATTGGTAACAAATCTATTCCAACCATAACTTAATCAACTTGTATTATATATTATGTAATCTTGAGATACCATAGACACGTATACAATGTTTCGACCTATCATGTCGACACATCTATATATATTTCGGAACAACCATAGACACTCTATATGTGAATGTTGGAGTTAGCTATACAGGGTTGAGGTTGATTCCAAAATATATATAGTTTGAGTTGTGATCAATACTGAGATACGTATACACTGGGTCGTGGATTGATTCAAGATAATATTTATCGATTTATTTTTGTACATCTAATTGTGGACAACTAGTTGTAGGTTACTAACGAGGACAGCTGACTTAATAAACTTAAAACATCAAAATATATTAAAAGTGTTGTAAATATATTTTGAACATACTTTGATATATATGTATATATTGTTATAGGTTCGTGAATCAACCAGTGGCCAAGTCTTACTTCCCGACGAAGTAAAAATCTGTGAAAGTGAGTTATAGTCCCACTTTTAAAATCTAATATTTTTGGGATGAGAATACATGCAGGTTTTATAAATGATTTACAAAATAGACACAAGTACGTGAAACTACATTCTATGGTTGAATTATCGAAATCGAATATGCCCCTTTTTATTAAGTCTGGTAATCTAAGAATTAGGGAACAGACACCCTAATTGACGCGAATCCTAAAGATAGATCTATTGGGCCTAACAAACCCCATCCAAAGTACCGGATGCTTTAGTACTTCGAAATTTATATCATATCCGAAGGGTGTCCCGGAATGATGGGGATATTCTTATATATGCATCTTGTTATTGTCGGTTACCAGGTGTTCACCATATGAATGATTTTTATCTCTATGTATGGGATGTGTATTGAAATATGAAATCTTGTGGTCTATTGTTACGATTTGATATATATAGGTTAAACCTATAACTCACCAACATTTTTGTTGACGTTTTAAGCATGTTTATTCTCAGGTGATTATTAAGAGCTTCCGCTGTCGCATACTTAAATAAGGACAAGATTTGGAGTCCATGCTTGTATGATATTGTGTAAAAACTGCATTCAAGAAACTTATTTTGTTGTAACATATTTGTATTGTAAACCATTATGTAATGGTCGTGTGTAAACAGGATATTTTAGATTATCATTATTTGATAATCTACGTAAATCTTTTTAAACCTTTATTGATGAAATAAAGGTTATGGTTTGTTTAAAAATGAATGCAGTCTTTGAAAAACGTCTCATATAGAGGTCAAAACCTCGCAACGAAATCAATTAATATGGAACGTTTTTAATCAATAAGAACGGGACATTTCATTGCCCTCTTGGCAAGTTTAGTCCCTCAAGTTTCAAAGCGGGTGCGGGAATTAACCAAACGAATATTTTAAAAACGCTCGAGTAGACGAGTGATGTTATAATTAAATAGCGGGAATATAATGAATGTTACTCACGGAAACTATTAATTTAAATACGAAAGATTATGTTTTTTTTTTAAAAAAAAAAAAAAGACGGTGTTAAAATTAAATTTAACGGAAAAACGCGGGATGTTACATTATCCACACCTCAAAAGAAATTTCGTCCCGAAATTTAGTTGGAAGTAGTAGTTGTTGAATCTTCCTCGAGATTTTGCGTTGCCAATTCTACGAATGAGGGAGAAGTACGTCCTAGGGTATTTCAACGAATTTTGACGGTCGGGATCATATGTTGTTTTAAGGTTTGGCTTCACGATTTATGGTTTCAACCGGTCCTCCTAGGAAGTGAGGGTTATCGTCGATAGTGAGTTCATCAAAGGAGATAACAAGTTCTCGTTTCGCAAAACACGTCCTTGAGTTGATACATCGAATGTAGGATAAACGGAGACCCAAAATGAGTCGGAAAAGTCTAAATGGCTAGCGACGGGTCCAAAACTCCCCAAGTTTTTCAAAAGGATTAAAATATCACGGATTTTGTTTTCTATGCTTCCCGAAACAGACTACACCTCCTCAAGGTGCGACTTTTAATATTACGCGGTTCCCCATGGAATTAGAAAGGTTTACGTCTAACATCGGCGTAGCTCTTGGTGATTACGAGTCGCGTAGGGTTTTACCTGAATTTGAATAAATTTTCTCGGTTGCTCATGAATAACCTCGGCCCCGGTGAATTGATCATCGTTTACTTGGTTCGACAAAGGAGAATGACGTTTCCGGTCACATGTGGTTTCAAAAGGAGTGACGTTAAAACTCGAATGAAAATCATTGTAGTACGAGGATTCGGTTAAAGGAAAATACTTTTCTCAAGTAATTTTGAAGTTGGTAATACAAACTTGTATTATGGTTTCCAAGGTTTAAATCGCATGTTTTTTTTTTTTTTTTTTTTTTTTTTTTTTTTTTTTTGGTCCGTCGGGTTGTGGAAGGTACGCGGTACTCATGTCTAAACGCGGTCCCGAGGCTTTTTGTAAGGTACTCCAAAATCTAGAAATGAAACGAGGATCTCGATCCGAAACGGGGTATATTTCCCTAAGGCATATTGAACAAGTTTGCTAGGAATTGAAAACGTTAGCTAGGACAAGTTTCTCAAGAAAATTCGCGTCGCGGAAGATTTATCGGTTTCCAAAAACGTTCGTCGGGGCAAGTTCTTATCGGGTTTTGAAAACGATTGTTAGGACTATCCACCCTCGCGGCGAATACTTGTATGACGTGAATAGTCGCTCTCCATTGAGAATTTAGAATAAGGACCTCCTGAACCGGAAGTACGAGGGTGATGCAAGAGAAGTTTCCGCCCCGATGTGAGCATAACGAGTAAATTGTAGTTAGTCAATAAGACTGCGCGAGGACGAGCTAGTATACCCGTGTGACATACGGTTGAAGTCGAATGGAATCGGTAATTCATTCGGAAGCATAAATATAATTTGACAATAATTGAAGGTGTGTCCCCGGTATGGTTGTTATAAATATTCTCAGAGTTTTCGGATGTCCAAACCTGAAAAGATGAAGTCATGTACATGGCACATGGTGGTGTTTAGGTTGATCGAGTCTAACCACCATCACGCGTCACTAGAACTTTGGTATGTCTTACCGTAATATAACCACGTTGATCGAGTGTCGTTATATTACGCTAACTCATACCTCCATTCCCACATCACTCTATAGATTCAAGTTCGTGTAATCGTGAAGTTTAAAATAAACAAAGTGTAACGACGTCTCTAACGTGACTCGTATTAAATCGAAAGAATTAGTGCAACTATAAAGAAGCGTTCCCCGAGGGAAGTGTATAAATGATTGTTAACGTCAAATCGGTTCGATTCAAACAATAATGTATTTAGGCATGAAAAGAGTAACGAGTCATGATAACGAGTAGCACGCAACCGTAGTGATAAATGTTGATGACGATACTCACCTAGAGTAGTGATGGTAGTAACACCAAAAAGTAGATAGTAAGGAACACCAGTGGAAAACCGATAGTAAGTTGAAACGGTGGCAAATAACAATCCGGGAGACAGAGTTCCCGAACAAGTGTGACTAATGAAGTCGTCGTCATCCATACGTGTATGAATCATGAATTTACGTGTGTTACCAAAAAGTGGCGGAATACGAGTTCGTATGATGAAGGTTGGGTACCATTAAAAAGTTTGCCTAAGAATGAGTCAAGTATAATGCACAAGTAGTCAAGTAAGTGCTATCTATAGCAAATGTATGTCAGAATGCAAATGCTAACTATCCGGTTGTAGTCTAGACTCACTAATGCGTCCTAACGACTCTGTTAGACACACTAATGCACGTCCTAGTTCCCTACAACCAACGCTCTGATACCACTTGTAACGACCCGACCAAAACCGTTATTGACGGCGTCGTTAACTTAGGTCCCGTTGCGTGGTCGTAGTCCCTATATGAGACTCGTTTGACCAAAATTATGTCGCGTTCATTTGAAAGGTACAAAGTTTAGTTTAACAAACGAATCGACAATAAGTTTAAGTTTACAAGGTTATAAAGTATGAATGAAATAACTTGCGACATAATTAGTTTGAAAACACAGTTGCTATAAATAGCGTAAGTATGTAAACAAAAGCTTGAATCCAAAGGTGCTATCACTAGCGTATGTATGTATGTATCTTGACTCCAAGCAAATAATCAGAGTGTATGCATGTATGCTTGACCCCAAGCAAGTATGAATGTACGCGGAAGCATATATCAAATAGCCATGTATGAACCTGAGAAACATATAGAAAACTGTCAACGAAAAACGTTGGTGAAATCATAGGTGTATTAATAAAAGTTATATTTTGAACCACAAGATTTAGTATTTCCATAAATTGATCATCCAAAAGTTGCATTCCAAAAGTTGGTTCGCGAGCACCCAATTATCAAGACTTAACGTTTCCTTCCATAGAACCCCATCACAATAGTGTTAGAACATACACTGTTTCCCGAAAATATATTTCATCCGTAGACGGTAGCGAACCGTCCGTAATGAGGGTTTGTCAAACCCGTATGGCCACACAATATAAGTTCTCGCTTACACCCTGCAAGTGTAACTAATGATAATCGAATTGAGGATTTTTGTTCTAACTCGCTGTGGAATGTTTGTTTTCCTTGTACTTGTGTTCAAAGTATAAAAGTAAGTAGTACAAAATGTAACAAAGTATATGTTTCTCAGCCCACAATTTAAAGTATAAAAAGTTGTTGAAAAGGTGGGACTATGATCTCACCTCGAGTGCACGAGTATAAAAGTACTTCACAAAGTAACGTATGCATGAAAGTTGCTTAGCCTTGACCTAAACAAGTAAGTTGTATCAATTAACCGGTTACGACACAAGGTCGGGTGAAATGTGTTCAATTAGTCCTATGGCTCGTTACGACTCAATTAAGTATAGCATGTGAATCACGTTGTCAAGTTTCATACAAGAAACAAGTATAAAAGCATGTTAGAATGATTGTATAAAAGTTTGGTTAAGTTTGACTAAAAGTCAAACTTGGTCAAAGTCAACGAAAAAGTCAACACGTTCGGGTTCGGTCCCGAACTATTTTTCTGAGGTTTTTATTCATATATAAGCATATTAGAACAAGTTTCATGTGAATCGGAGGTCGATAGCTAGTCAAACATTTCGCGTGAAATGCGCCAAAGTGAGCAGAATCTGGCCAGGCGATTCTGCGCGCCGCGCGGGGATGTGGCGCGCCGCGCCACTACCTGGCCAGAGAATTCTGGTCAGTTTTCAAAGTATGCACGAACCAAAACACAAACAATCACATTTTATGATCCGCAAACAATTAGAACATGTATTTTATATCATCGGAAAGCTATTTCGACAAGGAATACAACTAACCACATATCATTAATCAAAAACATCATTTACAATAACCGAAAACTCGTCAATTGATCAAGAAGGGTTTATTTTCAAAGTTTCAAGTTCGTAAAACGTATTTTATGATTCGGGAATCCAATTTACACATACGATATGCCGTTTTGAAGGTAATGAAGCATACATTACAACTAAACACTTACTAATAACATTTCATGGCATTCGAAACATCAAAAGCTCGTTTTAAGTCTATCAAACCCTAACCAAAATCCGCCAAAATCAATATTCATGTTTTTGAAGTTTCCTTAATCAACCTACGCATCAAAACGAAGCTAGTGATACTAGTAACACAATTAAAACATGCACTTTAACAATCTAACAACATTAACTCATCCAAAATCAAGGATTAAGCTAACCCATTTCAAATGTTCAAACTAGTTACTCAAAACAACGAATCGAGCAAACAAAACATATATTCGTGTTATACACGAGCCATAGACACTAACTAACACAATTTCAAGTCAAAAACATGAATTTAAAGAAATCTAGAGTTTTAGAAATGTTACCCAAACGAGATGAAGTTTGTATCAAAATGTAGAGGATGAAGAGAGGATCACGAAAATGTAATCGGATTTGTTGTGAGCTTCCAAGATTGAATTTAGATGATGAATGATTGAATTGGGTGTTTGTGTGTGTTCTTGATAGAGAGAAAGAGAGAGAGGTGGAGGTGATTGAATGGAGGAGGGTGAAGGTTGACTAGTTGACCTAGTCATCTCTTTGCCCTCTTGGCAAGTTTAGTCCCTCAAGTTTCAAAGCGGGTGCGGGAATTAACCAAACGAATATTTTAAAAACGCTCGAGTAGACGAGTGATGTTATAATTAAATGGCGGGAATATAATGAATGTTACTCACGGAAACTATTAATTTAAATACGAAAGATTATGTTTTTAAAAAAAAAAAAAAAAAAAGACGGTGTTAAAATTAAATTTAACGGAAAAACGCGGGATGTTACAAGAAGTCTTTCAAAGATTCTAGACCTAGTTTAACATAATGCAATCGTAACAGGGAATGATGCGTACCTGGCCATAAATTTAACGGTTTTCTAAATGACGAGTTTTCATCACTTGCCCTTGGCGAACTGCCGAACTACCAAATGGTGATTTAAAAGTTGACAGAAAAAACTAAGAATTTGAATCGTTGTTGCCGGTACTGCCAGGCCAAATTCGCATTCTGACAGCACCGCCGAATCATTGTTTCCCGCCCAATGCAAGGCGGTAGAGATTTCAGATTAATGTGGGACCAACAGTAAATGAGGACACATGTCGATAATTGAATGGTTACCTCCGGGTGAAATATCGTATTCGGCGATCCATACGTCCATATTTGAAAAGCTGTCTTGAGTTATATTTATTTATCGTTATTTATTATTATTTATATTTATATTTATATTTATATTTATATTTATATTTATATTTATAATTTATATTTATTAAATAATTAAAAATAAATTACTAATGCTTAGGTGTTTCGCGGGGTTGGGTCCGAACCGCTGACTATGTCCATCAACAAACAAAAGCATTCCTCTTCAAACCCGAACCACCCTTAGATCTTAATCCAACGGTCATCGTCTCGCGTCCACTTTATCATCACAAATCTACGCGACACCTAACATATTCTCCACTCTCGCCGGTGAAGCAATTAACGGAACCCTAACAACCATCACGATCATCTGTAAGCTACTTTTCCCCGTTCAATTAGAGGTATACATACATATACATATACATATTACATATATATGTATATTATGTATATGTATATATACGAATAACTAAATATATTCATACGTATCCTATATGACTATATTCATGAATTTGCTTATACGTTCCTGCCTGCTTTAATTGAAGCTAATTGTATAATTTGATTATTGCTTATACCTTTGTATGAGCTTACGATTAAATTGATTCAAAAATTGCTTACATTGTTATACAGTGAAAGATATTTGTACTGGAAATAGCTGAAAAGATGTTGTACTTTTGAAATAGATATTTGTTGTACCTTTTTATATCTGAATAAGATAAGACTTTGAAACTGATTTTATAAAAATGCTTATTTATTTTATGTCTGAATAAGATATAGATGCTAGGTTTTATTCTTACAATTTGTGTACATGTGTATGCATATACATTTACAGTCAATAAGTCATATGTAACTGATTCTGTGATGAATCATATGCAATTGAACATTGCAAATAATAATCAATAATAGAAGGATGATATATAAGCTTTAGGTACATTGTTGTACTATAACCTAAAAGGTTATGAGGTATCTTATTTATTTTGCCCAGTTGTTTTAAGATTTGTATATGTACGCTTATATGTATACGTATTGGCAGAGTTCTATATAATAATGTGGTTGAATAAGTAGGTATCATGTCACATCGTTTGGTAAGCAACATAAAACATGTTGGGATTTTTATATATTGCAGTGTAACTGTTGGTTCTCTTTTAGAAAATAATGTTGGCTTTGAACAGAGGATTATACACTTGAATAGAAGTATGTGATAAACCTAAATTAGGTTCATTTGTGTATGTTTATAGAAATAAATATTTAATTGGTTACTTAGATTAACCTCTTTAATGATATGGCTCTTGTAACGTTATCAACGCAATATATAAGCGGGTCACATCTTTGTTTAGTCTACCTTGTTATTATTATTTAATGCAATATGCAATATTACATTTCCTTAAGTAGGTAACTCCATGCTAGGTTTAGTTAAGTAATATGACCCAGAAGTTAAGTTTAAGCTCTTTGTTACTCGAGGTAGTATAAGTGAAGATCCTATCTGAATCATCAATGTTATTCCTTTATAGACATTGAAATTTTAACAATGCAATAATTCTGTACTGATCTATTACTGTGCAATATCTTTTGTATTTAATCTATCTGATTTTATTAAAATCTATTACAGCTGATGTAATATTTGTAATATATTTTCCTTTTATCGCAGCCGATTTTCTCTAGTGTTAACTGAGGAGCAAATTCATTAATGAAATTTAATAGCTGAAAGGATGTGAAAAATGTTCATACGAAGTGTGCTTAATTATGGATGTCGGATTAATGAGTGTTGAAGAGGAGACCATGGGTCAACATAGTGTTGCCTTTGATCGATTTGATGATACAAACGGTGGGCCCGAACCCTCTGGATTATCCACGTACCAAGAGAATAATATGAATACGGACCCACATGTTGGTTTAGAGTTTGCTTATATAGAAGCTGCCAATACTTTCTACAATGAGTATGCTAAACGGGTCGGGTTCACAACATGTGTTAATCAAATTATCCGATCCACATGTGATGCAACCCCTCCAGTGTGTGAATTTTTATGTACAGCATCAGGTGATGGCTGTAACGCTATGCTTAGAATCAAGTCAAAAAGTCAAAATAGCTGGGTTGTAACAAAATTTATAAAGGAACATAATCACCCAATCACAAATGTTCGTAAGTTGAATCACCGACGTCAAAAACGACAGCATTCTGGTACTATGTTAGGTTCTGTCCCTAATGGTGTTATGTATCTGTCTAAATGTCCTTCTATGGAATCAAATCGTGCAGTACAAATTGTTGATTCTATAATTAATTCTGTTAGGCAAACAAGTATCAAAAGGTCATTAGGAAAAGATGCTCAGAATCTTCTAGATTACTTCAGAAAAATGCAAGCTGAGAACCCGGGTTTTTACTACGCTATACAACTAGACGATGATAACCGTATGGCTAATGTGTTTTGGGCCGATGCTAGGTCTAGAACCGCTTATACCCATTTTGGTGATGCGGTTATATTTGACACAATGTACCGAGTGAAAAACTATAAAGTGCCATTTGCTCCATTTACTGGGATCAACCATCATGGTCAAACAATTTTGTTCGGTTGTGCATTGCTTCTAGATGAATCCGAATGTACATTTACATGGCTTTTTAAGACGTTTCTTGCTGCCATGGGTGATCGTGGTCCGGTATCTATAGTCACCGATCCCGAAAAATCGATACAAGCTGCAGTTGCAAATGTTTTCCCTGGGGCCCGCCACTGTATCAACAAGTGGCAAGTACTTAGAGAAGGTAATGAAAGGCTGGCACATGTTTGTCACATGCATCCTAATTTTCAGACTGAGTTATACAATTGCATTAACTTGACAGATACAATTGATGAGTTTGAATCCTGTTGGAACTTTATTATCGATAAATATGATCTTAGAAGTAATGATTGGCTGCAGTCAATATTCGATGTGCGACAACAGTGGGTCCCGGCATATTTTCGCGACACCTTTTTTGCTTTCAATCAGAGTTTTGAAAGTTCATTTTTTGATGGTTATGTAAACGAACACACTACTGTTCCTTCGTTCTTTAGACAGTATGAACGAGCTTTGGAAAACTCATTTGAAAAGGAAATAGAATCGGATTTCGATACTATTTGCACCACACCAGTATTGCGAACACCGTCACCGATGGAGAAACAAGCAGCAAATTCATATACAAAAACAATATTCTCAAAATTTCAAGAAGAGTTAGTTGAAACATTCGCGTACACTGCAAATAGGATCGATGGTGATGGTTCTGTAAGCACATTTAGGGTTGCAAAATATGAAGATAACCAGAAAGCGTATATCGTTTCTTTAAGTATTGCAGAATTAAGAGTAAATTGCAGTTGCCAGATGTTTGAGTGTTCAGGTGTTCTTTGCAGACATATTTTAACTGTTTTTACAGTGTCAAACGTTCTCACATTGCCATCTCATTACATTCTTAAAAGATGGACTAGAGATGCAAAATGTGACTATTCGATAGAATTATATGTAAAAGGGCATGAACCTGAGTCGTTAAGTATTCGTTACAACCAATTAATTCGTCAAGCTATCAAATTTGCTGAGGAAGGGTGTGTTACTCGAGATACGTTTAGTGTAGCAATGGGTTTTTTAAGAGAAGGTGGGAAAAAGGTGGCTGCTGCAAAGACAAATGTGGCTAGTTTTACACCGCGTAGTTCACAGGTTAATGTGGTTGGTTATGATAACCGTAAGACTGGGTCTACTGTACCTGATGTAACACCTTTGTTGTGGCCCCGCCAAGATGAAGTAACAAGACGGTTTAATCTTAATGATGGTGGACTTTTGGGTCAACCTGTTAATGATTTAAATCTCCCTCGAATGGCTCCCGTATCTCTTCGACGTGATGATGGCCATCATGACAACATGGTATGACATGATTTGTTAAGAGTGATCATTTTGATAATTCAATCTTGAATGGGCTGGGTGCAATGTGATTCATCTTTAATGGGTTGAATTGATTAATGGCTTGAAAGGAAGCTGGTCAAATGGGCTAAATTCCACAAGAACTCCTAAATCTTCTTTTTAAAAATTGTTGAACTATAAAAATCATTGTAATCATATATCACCAAGTAGGTATTTATTTATAATAAGATATAGAATATAAAAAGTATTTCGGTTCAACCTGGTATATCTTGACCCGTTGCCCCAACTACTTGTTCTACCACCTCTATGTATCATTCTTTAGTTAGTACGAGGGATTAGGCATGTAAACCAGCCGAGCCTAATCTATTTTCAAACTCGGGCTGCTTTTAAGCTCGGCTCGAAACGGATTGAGCTTGAGTAGCTTGCGAGTAAACTTGGCTCGTTTAACTAATACTGTATTTTTGTTTTGTACAGGCAACTCTTCCTTGTCTTAAGTCAATGACATGGGCAATGGAAAACAGAGCTTTGCCTCCAGCAAACAGGGTAGCTGTAATAAACCTCAAGGTATGCATTTCACGCTTTTATTTTTTAATATGCATAAACTTCTAGTTGCTTTTGAAGATATTCAGTGCATTACAAGAAACTGTAGTGAACATAAATTGGAAGACTAGTGGGAACTGTATTCAGACAGTTTAAAAAAAAATAGTGGGAAAATGCTTTTAAGATTCTCATCAATTACCATTTAGATTTCTGTTATATCAAACAAATTATTAGCCTAAGGCCTCACATTAAAAGAATGAAAAAACACTAAATGATTGAGTGCTCTCAATTACTTTTTACCAACTGTATTTCTTATACATATTATGCGTATTAGAACGAACAAAGTAACTATATCAAGTATTTATCTTTCAAATTGAAGGCTTTCAATGTAAATGCATATATTTGATTGGAACCTTTGATTTTTATTATCAGCATTATCGGTGATTTAACTATAATATCAAGTCCACGTCTGTATTGTGAAGTAATTGTGGGCCTTAATTAAAGTTTCCATAATCTATTCAGTAAATCTTCTACTAATCATTCCCCAACTTCTTTATAGTCATGTAAGTATGTAACTGATAAAATATTGAACCTTCGTAGCATATATTTATAATAACATAATTGACATATGTTTGTTTCTATTGACTACCGTTAACCTACATCTATTATAAAATTATATTTGATTCTGGTTTTCTATAAATCCATTTTAAATCTGCTTAAATGTGGAGACCCCCTAATCACTAGCTATTTATGGAAAAACATGAAATTTTGAGGTATTCTCTCATACTATATAGAAGTCTAAGAACAGGAAAATCTCATTATTGCACTTTGCACACTCCTCCCTTTAGTTAACCAGCTGCATTGCGTTTGTGTCAATTTTGCTTAATTGGCACTAAGGCATAAAAAGATTGTACTTTGAATATTTATGGAATTTCACTTCATTCCATTAAAATCCTGATGTTGAGATCTAAACCCCATTTAAAGTATTTGCCTACGTGTCAAAATCCTTAAAAACCTTCAATAAAGCCATATGAGGAGTCTTTTGAACACGTCATAACGATAGAAATAGACAAATACTCCATTTAATATTTTGAGTTGGAAGGTTCTCAGTCACATTTTATCTTTAAAGAGGTCGGTGCTTGTCTTCTTAAAAAGTCAATTTAATCTCATTTCCACCCCAACAATATACCAAACTCATGTGGAAGGCATAAAAAAGCATAATTTTTTTTTATTATATCTTTTAAGGATGATCAGTAATAGAGCACGTGAATATCATATCATTGCTGATTCCTGTAAGATACTGGTTATTTTATATAATTAGTTTTCTAATATAAAAATATTGCTATATGCAGTTGCAAGATTATAGAAGGACCCCACCAAGTGAATCTGAGGTTAAGTTTCAGCTATCTACAGTTACTCTAGAGCCAATGTTGAGGTCAATGGCTCACATCAATGAACAGCTCTCAGCCCCTGCTAATAGGCTTGCTGTCATTAATTTAAAGGTATGAAATTAAGATACTTTGTTTCCATTAGATGGGTCAAATTTTAGTACTGTTCAAAGTGGGTTGGACCAAGTTTGGTTCAACCCACAAACACTTATCTGCCTATTTTCAAAAGATTATATAAATAATTGATGAACTTAGTTATGATTTCAAATACAACAATCTGACTGTTGAATAAAATGATTTAGACCTTGAGTGACTTTCAATCTTTTGGCCCAAATGACCTTTCCTTCATTTACCTAAAATTTTCTAGTTTACCTGTCTGAGGTAAATCATAGCCCAAAATAATGGGTCAAAATTGTCACCTCTAATTTCAATAAAAAAGTGAATTTTTTGACAAAAACTATTGAAGTTAGAGGATTTTTTATAATTCTATCTTGGTTGTCTATTACATAAAGTAGGTTAGATGTCTTTTACACATTAATATCAGAACCATTAATAAAATAGGTTATAAAAAATTCAGCATCGTCTATTAGTTTAAGATGATAAGTTGTTGAAAAATATGAACTCACAATAAGAACATGTAACGAGTATCATAACCTGAGTTTGTATACTTTCATATATACCGTTGGTCTAATATGCTTTTGTGTTTCTAGCTTCAAGATACAGATACCACATCAGGAGAATCGGAGGTGAAGTTTCAGGTATCCAGAGACACATTAGGGGCTATGTTGAGATCAATGGCTTATATCCGTGAACAACTTTCAAATGCAGTAAGCTTTCAACCATTTAGCAGTATGTGCATTCTATATCTATATATTCTATATATTTGATTAAAACAGAAAAAAATAGTGTTCATATCTATGGATATTTACTTGCATCGTGTAATCTCTAATAAAGGTGGCAAGATGGGTAGGTCAGTTATAAAGGGTTGAAAGTGGCCATGATTTGGTATTGGTGAAACAGGTCAAAACTGGTTGACTAAACCACACACTTATCTGTTTCTTTTCATTTTTAAAAAGAAAATATAAGTAGTTATGCAGTAACCGTTATTACAAAAACCAATATCAAAGTAACATTTTTAATGATCAAATAATGTATTTACGAGTGCATTGATTTGTTCCCGTTTCGTAACATCTATTTTTATTTGACCTATTTGCAAAATAAAGTTATAAAACACAATTCAATTTAGCCCGTCATAAGTAAATGGGTTTCTGTTGACTTGCTGGTCTGCTACGTCAGATCAATGATGTTTTGTTATAGTTCTTATCCTCACTACATTGTTGTTGATCTTATTTGTTATTACTTATTACTATATTTAGTAGGTACATTATTCTACATTAGAAGCCATGGAATCATGTTTTATATGTATACTTTTACTTTTATTTAGACCATAGATAGATAGATGTATTGCATAGTAAGCTTACTACTTGGTCTTCGATATATCACTTAAAAATATGTTATGTCACCTGCTAGTTTTACGTTTTATACAAAGCCTTATATGTAATTTCAGTTTGTAGATACATTCCCAAATACGTTTTTTAAGAAAGATGAATCTATTTTGCAGGCTGAATCACCATCAGAAATGGCTTCAAAGAGACCAAGGAAATAAAGAACAATCCTCTTTTTAGTTCTATAACCAACCCAAAATACCAACAACAAATTTAAGTTTCTTTTTTTTGTTATTTTTATTTTTTATTTTTTTTATTATATACAAGTCAATTAAGTTATTAATCTAGTCTAATTACATATTTATGTTAGATTTGGAGCATTAAGATAGAAAAGGTGTTGTAGATTCTCACCAGTGAATTTTTGTGTGTTAGTCGCCATTGCTGATGTAATTTATTGTATATGCTTCCCAATGTTACCAATCGCTGGAGTTGTTGATAATAGTAATATGTTTTTTAGTTATTTAACTTAGTTTCAGGGTTCAAAGCATGATATTTCTCTTTTAAAACAATATGATTTGGTACGTATATATTGTAGATCTGATTTAAAGATCTCATATGTAGACACAATGGCGGAATCAAAAATTGTTTTTGAAGGGGCGGAAAATTGTTAACAGGTTTGAAATTGAAAATGACTACGCATTGTAAATTGTCAATATTGATCGGTAAAACAACTTAATAGCTTAAAATCGAACTTTAACTTGTTTTTTTTCCCAATCTAGGAACTACACTGTTTATTATAGTATATGTATAAATTTTATAATAAAATATAAGAATAAAAATTAAATCACCAACTTTAACTTATTTTCTACTAAGCTATAAACTGCAATGTCTATGTCTATTACTCCTATTATATTTATATACAGTAATATATATTGTCGAAAACTTAGCACTGTATAACAGAATAGGAAAACTTCATCCAAAAGATGAAGTTCAAATTATCACCACAGAAAAACTCAAAAAAACTTGGGGTGAATGAGTCGCAAAGGTATCATAAGTTACACAATTTGCTAATAAAGGTAATATGAGTTTTGCCGATGTCCGAAAAAGATTACGTGTTTTAATTTTTGCGTGAAAAGGATTATGATTTGAAAAATGTTGTAGGCTCCAAAAACTTTCTTACAAGGAGGAGACGTGCAACTTCGATGCATTGACGAAGAAGATGGCAGCTGATGAGCTGCTCGAAACAAAAAAATAACCATGAGGGTCGCCTCATGGACAACCCGCAGCCTTGGTAACAAGGCAAAAGGTCGTAATGCGGGGTAAATGGTTAGCTTATTTATGTGCAATTTTTGACCATTCAAGAAACCATGGCTAATGAGGTAACACAACTGATCAATCATATTTTTTAAAATGTGGAGATGATTGTAATATGGAAATGAATGTAATATGGAAAATCAGTCTTTTCAAGTTGTATAGGTAGGAGCACATGGACGTTGGGTGGGTTATTATCAATGTGGAGATGATGTCTTCAAGTTAACATATCATATGTAATGATATCATGTTGGCATTTTATTCATGGAATGTGATTTTTCATCAAGAGATTCATGAAGATTATTGGTGATCAAGTTCAATTTCAAAGTCTCTATGTCCTTAAAACGAAAGCTATAGCTCAAGTTCAAGATCATATGTTGTCATACTTTGGTTTTTCATGCGTGAATTTTCAAGACTTTTGTTTTGTGATCAATTTTTCAGTTGTACAATTCATTGGTTTAATTGTTTTCGTATGCAATCCGTACGGCTAGTTATACGAAGTGTTGTAACCAATGAGCGGATAAGCGGTTTCTCAATTGCTTGTACTCATTTTGAGCTTTTCCCTTATTTGATGAAAGACTGTCAATTTATTTAATTTCCTTGTTTTTCGTCAAAAAAATAAAAATAAAAATAAATGTGATGTATGCCAATTCTTTTTACTAGGTCAAAGTGACCACTTACATTACATATAGTTATTTTGTAAGCAAAGATCTTTTTTGTTATTAAATGGATCAAAATAACTACTAATGAATGGGCCAGTATATTTAGTTTCAAGCCCGCATGAAACTAAGCCCACACAATATTTATTTTTAGGGTTTTTTCCTTCTTAACTTGTAGATCTGTTGCAATTCGACGGTAGAGTTCTGATCAGTATTCCTTAATTTCACATTTTGCAATTTTCTTTATCCGCTTTAATATTATTGATTTTTTGCTATTAAGTATAGTTAATCTAATCGTATTTCGTGTTGAATGTTAAGAGGTTTCATGATTTGGAATTCGTAAGTTATATATGTCGTGATTTGCTGAATCATTTAAGTATTGGATCTGGATTTTATTTTTTTTTTAATATCCGATTCATTAGGTTAATCGTTGAATCTTCTGTTAAGTAGTTTTGAGGTTAATTGTTGAATTTTCTGTTAACTAGTGTCGAGGTTAATCGTTGAATATACTGTTAAGTAGTCTACGAAGTAAATTTATGATGTCTATCGTTGAATCTTCTGTTAATTTATGATGTTTAACTTACTGAACTTGAATTTAGGTGGATCTGTATTTCTCTTCATATATAGTTATCCTTTCTGTTAAGCGTTAGTGTTTATGATGATATGAATTTCTGTGGTGATGTTCTTTTCTGTTTTACAATAATACTTTAGGGTCATAATCAAAAGGGAAACACTTTTTTGGGCAAGTAAATTTCTTTTTTGAATTTTTTGGTTTTTTTTTTTTGAATTTTTTTTTTTCAAACATCAAAATTAGGTAAAAATATGAAAACATTCAATGCATTGAATGTTTTGATTCTGAGTTTATTTGCATCGTGTTGTTTTCATCTTGTGTGAAGTGTTTTTTTCGAAATTTAGCCCGATTTAGAGTTTAAGGTTTAGTGTTTTGGGTTTAGTCTCTAAACTCAAAACCCTAAACTCTAAACTGTTCGTGTTAAAATATTCAATCTAAACCCTAATTTTCAAACCCTAAACCCTAATTTCTAAACCTAAAACCCTATTTTCTAAACCCTAATAGCTAAACCCTAATTTTTAACCCCCTAATTTCTAAACCCTAATTTCTAACCCCTTAAAAAAAAACTCAGAATCAAAACATTCAATGCATTTTAGAGTTGAATGTTTTTATTTTTTTCTTCGAGCGCTTTACCGCCAAAATAATAACATTCTTCACAAAGTGTCTTTTTTAAATGTTCATAATTTCATGTGATCTTGATGCCTGAAAAAAAAAAAATCGAAAAAGACGAAAAAAACTTACTTCCCCCCAAAAAAGTGATTCCCTCTTGATATTATATATTACATATATATATATATATATATATATATATATATATATATATATATATATATATATATATATATATATATACACACATATACATACATACATATCGTGTTATGGCGAGTACTCGATTTATATTCTTTAAGTTTATAAGATGGACGACTAGGGGATGGGAACTCACCAGGAAATGATGTAGCCCTATTACGACAAATTCAATGATTGGTTTCAAACTGCTTTTGGCTCGCTGAAATCATCATAACGTTTTTGTTTGGAATAGTTGTTACGGTTTTAAGGAATGTACACTAGTTTGCTGTTTTCTTATTGGAGGTTGGATTACACCTAATAAATGGTGCTTTGGAAGGAGAGCAACAGAATCCGTGGAAACATACTAGCTAGAAACATGTTAGTTATTCTCCTTTTTCTTGGTTACAGCTTCTAATCATTTTTTTTATTACATAATACTACTTGATATGATATTTTCATGCAGTCGTTTGAATGATAAGTTCAAACTGTTGACATTGGTTTTTTCAATCGTGTTTTCATGTGGAAAAATTGTAGTGAAAGGCTCACCTATAACAGTGAAATTCTGTTTACTTCCTCTTTTGGACTTGTTAAATGGTTATCTACATGGTATTGGAATATTCTGGGTAACTCATGCCCCTACTATATGTCTTGTTTCACGCTTCTTTCTGTTGCCGCATATGTTTTTCTAGTGTTGGGTACTCTATCCATCGTATCTCGATTTCAAGGAGTGGTTGGTTGTTAGTGAGCATCCTTAATGAACAATCTTGAATAGCAGCCTTGATCAAATACGATTATATTGCTTACTATTCTTTTACCAAATAAAGATTAATATAGATTGATCAAATGCTGTTAAGACTTTGTGCAATGTTGTGGTAGTTTGACTTTAGTGAATCAAAATGAAAAGGTCAAGTTTTCAGTAAGGTTGTTGTTTTCATGGACCTGATTTGAATGATGTATGCAAATTTTAGTTTCAATGATGATACATGATGGATGGAATTGTGGTGAATGTTTGAAATTGATATAAGTTGGAACATTTGAACATTCTAAGTGAACCACAATTCCATTCATCAAGTACACATCATTAAAACTCAAATTTTTATACATCATTCAAATCAGGTCCATAAACTTGACCTTTTCACTTAGACTTACTAAAGTCAAACTACCAATACAATGCACCATAGTTTAACCGCATTAAAATTATATCTAATCTATAGAAATTGATCTTTATTTGGTTATAAATGCTGAATATTTAAAAACTGTAAAGGAGTACACAACAATATAACTAGCTTGTATTTGATCAATGCTGCTCATCAAAGCCGTTCATCAAGGATGCTCACTAACAACAACCATTCATGGAAATCAACATACCATGGATAGAGTATTACAATCATTAGGGAAACGTATGCACCAACAGCAAATGGAGTGAAACAAAACATATGACGGGGCCGTGGGTTATCCAGATTACACCAATACCAAGTAGTTATGACTCTTACCGGCCTCAAAAAGTCAATAAATAGCACTTCACAGTCATGGGTAAACCTTTCACAATAATCTTTGTGCATGAAAAGAGAATCGAAAATGCAGATGTCAACAGTTTAATTTTGTCATCCAAACGCCTGCATTAAAAGATAATATCAAGTACTCCTCATTAATTAAATTGTAATTAAAAAAAAATGATTAGCTGTTACCAAGAAAAAAGTGCATCGCTCACATGTTTCTAACGTTGAGTGTTTCCATGGAGTTATTCAGCTTCTGTTGCTCTCCTTTCAAAGCACCACTTAAAAAAGTGCAATCGCAACTTCAATTTTAAAACAACAAACTACAACAACCACCCTTAAAACCTTAACAACAATTTCATACAAAAACTCTATAATGATTCCAATAAGTCAAAAGTAGTTTGCAGCCTGTCATTGAATCTGTCTAGTTGATCTGCAACACTTCCTGATGAGTTCTCATCCCCAAGTCATACATTCATCATCTCATATCATTGAGAAATATGAATCGAATACTCATTATAACACATAATATATATGTTCATAAATAAATAGGTAAAATTATAGAGCATAGTATTGTGATGATTTAAAAATGTAAATTTTTGTTTCGGCTGGGTGAGCTTTAATGATTGCGAGCGATTAAAGAAGTATAGATTGATAAAGCGATTTATCAAACTTCTATTTATCAGTATGTGCATTCTGTCTATTTGATATATTGTTGGGGTGAAGTTTCAGGTATCCATATCCAGAGACACATTAGGGGCCATGTTGAGATCAATGGCATATATCCGTGAGCAGCTCTCAAATGCAGTAAGCTTTCAACTGTTTACCAGTATGTGCATTCTGTCTATTTGATTAAAACAGAATAATCGTGTTCATATATATATATGGATAATATACATGCATTGTGTAATCTCTAATAAAGTTTGCAAGATGGGTAGGTCGGTTATTAAGTTAAAACTGGCCATGATTTGGTATGGTGTAATAGGTCAAAACTGGTTGGCTTAACCACACTTTATGTTTCGTTTCTTTTTAAAAAGATTAAAGTAGTTATGCAGTAACTGGTATTACAAAAACCAATATCACTAACATTTTTTGAATGATAAATAAAGTTATTTACGAGTACATTAAAGTTTAACCAGACAGCCCATCTGATATGTTTCTGTTTCGTAACTTTTATTTTTATTTGACATTATATATACACAAAAGTTCAAATGAGAACCACGAAACAAACTGCAAGAACCAATCTTAACCATTAAATGTTTTGATCTATGGATGTAAATGAGGATGGGAAATTGGTTACTAGATAGAAACGCGAGTACCGTTTGATTAGGAAGAAAGGGTAACATGGTCCAATTGAATATAATTGTTTTGTTTGACCAACTGCATCTCCCTCACACCCACAAAATCTTTTCTTTCTTTTTCCTTCATCATCAGCCGTTAAATACCCTTTGTCGACCTTAATATATCGCCATCCTCTAACGCATCAAATTTTTTTTACCCAATTCCTATAGGTGCGCTTATGGAGATAATTTGTACAGATGATGATGAAAGGAATGAGATCGTATCCGGGATCCGATCTTTTTTTATTTATTATTGAAGACGATAAAAACGATGATGCAAGTGTAAGATGATGCCACCGCTGTTGTCGCTCCTCTGTTCCATGGTTAATGAAGAAGATTTATGTTCTGATTTAAAAAATACGATTCCTTAGCTTCGTCTTAGTACCAAAGCTTTACAATTAAATGTAATTCCTAAAATTACTGTGATCGATTTACAGGTTCGTTATATATCTACACTGAACTGTTCACTTGTTCAGGCCCGCGCAAGTGTTTGTATGTGCAGGCACGAGTGTTCACAAGTGCACATTAAATGTTCACGATGGTTGTTTTATATTTGCAAACAAGTTAAAATTGATATCCACAACATATGCACATAAGAACACATGTTTATTGGCTTCATGGTTTCATAACATCAGTACTATAGGACCAACATATATACATTATTATTATATGTTGTAGTTGTATGTTATATTAACAAATATCGATATCGATGAATAGAATAACGATGATGGTACTTTTCTTTTGCTCTAGGCTTAAATGAATAATGAGGTCGTCTACACATCATCACTCTATTATGACAACCATACAGGACCTGAACGAAGTTGGTACTAATGCTCACAAATGTTCATGTGTGCATATGAGAACACGTGAAAAATCACTGCACAATTTCTCCGATAACGAATTCATATGTGCACATTAGATCACCTTGATGAAGTTAACATGAACTGCTTGTTCAAGTGTGCACACGAAGTATACTAGATCATGTTAATGACGACCTGAACATGCTTGTTCATGTGTCCATATGAGCTCAACATGTTTCAATATGCACATAATAATGTAAAAAATAGTTTACATTAATGAAGTCGAACGTATGAACTACTAGTTCATGTCTGCATATGAACTAAATACGCTCGATATGCACATAATAATGTACAAATTTAAACACGTTAATGAAGGCGGAGATATGAACTGCATGTACGTTCATGTGCATATATGCACTTAGATTATGTGACATAATAATGGAAACTGCTGTAAAAATGAATCTATGTTTACGATAGTTATTATGTTGATATATGTGCACTTAGTTCACTTAATACATACATCAAAACTGGATGAACATATGTAAACAACAAAAAATCACGTATATGAAAACTAGTATTTTCATATGAAGATAACGAAAACAAGATGAACTGCAGATTGGTATTTGGAATCAATTTTATTATTGTATATTATTGTATTATATTTTATTATTTTATTCTTTATATATCTATCTATCTATCTATAATCTATAATCTATCTATCTATAACATGCTATGAATCAAGGGAGTGAATCTCATGTGGCGGCGTTCTGAGGTTTAATTTGGGCCCACACTAATGACATGTAAAATATGTAAGGATATTAGGATCCAAAACAACGCAAGTGATTTGTTAAATTGTATGGATCAAACTTAGTTTGGATGTTGGTTTATTTTTCTCATTCTTTGGTTCTAGGATGTTTCAGGTTATCCTTTTGGTTTGACGAGGGTTAAAGCTGGACATTTGTTTCTATGAGGTCCATGATTGCTTGAGGATCTAAAGTGAAGTCAAAGGGTGTGTTGTGTAACTTGGCTCGCTATATATCTGTCTCTTCTGTCTAGGGTTAGGGTACGAGAGTGCAGCCTTATTCAGACATTCTCTTTGTCTCTTTGATTTGCACTTGTCGATTGAAAGTGTGTTTGAGTTTTCATCCGTTTCTGTTTAATTGTGATCAGTCGTATTAGATCACAATCTTGGCACTTGTAATCTTGGCACTTGTAATCTTGGCACTTCGTTTCTTGCTCACTGTCTTTTATCATAGATTGGTTTTTGTGGTGTTTGGTGATTTGATTCATATTATTGGTGTTAAGAAGTGTTGAATTCTCATTTCTTTACATGGTATCAGAGCGTAGGCTCTCAGATCGATTGCTGGTTCTTGATTGATTCAGAAGAAAGAAAAAACCCCCAATTCAATTTAGGGTTAGGGTTGTTCTCTGCTTGGTTCTGTGCTGTAGATCTGGTTCTTCACTTGCTCCGCTGCTATTGTCTTTTCCTCTCAAAGATCTCATCCGTGATAGGGGAGTCTCGTATTTATTCATTGCTTTATATTTATCTGTTTCTGTGTGTTTACCCATGGTTGACTGAATCCCGGTGCCCAACTCTTGATCTGAGTTCCTTGAAACTCATGAATACCTGATCAAGCACTTGGTTGATTCAAGACCCCTGTTTTTCTTTTTTCCTTCTTGTATGTTTATCTGTTTTTGCTGTGTTTTGTTTTTTGTGCTTGTCTGTGGCCTTTTGTGGTTGTTTCTATCATGGGAGATGAAACTGCTATTACTCTGTAACAACCCAAACCAACCCGCGATTAAACCGTGTAAAATTACAAACAAACAAATTTTTTTTTGCTGAACTGCCACCTGGCGCGGCGCGCCATATAGGCCGCGCGGCGCGCCAAACCTGACTGTCCGGAAAGTCTTTAAATGCGAAAATGTTTGACTAGTTCCCGACGTATTTAGACAAAACGCTTTTAACCGCATGTTCAATATAATAAAACTAGCGCGTTCCATTAATAAAATTATGTTTACGAAGCGGGGCCCACATCGACCCAAATTACCCTTTAAGTATCGAAATACAATTTTCGACCATAAGACTTTTAATACAAAACAAAGCCGAGCATGGCGATTGGGGATACGCTACCCAATCCTAATAAATCCAAAAGCAAGCCTTCTACGCAAACTATGCAAGTCCTCTAATCCTCGCGCTTACCCGAGCCACCATCCGCATGCAATCTATAAAAAGAGTCAACAACGAGAGGGTAAGCTAACGCTTAGTGAATGATAATATACTACACACATATATATGTATAAAATGGACACGCCACAAAATAACAAATACCGCATACTGAGGCATCCATATAAGGCACTACACTAAGCATACCGTACAATCTCTAAGCAACGAGCTAAAGATACAACAACAATATAAGTTCACCAACGACGATGTGAACAACGCCAAATAGCTACACCCGGAGGGTTAGCTACAACACAACAATACATTAATATATAACAATAAAAACGAACAAGGTTAACACCTTAACCCGATACCGAGAACCAAATACCACAATGAAGATTGGCCGAACTACACGAGCCTTAGTAATCCGAAACCACACGAGATTACTATCTTCACAACATCGAGGTTGGCCGAACTACACGAGCCTTAGTAATCCGAAACCACACGAGATTACTACCTCAATAAGATGACCGAACTACACGAGTCACCATGAATCCGAACTACACGAGATTCATTTTGATAAGATGACCGAACTACACGCGTCATCGTGAATCCGAACTACACGAGATTCATTTTGATAAGATGACCGAACTACACGCGTCATCGTGAATCCGAACTACACGCGATTCACTTCTCCCACTCAAAACCCTTCGCCATTGGGGTTATATCATCCACATCACAACCACGTGTGATAGTGTACACACAAAACGTGTACCTCGCCAAAGGTGGTCAACCAAAACGCACAACCGTGCCAATTGGATCTAAACGCAAGTCTATCAAATCCACCTATATGTGAAGTGAGCTCTATAACCGAGAACCACTTCACCCGACCCGCACCCATCCTACACATACATATGCACATAGGATATTAACACTCACCTTGAAGTCTTGAAGAAAGCTTCCAAGTAAACCGCAACTCGCCAATGGAAAATACCTATTCCATTATCACAATTACAACAATACACTTAGAGTGGATTTACAAATCAACCCAATTCGTCACTTAGTGCAATTTCGACCCAAATGCACTTCCAAGCACAAACCGTGCCCAAAACTAACCAATAATCACTAACACAAGTGAGAATGGTCCTAATACGCCAATTAAACCCGAACTCAAGTGTTAAACAAGCGTCATACCCATTTTGACACTAAAACCCTAGTTTTGACCCATTAAGTCAAAATCTCACCATTTACAAGTTTTTACACCAAAACACATTTAACTTGGTTTTATACTTCAACTTAATCCATTTCAAGTTTATAAACCGCATTAAATCGCCAATTGGGTCATAATCACCACCAAACCCTAATTTGACCCAAAGTCAAAGTTAGTCAACAAAATAACCTTAAATGCGTTTCAATACTTTCATAATCACTAACTTAAGTGATTAAACTCAATTTCAAGTCCTAAACATGGCCAATTAGTTCACCAACCCAAAATCCACCAACAATTAACAATAAACCCAATTACTAGCATCACTAAACCCATTTCATCATCTAAAAGGGTTTTTCATCAAACTAACTCAAACCCTAACTTGAATATCAAATCAAATAGATGAAATTCGGAGTTTGAGCTTCCCAATACTACCACAACGTAGCTAGGAACGAAAGGAACAACTTTAGAACTCGAGCTTTTTATCCAAACGGCCTCCTTCTTCTCCAAAACTCTCTCTCTCTCTCTAGAATCTCTCTCTCTCTCTAGATAGTTGGGAGTGATGGATGGATGTGAATATCATCCAAAACTGATCCAAACCAGCTAATATGGCTCACAAATCCGGCCCCAAGTGAAATTACCCAATTGCCCTTCATTTAAAACTTTTAAAAAGGCTGAAAATTGCCTCAGCAGCAATCGGCGCGCCGCGCCAGAAGGTGGAGCGCCGCTCCAATTAACTGGAAATTGTGGTCGAGCCCAAAACAGGTTTCAGCAACTTGTTTTGGCCATAACTTTTCGACCGTAACTCCGTTTTCGATGAATCAAATATCGTTGGAAACGTAATAAGATATTCTATCCAATGGTAAGGCTTTGAAACATCAACTCAAACTTTATTTGGGTTTGAAAAGGTACGTACACACCTTGTACCTCAAACAACGTCCAGTATTCTTCGACGGTCGAGCAAGCAACACCTACATGCTGTGTACACTCCATTCTCACATCGTACACCTTAAATACATTATGTACAATAAATATTTGGGTCTTACAACTCTCCCCCACTTAGAATCGATCACGTCCTCGTGATCTTCTCCACTTAACCAATCTGGACCTACTCAACGATCCTCAATCATAAGTCCAATACGAATTATCCTAGACAATTCTTCCCAATGAATCACCTTTAACCACTAAAATCGTCACCCACGATTTATCAAAACCACAATCCGAGCACTAAAACCATGCTCCTACCCCAACATCGGGAGAAACTCAACTAATCTCGTACCGAGATATCAATCCCTTAGCGTACTATTACCGAGTACAATGCTAGAAGCAACCAAGTCTCAACCTAGGTTCAACAACTCGAAACGATGAAGACCGAACCAAACTAATCCTTACGGATCCCATCAATCAATAAACATCCATTGCAGTGCGCAATACGACCAATACGCAACTATCGTAACATCATAATCCAACGGTTAGAAACCGGTAGCGCCCAAGCGACTATGGCGACGCTAATCCCATGGTGTACAAAATCGACGATCGTCACACCCGTAACAACACGTGAGCGAAACACGGCTATCGCATCACTAATCACACAACACACAAAGGCTGGCCGAAAACACACGCGCCTTAGTGAATCCGAACTACACGCGACTCACTACCTTCACCACAACAACAATCGGGAATGGCCGAACTACACGCGCCATAGTGAATCCGAACTACACGAGAGTCACTATCCCGGAGGAATGACCGAACTACACGAGTCATTTGTGAATCCGAACTACACGAGACTCACTCCTCAATACAATGACCGAAACCACACGAGTCATTTGTGAATCCGAACTACACGAGATTCACTTCCACAACATCGAGGTTGGCCGAACTACACGAGCCTTAGTAATCCGAAACCACCCGAGATTACTACCTCAATAAGATGACCGAACTACACGAGTCACCATGAATCCGAACTACACGAGATTCATTCCAATAAGATGACCGAACTACACGCGTCATCGTGAATCCGAAAACACACGCGATCCACAATCTCAACACAGGAATGGTACTCGCATTTCCCACCGGTACTCGCATTTCCCGATAGTGTTACACCATACCGACATAACACTACTCCCTTGATGAAGTCAGCGGACCCCGAAGGTCATGCTCCACCAATCACAACACCGGATGAAGTCAGCGGACCCGAAGATCATGCTTCACCGATATAACACCACGCTCATGATGAAGTCAGCGGACCCCGAAGGTCATGCTCCACCAATCACGTATTCCCATGACGAAGTCAGCGGACCCTAAAGATCATGCTTCATCAAACAACCATACCATAATCGAGCAAGAACCACCTATACCAAACATAGGTACCAAACAATAATTCTCCACAAGAGAACCCGACACACACCTCCCTTAACCGGAGGATTTCACCTTGCTCGCCAAACACGTCCATTATCTCTCAACGAGATTTACCACGTTACCACCTCGGTGATGATTCAAATCCAAACCATAAGTACAATTTATCCGAAATTGTACTCTACCACAAATCGACCCAACCAGGTCTCGACAACATTTTTCGGATCTACCAATAGCATCATCCGAAATCTCACACTAAAACTTCCTCGTGCGGGAGTGTAACTCCCCCACTTAGAACCACGTTCCATATCCACAACTCGTACAACCGCACAATGCTACCACAGGTAGACTTTACCAACAATTGGGCTCACACGACCCATTACCACATCTTGCTCCAACCTTGAGCACACGAAGGATTTTAACCAACCCTTAAACACTTTGTACGAAAAGTGTACCGCAACACAATCGGAGTCGAACACCACACTAGTAGGTATAAAAGATTCACCTAATGTCGCGTCATAAAGACTCCATTACCAACACACATCGAGATTTAAAACACTCGATCTCAAGGGTTCCAACCAACCGACGAACCTCATGATTCGTCACTTCAACATCAAAGCGAACACGCGCTTAACAACCAAACACCAAAACCATTTCCGTGGCTTGGTAGAAACGTTTCCCAAATACTAAGGAATGCTTGGTTGCACCAAGTCTTACGCCCTTCGCCCGTCAATCAATCATCAACATAGGGTACTTCCATTAGGAACGTCACCCATAGCATAACATGCACAACAAAGGCAAGCAACTCAAACTCAAACGGCATTTAATAAATAATCAAAAGACATATTTATCTAAATTAAACGTACCTTAACGTCTCCTGGCCGCACCCGTCCCCGCTAACTTGGGACATTCCGACTTACGATGTCCTTCTTTTTGGCAATTGAAGCACACCATACCATCACCCTTTGGTACCGAACATTCCCAAGACTTGTGACCCCTCACGCCACAATTGTAACATCTAGCCGCACTAGAATCCAACATACCCGCTCGCGTACCACCCGTGCTCACACTCGGACCCTTAGCCCTCTTACTCGGAGCACCATAAGAAACGACCCTTCGCTCACTTGAAGGTTCACCCTTTTTCGATCGTGAATACAACTCGAAACCTCTAGCCAAGTCGAATAATTCCGAAAACGATTTCGCTTGACCCCGACTAATTTTACTTTTCAAGTCATCATTTAAGGTCCGATAGAAATCTCCCATCAACAAACGATCATTCCCCAAATACTCCGGACAAAAACGAGCCTTCGCCATAAAGGTCGTCTTGAGAGTACTCAAATCCATAGATCCTTGTCGCAAATTTCGCAACTCATTACGCAATTCCCACAAATCGGCCGAAGTCCGGAACTCCTCGAAGAATTCCTCCTTAAAGTCGTCCCACGATAAAGCCATAAACGTCTCGCCACCGACAAGATCAATCTTACTATCCAACCAATCCCTTGCCCTACCCCGCAACAAACTCGTAGCGAGTCTCGTCTTTCTCTCGGGAGGGCAATCGATAGTACGGAAACACCCTTCGACGTCCGAAATCCAAGTTGTGCTTATCAAAGGATCCGGCTTTCCGTCATACATCGGGGGTTTAGTCCTCATGAAGCTCTTAAGATAACGCTCCATTTCACCACTACTTTGAAGTTCGGAATACCTCCTTTCCATTCTTTCTTCTAACGCACCCATTTGCTCCGCAACGGCGACCGCAACCCTAGTGTTAAACTCCGCGTCATTCGCCTCGGTCTTGTTTCGCGTCGTCATTCTAAAGAATGCAAAACGATTAGTCCACGAACGTGTAAAACCGTACGCACGACACAGCCCCATCTTGCTAAACACTCATCGTACATCACTTGTTAGACACGATTTGCACCCGTAATAAGGTTTGCAAGTTCTTATTACGCACACATGCCGCATCGACTCGTTAGTACAACGACCGTCTCGCTCGATGATATACACAAACACAACCAAAATTCTACGCGGTACAAACACACGCGAGAATTGTTATCACAACACAACAACATATTAATAATATCCCCATTACTAATATAAACGTTAGTCAACCTATAGCCAAGCCACTAACCAAACCCATTCCGACCCGTAATCCTACAAGTCCCGCAACAAATTTAGCACACACAAAAGTCTAAGTCTAGGCACCTATCTCAAGTCACCTAAATCCCTTAGACCATGCTCTGATACCACTTGTAACAACCCAAACCAACCCGCGATTAAACCGTGTAAAATTACAAACAAAAAAAAAAAATTTGCTGAACTGCCACCTGGCGCGGCGCGCCATATAGGCCGCGCGGCGCGCCAAACCTGACTGTCCGGAAAGTCTTTAAATGCAAAAATGTTTGACTAGTTCCCGACGTATTTAGACAAAACGCTTTTAACCGCATGTTCAATATAATAAAACTAGCGCGTTCCATTAATAAAATTATGTTTATGAAGCGGGGCCCACATCGACCCAAATTACCCTTTAAGTATCGAAATACAATTTTCGACCATAAGACTTTTAATACAAAACAAAGCCGAGCATGGCGATTGGGGATACGCTACCCAATCCTAATAAATCCAAAAGCAAGCCTTCTACGTAAACTATGCAAGTCCTCTAATCCTCGCGCTTACCCGAGCCACCATCCGCATGCAATCTATAAAAAGAGTCAACAACGAGAGGGTAAGCTAACGCTTAGTGAATGATAATATACTACACACATATATATGTATAAAATGGACACGCCACAAAATAACAAATACAGCATACCGAGGCATCCATATAAGGCACTACACTAAGCATACCGTACAATCTCTAAGCAACGAGCTAAAGATACAACAACAATATAAGTTCACCAACGACGATGTGAACAACGCCAAATAGCTACACCCGGAGGGTTAGCTACAACACAACAATACATTAATATATAACAATAAAAACGAACAAGGTTAACACCTTAACCCGATACCGAGAACCAAATACCACAATGAATATTGGCCGAACTACACGAGCCTTAGTAATCCGAAACCACACGAGATTACTATCTTCACAACATCGAGGTTGGCCGAACTACACGAGCCTTAGTAATCCGAAACCACACGAGATTACTACCTCAATAAGATGACCGAACTACACGAGTCACCATGAATCCGAACTACACGAGATTCATTTTGATAAGATGACCGAACTACACGCGTCATCGTGAATCCGAACTACACGAGATTCATTTTGATAAGATGACCGAACTACACGCGTCATCGTGAATCCGAAGTACACGCGATTCACTTCTCCCACTCAAAACCCTTCGCCATTGGGGTTATATCATCCACATCACAACCACGTGTGATAGTGTACACACAAAACGTGTACCTCGCCAAAGGTGGTCAACCAAAACGCACAACCGTGCCAATTGGATCTAAATGCAAGTCTATCAAATCCACCTATATGTGAAGTGAGCTCTATAATCGAGAACCACTTCACCCGACCCGCACCCATCCTACACATACATATGCACATAGGATATTAACACTCACCTTGAATTCTTGAAGAAAGCTTCCAAGTAAACCGCAACTCGCCAATGGAAAATACCTATTCCATTATCACAATTACAACAATACACTTAGAGTGGATTTACAAATCAACCCAATTCGTCACTTAGTGTAATTTCGACCCAAATGCACTTCCAAGCACAAACCGTGCCCAAAACTAACCAATAATCACTAACACAAGTGAGAATGGTCCTAATACGCCAATTAAACCCGAACTCAAGTGTTAAACACGCGTCATACCCATTTTGACACTAAAACCCTAGTTTTGACCCATTAAGTCAAAATCTCACCATTTACAAGTTTTTACACCAAAACACATTTAACTTGGTTTTATACTTCAACTTAATCCATTTCAAGTTTATAAACCGCATTAAATCGCCAATTGGGTCATAATCACCACCAAACCCTAATTTGACCCAAAGTCAAAGTTAGTCAACAAAATAACCTTAAATGGGTTTCAATACTTTCATAATCACTAACTTAAGTGATTAAACTCAATTTCAAGTCCTAAACATGGCCAATTAGTTCACCAACCCAAAATCCACCAACAATTAACAATAAACCCAATTACTAGCATCACTAAACCCATTTCATCATCTAAAAGGGTTTTTCATCAAACTAACTCAAACCCTAACTTGAATATCAAATCAAATAGATGAAATTCGGAGTTTGAGCTTACCAATACTACCACAACGTAGCTAGGAACGAAAGGAACAACTTTAGAACTCGAGCTTTTTATCCAAACGGCCTCCTTCTTCTCCAAAACCCCAAATCTCTCTCTAGAATCTCTCTCTCTCTCTCTCTAGATAGTTGGGAGTGATGGATGGATGTGAATATCATCCAAAACTGATCCAAACCAGCTAATATGGCTCACAAATCCGGCCCCAAGTGAAATTACCCAATTGCCCTTCATTTAAAACTTTTAAAAAGGCTGAAAATTGCCTCAGCAGCAATCGGCGTGCCGCGCCAGAAGGTGGAGCGCCGCTCCAATTAACTGGAAATTGTGGTCGAGCCCAAAACAGGTTTCAACAACTTGTTTTGGCCATAACTTTTCGACCGTAACTCCGTTTTTGATGAATCAAATATCGTTGGAAACGTAATAAGATATTCTATCCAATGGTAAGGCTTTGAAACATCAACTCAAACTTTATTTGGGTTTGAAAAGGTACGTACACACCTTGTACCTCAAACAACGTCCAGTATTCTTCGACGGTCGAGCAAGCAACACCTACATGCTGTGCACACTCCATTCTCACATCGTACACCTTAAATACATTATGTACAATAAATATTTGGGTCTTACATACTCTCATTAACAAACTTGACTTTGGTGACCCTTTGTACCTTCATGCCAGTGATACCACTGGTACACCCCTTATTGCTATAAAATTAAAGGGAACTGAAAATTACAATATTGGAGCAGATCTATGCTCCTTGCTTTGGCCACTAAAAATAAAGTTTGCTTTGTTGATGGCACACTTGCTAAAAATGAAAATGATCCTGTCCTTGTCAGTCAATGGGAAAGGTGCAACTCAGTTGTCCTGTCTTGGGTCTTGGGGTGTCTTTCTGAAGAATTGTATTCAGGACAAATTTTTTCAAATCTGGCATCTGTTGTTTGGAAAGATTTAAAAGAAACCTATGATAAAGTGGATGGGTCAATGACCTTTAAACTACATCATCAAATTAACACTTTGAAACAAAATGGTAACACACTCTCTGAATATTATCACAAACTTACTTCTCTATGGAAACAATATGATGCCATGACCTCTATTCCTGCCTGCACATGTGGTGCTGGTGCCTGCACATGTGCTGCAGGCATTGCCTCAAAAAATCTTATCAACCAACAAAAACTTATGCAATTTTTAATGGGCTTGGATGATGACTACATGGCCATTAGGAGTAATTTGTTAATGAGGGACCCTTTACCTGATGTTAAAGTTGCATACTCTGTTGTGTCACGGGAAGAGTCTCACAAATCTGTTACTTGTGGGGACAAAGGTTCTAAAATGCATGCCACATCTTTTGTTGCTCAAACTAATAGTGTGTCCAAAAACAACAACTTTTCTGGGAATAGGGGGAGTTCTAATAATAATAATAACTTCACCAAAGGTCCCAATCCCAACTATCAATGCAAAAAATGTAATAAACTTGGCCACACTATTGATAGATGTTATGAAATCATTGGGTACCCTCAAAACTTTCAAAAGAAATCTAGTTGGTCCAATGGTGGGGGTAAATCTGGATCTAATAAATATGTCCCTAAGGCAAACAATTCATCCATTTCTAAGGATACTCCTGGCACATCCAACCCCTCTGGCACACCTGCTCCTAGTGTACCAACCTCTTTTTCAAGTGAGCAAATGATGAAACTCCTCAGTCTTATTAATGAAAAACCTGGTAATGGGATTGGACACTCCAACATGGCAGGTATCATACTTAACAAAAGCATAAAGTTTAACTCAAATTTCACTAAGTTTTTTAATGCCAATGCCACTAAGACTAAAAGAAACATTAGTCAGGGTTGGATAATTGACTCAGGAGCCAGTCAACATATGACTGGTTTTGATATCCTCTTAGAAAACATTGTTGATGTGTCTGACCTCAAACTCACTGTGGGTCATCCAAATGGAACACAAGCCAAGGTTGTCAAAATTGGTGATCTTAAACTAACAAATGATCTTGTTTTATTTGATGTGCTTGTGATCCCTGAATATTGTGTGAGTTTGATGTCTGTTCACAAGTTGTCAAGGGATAGTGGGTTGACTGTTAGCTTTAATGACTCAAAATGTTATATTCAGGACTTGAGGAAGATGATTACTAAAGGAATTGGAAATGAACATGATGGTCTTTATCTTTTTAATGTTATAAAACAGGAAAGTAACTGTGTGTCTTCTAAAACTGTTTGTTATTCCTCTTCTCAACTTTGGCATTCTAGATTAGGACACCCCTCTAATAAAGTGTTAAACATTTTAAAAGGAAAACTTGATTTAAAAGATGACCTCAAAGATAAACCTTGTGATGTTTGTCATAAGGCAAAACAAACAAGGGAAGCTTTTCCTTTAAGTGAATCACAAATCCGAAAAACTTGGAGACTTAATTCATTTAGACCTATGGGTTCCCTTCAGAATTCAAAGTAGAGAGGGGTATAAGTGGTTTTTGACCATTGTTGATGACTATTCTAGAGCTGTGTGGGTGTTTTTGAAATGTCCCGTTCTTATTGATTAAAAACGTTCCATATTAATTGATTTCGTTGCGAGGTTTTGACCTCTATATGAGACGTTTTTCAAAGACTGCATTCATTTTTAAAACAAACCATAACCTTTATTTCATAAATAAAGGTTTAAAAGCTTTACGTAGATTATCAAATAATGATAATCTAAAATATCCTGTTTACACACGACCATTACATAATGGTTTACAATACAAATATGTTACATCGAAATCAGTTTCTTGAATGCAGTTTTTACACAATATCATACAAACATGGACTCCAAATCTTGTCCTTATTTTAGTATGCAACAGCGGAAGCTCTTAGTATTCACCTGAGAATAAACATGCTTTAAACGTCAACAAAAATGTTGGTGAGTTATAGGTTTAACCTATATGTATCAAATCGTAACAATAGACCACAAGATTTCATATTTCAATACACATCCCATACATAGAGATAAAAATTCATTCATATGGTGAACACCTGGTAACCGACATTAACAAGATGCATATATAAGAATATCCCCATCATTCCGGGACACCCTTCGGATATGATATAAATTTCGAAGTACTAAAGCATCCGGTACTTTGGATGGGTTTTGTTAGGCCCAATAGATCTATCTTTAGGATTCGCGTCAATTAGGGTGTCTGTTCCCTAATTCTTAGATTACCAGACTTAATAAAAAGAGGCATATTCGATTTCGATAATTCAACCATAGAATGTAGTTTCACGTACTTGTGTCTATTTTGTAAATCATTTATAAAACCTGCATGTATTCTCATCCCAAAAATATTAGATTTTAAAAGTGGGACTATAACTCACTTTCACAGATTTTCACTTCGTCGGGAAGTAAGACTTGGCCACTGGTTGATTCACGAACCTATAACAATATATACATATATATCAAAGTATGTTCAAAATATATTTACAACACTTTTAATATATTTTGATGTTTTAAGTTTATTAAGTCAGCTGTCCTCGTTAGTAACCTACAACTAGTTGTCCACAGTTAGATGTACAGAAATAAATTGATAAATATTATCTTGAATCAATCCACGACCCAGTGTATACGTATCTCAGTATTGATCACAACTCAAACTATATATATTTTGGAATCAACCTCAACCCTGTATAGCTAACTCCAACATTCACATATAGAGTGTCTATGATTGTTCCGAAATATATATAGATGTGACGACATGATAGGTCGAAACATTGTATACGTGTCTATGGTATCTCAAGATTACATAATATACAATACAAGTTGATTAAGTTATGGTTGGAATAGATTTGTTACCAATTTTCACGTAGCTAAAATGAGAAAAATTATCCAATCTTGTTTTACAAATAACTTCTTCATTTTAAATCCGTTTTGAGTGAATCAAATTGCTATGATTTCATAATGAACTCTATTTTATGAATCTAAACAGAAAAATTATAGGTTTATAGTCGGAAAAATAAGTTACAAGTCGTTTTTGTAAAGGTAGTCATTTCAGTCGAAAGAACGACGTCTAGATGACCATTTTAGAAAACATACTTCCACTTTGAGTTTAACCATAATTTTTGGATATAGTTTCATGTTCATAATAAAAATTATTTTCTCAGAATAACAACTTTTAAATCAAAGTTTATCATAGTTTTTAATTAACTAACCCAAAATAGCCCGCGGTGTTACTACGACGGCGTAAATCCGGTTTTGCGGTGTTTTTCGTGTTTCCAGGTTTTAAATCATTAAGTTAGCATATCATATAGATATAGAACATGTGTTTAGTTGATTTTAAAAGTCAAGTTAGAAGGATTAACTTTTGTTTGCGAACAAGTTTAGAATTAACTAAACTATGTTCTAGTGATTACGAGTTTAAACCTTCGAATAAGATAGTTTTATATATATGAATCGAATGATGTTATGAACATCATTACTACCTCAAGTTTAGTAGGTAAACCTACTGGAAGTGACAAGAAATGATTTAGCTTCAAAGGATATTGGATGGCTTGAAAGTTCTTGAAGTAGGATCATGACACAAAAACAAGTTCAAGTAAGATTTTTACTCGAATTAAGATAGTTTATAGTTATAGAAATTGAATCAAAGTTTGAATATGAATATTACCTTGAATAAGAAAGATAACCTACTGTATATAACAAAGGTTTATTGATCTTAGATGATTACTTGGAATGGATTAGAAAGCTTGGAAGTAAATTAGTAAACTTGAAGGGATTTTTGAAGTGTTCTTGAAGTGTTCTTCCTATGATGATTATAGCTTGATTCTTGAAGTGATTTTTGATGAAGATGATGATTAACTACTGGAAAAATACGTTCATAATAGTGTGTGTGTGTGTGTTGAGAGAGAATTAGAAAGAGAATTGGAAGTGAAATGGAGTGAATGATGAGTGGTAATTGGTGAGTGGTGAGTGGGGTTAAAAGGAGTTCTAGTTAGTTGACTAGCTCATGGTAGAAGTTAAAATTGATTAATCATGCATGACATAATCAAGATTGGAATCCCATGCTAGTTCCTATTGGTATATACCCATAGTAAGTACGTTTTGAAGCTGTGTATAATAGGGGTAAGAATACGACTAGAATTCTTGATGAAAGAAAAGAATGGAAAAGTAACTGTAACCATTTTCGTTAAGTATGAGTGTTTTGATATATGTCTTGAAGTATTCCAAAAGTATTTTAATACATCTAAATACACTACATGTATATACATTTTAACTGAATCGTTAAGTCATCGTTAGTCGTTACATGTAAGTGTTGTTTTGAAACCTTTAAGTTAACGATCTCAATTAATGTTGTTAACCCATTGTTTATTATATCTAATGAGATGTTAAATTATTATATTATCATGATATTATGATATATTAATATATCTTAATATGATATATATACATTTAAATGTCGTTACAACGATAATCGTTACATATATGTCTCGTTTCGAAATCCTTAAGTTAGTAGTGTTGTTTATATGTATATAACTCATTGTTAATATACTTATGGAGATACTTACTTATCATAATCTCATGTTAACCATATGTATACCCATATATATATCGTCATGTCGTTTTTACAAGTTTTAACGTTCGTGAATCGCCGGTCAACTTGGGTGGTCAATTGTCTATATGAAACATATTTCAATTAATCAAGTCTTAACAAGTTTGATTACTTAAAATGTTGGAAACATTTAATCATGTAAATATCAATCTCAATTAATATATATAAACATGGAAAAGTTCGGGTCACTACAGTACCTACCCGTTAAATAAATTTCGTCCCGAAATTTTAAGCTGTTGAAGGTGTTGACGAATCTTCTGGAAATAAATGCGGGTATTTCTTTTTCATCTGATCTTCACGCTTCCAGGTGAACTCGGGTCCTCTATGAGCATTCCATTGAACCTTAACAATTGGTATCTTGTTTTGCTTAAGTCTTTTAACCTCACGATCCATTATTTTGACGGGTTCTTCGATGAATTGGAGTTTTTCGTTGATTTGGATTTCATCTAACGGAATAGTGAGATCTTATTTAGCAAAACATTTCTTCAAATTCGAGACGTGAAAAGTGTTATGTACAGCCGCGATTTGTTGAGGTAACTCAAGTCGGTAAGCTACTGGTCCGACACGATCAATAATCTTGAATGGTCCAATATACCTTGGATTTAATTTCCCTCGTTTACCAAATCGAACAACGCCTTTCCAAGGTGCAACTTTAAGCATGACCATCTCTCCAATTTCAAATTCTATATCTTTTCTTTTAATGTCAGCGTAGCTCTTTTGTCGACTTTGGGCGGTTTTCAACCGTTGTTGAATTTGGATGATCTTCTCGGTAGTTTCTTGTATAATCTCCGGACCCGTAATCTGTCTATCCCCCACTTCACTCCAACAAATCGGAGACCTGCACTTTCTACCATAAAGTGCTACAAACGGCGCCATCTCAATGCTTGAATGGTAGCTGTTGTTGTAGGAAAATTCTGCTAATGGTAGATGTCGATCCCAACTGTTTCCGAAATCAATAACACATGCTCGTAGCATGTCTTCAAGCATTTGTATCGTCCTTTCGCTCTGCCCATCAGTTTGTGGATGATAGGCAGTACTCATGTCTAGACGAGTTCCTAATGCTTGCTGTAATGTCTGCCAGAATCTTGAAATAAATCTGCCATCCCTATCAGAGATAATAGAGATTGGTATTCCATGTCTGGAGACGACTTCCTTCAAATACAGTCGTGCTAACTTCTCCATCTTGTCATCTTCTCTTATTGGCAGGAAATGTGCTGATTCGGTGAGACGATCAACTATTACCCAAATAGTATCAAAACCACTTGCAGTCCTTGGCAATTTAGTGATGAAATCCATGGTAATGTTTTCCCATTTCCATTCCGGGATTTCGGGTTGTTGAAGTAGACCTGATGGTTTCTGATGCTCAGCTTTGACCTTAGAACACGTCAAACATTCTCCTACGTATTTAGCAACATCGGCTTTCATACCCGGCCACCAAAAATGTTTCTTGAGATCCTTGTACATCTTCCCCGTTCCAGGATGTATTGAGTATCTGGTTTTATGAGCTTCTCTAAGTACCATTTCTCTCATATCTCCAAATTTTGGTACCCAAATCCTTTCAGCCCTATACCGGGTTCCGTCTTCCCGAATATTAAGATGCTTCTCCAATCCTTTGGGTATTTCATCCTTTAAATTTCCCTCTTTTAAAACTCCTTGTTGCGCCTCCTTTATTTGAGTAGTAAGATTATTATGAATCATTATATTCATAGATTTTACTCGAATGGGTTCTCTGTCCTTCCTGCTCAAGGCATCGGCTACCACATTTGCCTTCCCCGGGTGGTAACGAATCTCAAAGTCGTAATCATTCAATAATTCAATCCACCTACGCTGCCTCATATTCAGTTGTTTCTGATTAAATATGTGTTTAAGACTTTTGTGATCGGTATATATAATACTTTTGACCCCATATAAGTAGTGCCTCCAAGTCTTTAATGCAAAAACAACCGCGCCTAATTCCAAATCATGCGTTGTATAATTTTGTTCGTGAATCTTCAATTGTCTAGACGCATAAGCAATCACTTTCGTTCGTTGCATTAATACACAACCGAGACCTTGCTTTGATGCGTCACAATAAATCACAAAATCATCATTCCCTTCAGGCAATGACAATATAGGTGCCGTAGTTAGCTTTTTCTTCAATAACTGAACCGCTTTCTCTTGTTCATCATTCCATTCAAATTTCTTCCCTTTATGCGTTAATGCAGTCAAGGGTTTTGCTATTCTGGAAAAGTCTTGGATGAACCTTCTGTAGTAACCAGCTAGTCCTAAAAACTGGCGTATGTGTTTCAGAGTTTTCGGGGTTTCCCACTTTTCAACAGTTTCTATCTTTGCCGGATCCACCTTAATACCTTCTTTGTTCACTATGTGACCGAGGAATTGAACTTCTTCCAACCAAAATGCACACTTTGAAAACTTAGCGTACAATTCTTCCTTCCTCAATACTTCTAACACCTTTCTCAAATGTTCACCGTGTTCTTGGTCATTCTTTGAGTAAATAAGTATGTCATCAATGAAAACAATGACAAACTTGTCAAGGTATGGTCCACACACTCGGTTCATAAGGTCCATGAACAAAGCTGGTGCATTAGTTAAACCAAACGGCATGACCATAAACTCGTAATGACCGTAACGTGTTCTGAAAGCAGTCTTTGGAATATCATCTTCTTTCACCCGCATTTGATGATACCCGGAACGTAAGTCAATCTTTGAATAAACAGACGAGCCTTGTAGTTGATCAAATAAGTCGTCGATTCTCGGTAGTGGGTAGCGGTTCTTGATGGTAAGTTTGTTCAGCTCTCGGTAGTCGATACACAACCTGAATGTACCATCTTTCTTCTTGACAAACAAAACAGGAGCTCTCCACGGTGATGTGCTTGGTCGAATGAAACCACGCTCTAAAAGTTCTTGTAATTGGCTTTGCAGTTCTTTCATCTCGCTGGGTGCGGGTCTGTAAGGAGCACGAGCTATTGGTGCAGCTCCTGGTACAAGATCTATTTGAAATTCAACGGATCGCTGTGGGGGTAATCCCGGTAATTCTTTCGGAAATACATCGGGAAATTCTTTTGCAATGGGAACATCATTGATGCTCTTTTCTTCAGTTTGTACTTTCTCGACGTGTGCTAGAACATCATGGCAACATTTTCTTATTAGTTTTTGTGCCTTCAAATTACTAATAATATGTAGCTTCGTGTTGCCCTTTTCTCCGTACACCATTAAGGGTTTTCCTTTTTCTCGTATAATGCGAATTGCATTTTTGTAACAAACGATCTCTGCTTTCACTTCTTTCAACCAGTCCATACCGATTATCACATCAAAACTCCCTAACTCTACTGGTATCAAATCAATCTTAAATGTTTCGCTAACCAGTTTAATTTCTCGATTCCGACATATATTATCTGCTGAAATTAATTTACCATTTGCTAATTCGAGTAAAAATTTACTATCCAAAGGCGTCAATGGACAACTAAATTTAGCACAAAAATCTCTACTCATATAGCTTCTATTCGCACTCGAATCAAATAAAACGTAAGCAGATTTATTGTCAATAAGAAACGTACCCGTAACAAGCTCCGGGTCTTCCTGTGCCTCTGCCGCAATAATATTGAAAACTCTTCTGCGGCCTTGTCCATTCGTGTTCTCCTGGTTCGGGCAATTTCTAATAATGTGGCCCGGTTTTCCACATTTATAATAAACTACATTGGCATAACTTGCTCCGACACTACTTGCTCTGCCATTACTCGTTCCGACACCATTTGTTCCTTTCGTTCTATTAACCCCTGGTCCGTAGACCTCACACTTCGCCGCGCTATGACCATTTCTTTTACACTTGTTGCAAAATTTGGTGCAGAACCCCGAGTGATACTTTTCACACCTTTGGCATAGCTGCTTCTGATTGTTGTTGTTGTTGCGGTTATTATTGTTGTTGGGATGATTGTTGTAGTTGCTGTTGTTGTTGTTGTTGTTGTTGTTGTTGGGCCATTTGTTGTAGTTGCGATTGATGTTGCGATTGTTGGGATAATTGTTGCGATTATTGTTGTAATTGCTGTTGTTGTTGTATTGGTGATTCTTATCACCGTTTTCCTCCCACTTTCTTTTGACTTGCTTCACATTGGCCTCTTCAGCAGTCTGTTCTTTAATTCTTTCTTCAATCTGGTTCACTAGTTTGTGAGCCATTCTACATGCCTGTTGTATGGAGGCGGGCTCGTGTGAACTTATATCTTCTTGGATTCTTTCCGGTAATCCTTTCACAAACGCGTCGATCTTCTCTTCCTCATCTTCGAATGCTCCCGGACACAATAGGCACAATTCTGTGAATCGTCTTTCGTACGTGGTAATATCAAATCCTTGGGTTCGTAACCCTCTAAGTTCTGTCTTGAGCTTATTGACCTCGGTTCTGGGACGGTACTTCTCGTTCATCAAGTGCTTGAATGCTGACCACGGTAGTGCGTACGCATCATCTTGTCCCACTTGCTCTAGATAGGTATTCCACCATGTTAACGCAGAACCTGTGAAGGTATGCGTAGCATACTTCACTTTGTCCTCTTCAGTACACTTACTTATGGCAAACACCGATTCGACCTTCTCGGTCCACCGTTTCAATCCGATCGGTCCTTCGGTTCCATCAAATTCCAAAGGTTTGCAGGCAGTGAATTCTTTGTAGGTGTATCCTACACGATTTCCTGTACTGCCAGATCCAAGGTTATTGTTGGTATGTAGCGCAGCCTGTACTGCGGCTATGTTTGAAGCTAGAAAAGTACGAAATTCCTCTTCATTCATATTCACGGTGTGTCGAGTAGTCGGTGCCATTTCCTTCAAAATAGTCAAATGGAACAAGTTAATCATACAGAATATTAAGAGTAGTTAATAGTATTTCGTAGCATAATATGAACTCATTTATAAAAGCTTTTTCTTCATATTAGCGTTTTATAAGTTTAAATTCGGGTAGTACCTACCCGTTAAGTTCATACTTAGTAGCTAATATACAATTCAACTACTACAATTCTATATGAAAAACTGATTGTAATAATATTTCGCGTTCAAACTTTTATACAATATTTTACAAACTTACAATACCGCTTATTTTACATAAAGCATGAAATATAGCACACAATAACTTTGATACAAGATAGTTGTGAAGATAATTCTAGCTAGTACACAAGTCGTTCAGCAAAGGCAATAAAGACACGTAATTCATACGTCCAGAAACAAGTCATGCATTCTGGTTTTACTAGGACTACTTCCCATCCTTGGTCTTGTGGAACATAACCGTTATGGCCGTTGATAAGACAGCATGTTGTAACGTCGTCAAAGGGACGAGGGTTACGTAATGACCAACAGTCTCGTAATAACCTAAAAACCTCATTTCTTACCCCAATTACCAACTCCGTCACTTGTGGGAACGTTTTGTTTAATAGTTGTAGCCCGATATTCTTGTTCTCACTTTATTGAGAAGCGAACATTACTAACCCGTAAGCATAACATGCTTCTTTATGTTGCATGTTAGCAGCTTTTTCTAAATCACGAAGTCCTATATTCGGATATACTGAGTCAAAATAATTTCTTAACCCGTTGCGTAAAATAGCATTTGGGTTCCCCGCAATATATGCGTCAAAGTAAACACATCGTAACTTATGGATTTCCCAATGTGATATCCCCCATCTTTCGAATGAAAGCCTTTTATAAACTAAGGCATTCTTGGAACGTTCTTCGAATGTCTTACAAACTGATCTCGCCTTAAATAGTTGTGCCGAGGAATTCTGACCGACTCTAGACAAGATTTCATCAATCATGTCTCCGGGTAGGTCTCTTAAAATATTGGGTTGTCTATCCATTTTGTGTTTTTATACTGTAAAATAGACAAGAGTTAGATTCATAAAAAAATACTTATTAATACAAGCAATTTTTACATATATCATAAAGCATAAGCACACTATATTACATATATTACACCACACGAATACAACTATCTTATTCCGACTCGCTCATTTCTTCTTGTTCGGTTTTGGTTCGTTTTGCCAAGTTTCTAGGGATATATGATGTTCCCCTAATACGAGCCGTCATTGTCCACATTGGTTTAGAAAAACCTGGTGGTTTAGAGATTCCTGGGTCATTGTTACAACTTAAGGACTTCGGGGGTTGACGATACATATAAAGTTCATCGGGGTTGGAATTAGATTTCTCTATTTTTATGCCCTTTCCCTTATTATTTTCTTTTGCCTTTTTAAATTCAGTTGGGGTAATTTCTATAACATCATCGGAATTCTCGTCGGAATCCGATTCATCGGAGAATTGGTAATCCTCCCAATATTTTGCTTCCTTGGCGGAAACACCATTGACCATAATTAACTTTGGTCGGTTGGTTGAGGATTCTTTTTTACTTAACCGTTTTATTATTTCCCCCACCGGTTCTATTTCTTCTTCCGGTTCCGACTCTTCTTCCGGTTCCGATTCTTCTTTCGGTTCCGACTCTTCTTCCGGTTCCTCTTCGGGAACTTGTGAATCAGTCCACGAATCATTCTAATTTATATTTGACTCTTCATTATTATTAGGTGAGTCAATGGGACTTGTTCTAGAGGTAGACATCTATCACATAATATCAAACACGTTAAGAGATTAATATATCACATAATATTCATATGTTAAAAATATATAGTTTCCAACAAAAATGTTAAGCAATCATTTTTAAAGAAAACACGGTCGAAGTCCAGACTCACTAATGCATCCTAACAAACTCGATAAGACACACTAATGCAAATTTTCTGGTTCTCTAAGACCAACGCTCTGATACCAACTGAAATGTCCCGTTATTATTGATTAAAAACGTTCCATATTAATTGATTTTGTTGCGAGGTTTTGACCTCTATATGAGACATTTTTCAAAGACTGCATTCATTTTTAAAACAAACCATAACCTTTATTTCATAAATAAAGGTTTAAAAGCTTTACGTAGATTATCAAATAATGATAATCTAAAATATCCTGTTTACACACGACCATTACATAATGGTTTACAATACAAATATGTTACATCGAAATCAGTTTCTTGAATGCAGTTTTTACACAATATCATACAAACATGGACTCCAAATCTTGTCCTTATTTTAGTATGCAACAGCGGAAGCTCTTAGTATTCACCTGAGAATAAACATGCTTTAAACGTCAACAAAAATGTTGGTGAGTTATAGATTTAACCTATATGTATCAAATCGTAACAATAGACCACAAGATTTCATATTTCAATACACATCCCATACATAGAGATAAAAATTCATTCATATGGTGAACACCTGGTAACCGACATTAACAAGATGCATATATAAGAATATCCCCATCATTCCGGGACACCCTTCGGATATGATATAAATTTCGAAGTACTAAAGCATCCGGTACTTTGGACGGGGTTTGTTAGGCCCAATAGATCTATCTTTAGGATTCGCGTCAATTAAGGTGTCTGTTCCCTAATTCTTAGATTACCAGACTTAATAAAAAGGGGCATATTCGGTTTCGATAATTCAACCATAGAATGTAGTTTCACGTACTTGTGTCTATTTTGTAAATCATTTATAAAACCTGCATGTATTCTCATCCCAAAAATATTAGATTTTAAAAGTGGGACTATAACTCACTTTCACAGATTTTTACTTCGTCGGGAAGTAAGACTTGGCCACTGGTTGATTCACGAACCTATAACAATATATACATATATATCAAAGTATGTTCAAAATATATTTACAACACTTTTAATATATTTTGATGTTTTAAGTTTATTAAGTCAGCTGTCCTCGTTAGTAACCTACAACTAGTTGTCCACAGTTAGATGTACAGAAATAAATCAATAAATATTATCTTGAATCAATCCACGACCCAGTGTATACGTATCTCAGTATTGATCACAACTCAAACTATATATATTTTGGAATCAACCTTAACCCTGTATAGCTAACTCCAACATTCACATATAGAGTGTCTATGGTTGTTCCGAAATATATATAGATGTGTCGACATGATAGGTCGAAACATTGTATACGTGTCTATGGTATCTCAAGATTACATAATATACAATACAAGTTGATTAAGTTATGGTTGGAATAGATTTGTTACCAATTTTCACGTAGCTAAAATGAGAAAAATTATCCAATCTTGTTTTACCCATAACTTCTTCATTTTAAATCCGTTTTGAGTGAATCAAATTGCTATGGTTTCATATTGAACTCTATTTTATGAATCTAAATATAAAAAGTATATGTTTATAGTCGGAAAAATAAGTTACAAGTCGTTTTTGTAAAGGTAGTCATTTCAGTCGAAAGAACGACGTCTAGATGACCATTTTAGAAAACATACTTCCACTTTGAGTTTAACCATAATTTTTGGATATAGTTTCATGTTCATAATAAAAATTATTTTCTCAGAATAACAACTTTTAAATCAAAGTTTATCATAGTTTTTAATTAACTAACCCAAAACAGCCCGCGGTGTTACTACGACGGCGTAAATCCGGTTTTACGGTGTTTTTCGTGTTTCCAGGTTTTAAATCATTAAGTTAGCATATCATATAGATATAGAACATGTGTTTAGTTGATTTTAAAAGTCAAGTTAGAAGGATTAACTTTTGTTTGCGAACAAGTTTAGAATTAACTAAACTATGTTCTAGTGATTACGAGTTTAAACCTTCGAATAAGATAGTTTTATATATATGAATCAAATGATGTTATGAACATAATTACTACCTCAAGTTTAGTAGGTAAACCTACTGGAAGTGACAAGAAATGATTTAGCTTCAAAGGATCTTGGATGGCTTGAAAGTTCTTGAAGTAGGATCATGACACAAAAACAAGTTCAAGTAAGATTTTTACTCGAATTAAGATAGTTTATAGTTATAGAAATTGAATCAAAGTTTGAATATGAATATTACCTTGAATAAGAAAGATAACCTACTGTATATAACAAAGGTTTCTTGATCTTAGATGATTACTTGGAATGGATTAGAAAGCTTGGAAGTAAATTAGTAAACTTGAAGGGATTTTTGAAGTGTTCTTGAAGTGTTCTTCCTATGATGATTATAGCTTGATTCTTGAAGTGTTTTTTGATGAAGATGATGATTAACTACTGGAAAAATACGTTCATAATAGTGTGTGTGTGTGTTGAGAGAGAATTAGAAAGAGAATTGGAAGTGAAATGGAGTGAATGATGAGTGGTAATTGGTGAGTGGTGAGTGGGGTTAAAAGGAGTTCTAGTTAGTTGACTAGCTCATGGTAGAAGTTAAAATTGATTAGTCATACATGACATAATTAAGAGTGGAATCCCATGCTAGTTCCTATTGGTATATACCCATAGTAAGTACGTTTTGAAGCTGTGTATAATAGGGGTAAGAATACGACTAGAATTCTTGATGAAAGAAAAGAATGGAAAAGTAACTGTAACCATTTTTGTTAAGTATGAGTGTTTTGATATATGTCTTGAAGTCTTCCAAAAGTATTTTAATACATCTAAATACACTACATGTATATACATTTTAACTGAGTCGTTAAGTCATCGTTAGTCGTTACATGTAAGTGTTGTTTTGAAACCTTTAAGTTAACGATCTCAATTAATGTTGTTAACCCATTGTTTATTATATCTAATGAGATGTTAAATTATTATATTATCATGATATTATGATATATTAATATATCTTAATATGATATATATACATTTAAATGTCGTTACAACGATAATCGTTACATATATGTCTCGTTTCGAAATCCTTAAGTTAGTAGTCTTGTTTATATGTATATAACTCATTGTTAATATACTTATGGAGATACTTACTTATCATAATCTCATGTTAACCATATGTATACCCATATATATATCGTCATGTCGTTTTTACAAGTTTTAACGTTCGTGAATCGCCGGTCAACTTGGGTGGTCAATTGTCTATATGAAACATATTTCAGTTAATCAAGTCTTAACAAGTTTGATTGCTTAACATGTTGGAAACATTTAATCATGTAAATATCAATATCAATTAATATATATAAACATGGAAAAGTTCGGGTCACTACAGTTTTTACTTAAATCCAAAGATGAAGTCTATACAAATTTGTGCCACTTTGTTGCACTTCTTGAAAATCAATTCAATACTAATGTCAAAACCTTGAGAAGTGATAATGGAACTGAATTTATTAACAATAAGTTTAATGACTACACAGCCAAAAAGGGAATAATTCATCAAACCTCATGTCCTTACTCACCACAACAAAATGGTGTGGTTGAAAGGAAACATAGGCACTTGCTTAATGTAGCAAGAGCCCTAATGTTTCAAGGGGGATTGCCTTTAAATATGTGGACTGAATGTGTTTTGACTGCTTGTTATTTGATCAACAGGACCCCCTCATCTGTGCGAGCTGGAAAGACCCCTTATGAGTATGTTTTTAAAAAGGAACCTAGTCTCTCAAATTTAAGGTGTTTTGGTTGTTTAAGTTATGCTTCTGTTTTAAACCCTAATGACAAGTTTTCCAATAGGTCTGAAAGGTGTATTTTGATTGGTTTTTCAAATGAAAAAAAGGGTTACAAGTTGTATAGTCTTAACAACAAAGTTGTGTTCTTTTCAAGGGATGTAAAATTTTATGAAACAGTTTTTCCATACAAAATGAAAGAATTTGCTGTTCAAACTGATGAAAATCAAATAAATCATTCAAACCTTTTTTGACAAAATGTTTTGGGACAACCATAACACTGAAAGTCCCAATGATGAAGGGAGACATGTGCATGATGGTGATGGCAGTAGTGAAAATGATCATGTCTGTGATCATGGTCCTACAGCAACACCAATGGATTCTATTCCATCTCCTGAGGGCAATGATGTCACTGATAATACTGTTCCTATTTCTGAACCACATCATAATCTAAGGAGGTCTACCAGGGAAGCACAAATGCCAAAGAAATTTGATGAGTATGTTGTTGAAGGGAAAGTCAAATATGGGGTTGAAAGGGTTGTTAATTACTCCTTACTTGACAAAGAAAATTTTTGTTTTATCTCAAACCTAAACAAGTCTTATGAACCTAAAAATTACAAGCAGGCTTGTTTAGATAAGAATTGGGTTGAGGCCATGAACTTAGAAATGGAGGCCTTAAATAGGAATAACACCTGGACCATAACTGAACTACCTGATGCTAGAAAACCCATTGGGTGCAAATGGATATATAAAATTAAATACAAAGCCAATGGTGAGATTGAGAGATACAAGGCCAGACTTGTTGCTAAGGGATATAGTCAAAAGGAGGGAGTAGACTATGATGAGACCTTTTCCCCCGTTGTTAAGCATGTTACTGTAAGGTGCTTAGTCACTCTTGCTGTTCAAAATGGCTGGAGTTTATTTCAACTTGATGTTAACAATGCTTTTTTATATGGTGATCTTGAAGAAGATGTCTACATGACTCTTCCTGAGGGATACTATCCTGATAATAACAAGAATGTGTGCAAACTGAACAAATCTTTATATGGTTTGAAACAAGCCCCCAGGCAATGGAATGCCAAACTTAACTCTGCTTTAATTGAAAATGGTTTTAAACAAAGTACCAGTGACTATTCTTTATATGTTAAGAATGTTGATGATGTTTTTATTGCTTTGCTTGTATATGTGGATGATATTGTGATAACTGGAAATAACTTGCATGAGATTGAAAAGTTCAAAACTTATTTAAAAACTAAGTTCCTAATAAAAGATCTTGGCAAGCTGAAATATTTCTTGGGAATTGAGGTTTTAAACACTGATGATGGTATATGTATGTCACAAAGGAAATATTGTTTGGAATTATTAAATGACTATGGTATGTTGGGCTGCAAACCCATCAGTACACCTATGGAACCAAACATGTGTTTTGCATGTGACCCAAGTCCCAATGATAGACCTCTTGACAACATTACTGAATACCAGAAACTTGTTGGCAGATTAATCTATCTAACCCTCACTAGGCCTGACATCTCCTATTCTGTGCAAGTTCTAAGCCAGTATATGGACTCCCCTTTACAGTCTCACTCTGATCTTGCTTTCAGAGTTTTGAGATACCTGAAGGGGTCCCCTGGCAAGGGTCTGCATTTTGGAAAAAACAATAATTTTTCTCTTAAGGCCTATTGTGATGCTGACTGGGGGAAATGCAAATTAGATAGAAAATCTGTCACAGGGTATTTGGTTTATTTTTGTAATTCATTGGTCTCTTAGAAAAGTAAAAAACAAGCTACAATATCCAGGTCGTCCACTGAATCTGAATATAGGGCCATGGGTTCAACAGCTTGTGAAATTGTTTGGATCAAAAATATGCTCCAAGATCTGTGTATTAACATTGATCTTCCTGTTGAACTTTACTGTGATAACTCATCTGCTCTGCAGATTGCTGCGAACCCTGTTTTCCATGAAAGAACCAAGCACTTTGAAATTGATGTTCATTACATAAAGAATAAGGTTTCATGTGGTCTAATTAAAACTGTCAAAATTGAGTCTGAAAAACAACTTGCAGATATTTTGACAAAAGGCTTGGGTTCAAAACAACATGAGTTTTTAACAAAAGGGTTGGGTTTAAAAGATATGTTCCAAACATAAGTTTGAGGGGGGATGTTAAATTGTATGGATCAAACTTAGTTTGGATGTTGGTTTATTTTTCTCATTCTTTGGTTCTAGGATGTTTCAGGTTATCCTTTTGGTTTGACGAAGGTTAAAGCTGGACATTTGTTTCTATGAGGTCCATGGTTGCTTGAGGATCCAAAGTGAAGTTAAAGGGTGTGTTGTGTAACTTGGCTAGCTATATATCTGTCTCTTCTGTCTAGGGTTAGGGTACGAGAGTGCAGCCTTATTCAGACATTCTCTTTGTCTCTTTGATTTGCACTTGTCGATTGAAAGTGTGTTTGAGTTTTCATCCGTTTCTGTTTAATTGTGATCAGTTGTATTAGATCACAATTTTGGTTCTTGTAATCTTGGCACTTCTAATCTTGGCACTTCGTTTCTTGCTCACTGTCTTTTATCATAGATTGGTTTTTGTGGTGTTTGGTGATTTGATTCATATTATTGGTGTTAAGAAGTGTTGAATTCTCATTTCTTTACATGATTCAACAAGATCACTCACCGATAGTAATTCTACAAGATTACTAACCCACTTAATGAACGAAAGATTATAAATGCAAGAAATGTAAATCGACACAAGAGATAACGTGGTTATATGCAATCTTTGTGATCGCTTTAGTCCACAGACTAACTAGAGAATGTATTTACTGAATATTTGTGGTGTGTTTACAATGAGTTACAAGAGGGTCTATTTATAGAATGGTTTAAAGAGTAAGCTAAAAAACAATTCCTTGAAGCTTCATGTGAGTTTCCTGACAGCTTCATGGAAGTTACATGTGAGTTTCCTGACAGCTTCGTAGAAGCTACATGTGAATTTCCTCACAACTTCGTGGAAGCTACATGTGAGTTTCCTAACAACTTCGTAGAAGCTACATGTGAGTTTCCTAACAACTTCGTGGAAGCTTCGTGTGAGTTTCCTGGAATCTTCCCTCTAATTGTTTAAAGTTCTTCATATCTCCAACAATCTCCCACTTGGAGACTTTGAACAAACCCAACCTTCGTCAACCCAAAATATCAACGATCTAACCAAGAACGTTAAACCACCATTATACCGCCAAACTCCATTTGGGACACGCACACTCAACATATACTTCGGATGAGCAGACTTTCGATACAAGGTCTTCAACACTACTTGTTAGAATTGAAACATTAACTCTCTAATTCTCTAGTTGGGGTCTTCTCTCATCAATTCATTAGAAGACCAATTGAGGTAATATAAAACCTCAATTTCTCTGTCGTAACAACCTTAGTAAACATATCAGCAGGATTCTTCGTACCAAGGATTTTCTCCAATAATAAAGTACCATCATTTATATGTTGTCAAATAAAATGATACCTTATCTTGATGTGTTTCGTACGACTATGAAACACCGGATTCTTCCCAAGATGTATTGAACTTTGATTATCACAATACAAGACGCAATAGTCTTGTCTTTTACCCAACTCACCTAAGAAGTTCTTCAACCAAACAAGTTCTTTAGAAGCTTCTGCAATAGCCATATATTCGGCCTTGGTAGTTGACAAAGTAACACTCTTTTGTAGTCGAGAGATCCAACTAACCACCGTCTTCCCTATTGTGAAAACATAACCCGTATTGCTTTTCCCCGAATCATCACATCCACCCAAATCAGCATCCGCATAACCCCTAAGTATGAGATTGTTTTTGGAGAAACACAATCCCATATTAGAAGTACCTTTCAAATAACGAAGCAACCATTTGACCGCTTCCCAATGCTCTTTCCCCGGATTAGACATATAACGACTTACAACTCCCACACTGCTTGAGCAATATTGGGTCTTGTACAAACCATGGCATACATAATACTACCCACGGCCGATGCATATGGAACCTTTTCCATATCCGTTTTGTCTTTTACCGTCTTTGGTGATTGACTTTTTGATAACTTAATCGTGCTACCCAAAGGCATAGAACAAGCCTTTGAATTCTCCATATTAAACCTCTCTACTACTTTCTCAATATATTTAGATTGAGACAAGTATAGAGTACCTTTCACACGATCACACAATACTCATGCCAAGTATTTGCCTAGCACCACCAAGATCTTTCATCTCGAATTCACGGGAAAGTAATCCCTTCAACTTGTTAATTTCGGACATGTTGGAACCTTCAATTAACATGTCATCAACATACAACAATAAGATTATATAAGAAGACTTTAGTTTCTTCAAGTAGCAACAGTGATCCGCTTCACATCTTAAGAAACCAATCTTCTTCATAAAATCATCAAACTTCAAGTACCATTGCCGAGGTTCTTGCTTCAATCCATACAAACTTTTCTTTAGCTTACAAACCCACTTCTCTTTACCCTTTACCTCAAAGCCCTCAGGTTGCCTCATGTAGATCTCTTCAACAAGATCACCATGCAAGAATGCGGTCTTCACATCTAGTTGCTCTAGATGTAAGTCTTCGGATGCAACCATAGAAAGTACCAAACGAATAGTAGTCATCTTCACCACCTGTGAAAATATCTCTTGGTAGTCAACTCCTTTATTTTTTTGAAAGCCTTTAACCACCAAACGAGCCTTGTATCTTTTCTTGACATCCAACTCATTCTTGATTCGATACACCCATTTACTTTGCAATGCCCTTTTATCATGAGGTAACTTCACTAGTGACCAAGTTTTATTCTTCTCAAGTGACCCCATCTCTTCTTTCATGGCAAGCTCCCATTGTATGGATTCTTTTGTCTTCCTTGCCTCAAAGTAACTTTCGGGTTCACCATTCTCGGTATAGAGCAAGTAGTTTGCTGATGGAGAATACCTAGGATTAGGTTTGGGCACTCTAGTCGAGCGTCTTAGTGTAGGAGTAACCGAAATGGTTGGACCGGTTTCATTTGTATCCTCCTCATCACTAGAACTCGTACTATGTTCGAAATCATCACCGCTTTCTGAACCATCCCCATCATTAGCATTTTCCGACGCCTCACCGTTCATTGGCAATTCATTATTTCCCGTATTCCCACTAGAACCTGTAAGATCATCAATAGAAACATCGTCAAAAGTAACATGACCCAGTTTAGGACTCCCCGTTTCCGGTTTGCCATAGACCGAATCTTCATCAAAAGTAACATCGCGAGAACGAATTACTTTTCTAGCCTCGTTATCCCAACAACAATAACCCACTTCATCCGACCCGTAGCCAATGAAAATACACTTCTTTGACTTAGCTTCAAGCTTGTCTCTATCCGCATCTTTGGTCTTCACATATGCATTACACCCAAAGATCCTAAGGTGACCATAACTCACCTTCTTACCTTGCCATTCTTCCTCGAAAATTCGGAAACCCAACGGTGTTGAGGGTCCCCTATTTATCAAATAAGCCGCCGTGTTAACCGCATCCGCCCAAAACATTTTAGGCAAACCGGCATGTAGTCTCATACTCTTAGCCCTTTCATTTAACGTACGATTCATACGTTCGGTGACCCCATTGTGTTGCGGTGTCTCTGGTACCGTTTTTAACATTATAATACCGAGCTTTGCACAATGGTCTTTAAACTCAAGACTACCATATTCCCCTCCATTATCCGACTTCAAGCACTTGACCTTCAAGTTAGTCTCATTTTCTACCATAGCTTTCCACTTCACAAATGTATTAAATACATCAGATTTAGCTTTAAGAAAATAAACCCATACCTTTCGAGTGGAGTCGTCAATGAAGGTGACATAATAGCGAGAACCTCCATGTGATTCTACATTGGTTGGACCAAACACATCCGTATGAACAAGCTCCAATTTCTCCAACTTAGGAGCATTTCCCGATTTCCCAAAAGTCACCTTCTTTTGCTTCCCGTATACACATGGTTCGCAAAATCCAAGTTCTACCTTTTTCAAATCTGGAATTCTCCCGCTCGAAACAATCATCTTCATACCCTTCTCACTCATATGCCCGAGTCTTCGGTGCCATAGAGTTGATTTGGACTCAACATTAACCGTAGCAACCACCGTGTCTTCATCAAACACTTCAACCATATAAAGAGTTCCCCTTTTATGTCCACGAGCCACGACACAACTACCCTTAACCACCTTCCATTGGCAGTTTTCAAAAGTAACCGCGTTACCTTCATCATCTAATTGACCAACCGAAATAAGTTTCCTTTTTAATTTAGGAATGTACCTTACGTTTTTCAAGGTCCAATTAGAGCCAAGAGTAGTCTTCAATACAACATCTCCAATGCCCTCTATAGTGAGTTGTTTGTCGTCCGCTAATCTCATCTTGCCTTGATATGAACGAAAATTATTCATCATGCTTTTAACATGAGTAGCATGAAACGAAGCTCCCGAATCCAAAATCCAAGACTCCATAGAATTTTCAACACTACATAAAAGTGCATCATCACTTTTTTCCTCGGTCAAGTTCACACCTTTCGCCGGACCATTTTTACAATTCCTTTGAAAGTGTCCTTTTTGATTGCAACCCCAACAAACAGCTTCACTTCTATCTTTCGATGGATACCTCTTCTTAGACTTCTTTCTACCCTTCTTCTCACCGCGATCAAATTTCCTACCACGGTTGTCGGTACTTAACAAAGAACCGGATGTCGATTTCCCCGAGTTTCTCCTACGAGTATCTTCACCAAGAATCAAATCCCTTATTCCTTCAAACGCTAGCTTAGTAGTTCCCGTAGAGCTACTAACTGCGGTAACCGTACCCGACCAACTTTCCGGTAATGATTAAAGCAAGATTAGTGCCTTTAACTCATCATCAAACACAATATCTACCGATGCTAACCTCGATATGATGTTGTTGAACTCGTTGATATGATCCGTTGCACTCGTACCTTCCTTCATCTTCGTATTGAACAATTGTCGCATGAGAAAAACCTTATTAGAAGCGGTAGGTTTCTCATACATGTTAGAGAGTGCTTTCAAGCAAGCAAACGTCGTCTTCTCATTCACAACGTTGTATGCAACGTTCTTAGCAAGTGAAAGACGAATCGCTCCCAAAAGCTTGACGATCCAAAAGCGTCCAATCGGCATCGCTCATGCTTTCAGGCTTGGTCTCTAACAGAGGTTGATGTAGCTTCTTTTGATACAAGTAATCTTCAATTTGCATCTTCCAAAAGCCAAAGTCTCTCCCATTGAATCGGTCGATTCTAAACTTTCCGTCTTCCGCCATCGTACCCAAAGTCGAAACCTTGAACTCTGATACCAGTTGTAAGGATATTAGGACCCAAAACAACGCAAGTGATTCAACAAGATCACTCACTGATAGTAATTCTACAAGATTACTAACCCACTTAATGAACGAAAGATTATAAATGCAAGAAATGTAAATCGACACAAGAGATAACGTGGTTATATGCAATCGTTGTGATTGCTTTAGTCCACGGACCAACTAGAGAATGTATTTACTGAATATTTGTGGTGTGTTTACAATGAGTTACAAGAGGGTCTATTTATGGAATGGTTTAAAGAGTAAGCTAAAAAACAATTCCTTGAAGCTTCATGTGAGTTTCCTGACAGCTTCATGGAAGCTACATGTGAGTTTCCTGATAGCTTCGTGGAAGCTACATGTGAATTTCCTCACAAATTCGTGGAAGCTACATGTGAGTTTCCTAACAACTTCGTGGAAGCTTCGTGTGAGTTTCCTGGAATCTTCCCTCTAATTGTTTAAAGTTCTCCATATCTCCAACAAAATATACACTAATTCCTATATTAAAAAAAATACATCGGGTAATACTTTACATGCATTTCAATTAGGGTTTCAATTTAGTTTATTCATATCTCAAAAAGTTACTCCTTCGTCAAAAAATGTATTTGGATATGGGCATGCCTCAGGCCGTTCCTTTGGCTATGTTAGAATCCGACCATCGTCATCATCATTTGAAGAAATCATCACGAAGTATTTGTAACAGATCGATCAAACAAATCGATGAACAATTCAATTTCACAGATTAACCGCGTAAGTTTCTAATTTATTTCATTCGCTAAAAACAGTTAAGTTTTAAATTATTGATTTTGTAATTGTTTAATTGAATCATTTGTTTAGATTATTAATTTTCCCAAAAAAGATCCGAACAATTTCGATCACTTAAGTTCGATTCACAAACCAATTAGTCGCTTCAAGCAAACCTTGATCAAAAGAGTGGTAAAGGATTCAATTTAAACTATGAAGACCCAAAACTTCTGAAACCCAAACCTCGCATCTCGAACACTTTTTGTCCCTGCGGCGACCGAATCATGAATATGCTTTACTTTCGTTGATTTGACGAAAGAAAAGAAAGATCCGACACTACCCATATTCGAAGAAGAACAAGCCACATCAAAACCTCACCAAATAGTTCGACAACATCCACAACACTAATTTTTGAAAGAAATCTTCACCAGAATCCCGGTTATTTCAAACCAAGCAAACTGAATAAAAACTCTCGGCCAAGTCAACAAACTGTGCAACCAACAAGAAATCATTAGACCCGTACTACGGAAAGAACTCGACTTCGTTTCTCTCGGTCTTCCCACAAAAATGGGACGCCAAAAAATTTGAAGATTTTGTAATTAAAAATAAAATAAATATGAGGTATTTATGGTGATAAAATATATTTAAATTAATTAAACTAATAAATAAAAAGAGATATAATCGTTGGATTTTAACGGATTATAATATATCTTGCAACTAAATTCCTCGTGCGTAAAGATTTTTTAAATCGACATAAACCTTGACGGTGACTCTAAGGGCGATGAGGACGATGACAGATCTAACGCCGCATTGCTGGGCGTGTGTCTAGGCATCCTGGACGAAAGGCGCGTTGGGAGTGGTCTAACTTGAATTGTTTTGCCTACAATCAAACATATTTCTTATCTTATCTCAGTTGAGATTTATTGCGACTCAAAGTTTGTAAAAGTCGATATACTTCATTAAGAAATTGTTTTACGATTCAAGAAACATTAAAATATTATTAAATCGCAACCTTGTTTTTTAACGGTTCTCGTCGATCTTAATTTGTAATTTTTAATTAAAAATAATTATAAATTTTGAATTAGAAGATTTGGTTGATGTTTTGAATTAAAAATAAATAATGAATAATATAATATATATATATAAGTTAAGATATCTATCTATATTATATTATACTATATTATATTATATTATTATTATTATTATTATTATTATTATTATTATTATTATTATTATTATTATTATATATTATATGATAACAAAGTTTTAATTCACCTAATCTTTTAAAAAAAAAAAAACTTAAATGGGTAAAAAGTGACCCTTAGATTAACAAGTTATTTTTAATCTTATCCATTGAATCAATTGATCACTCAACAATTTTGTCTCTTCTCAAATTCAAATATTGAGTGACCACAATACCATAACTCCTTTCATTAGTGATACCGTAAGCACTCAAAAACATGAACGATCATTGGAACAATTCCTTCATTCGGGTTCAAGGATCGACTAATCGAGTGAGAAAATAACTTTATTGGAGTACCTGCAGATGACAGAATTAAACCTAGATGAGGATCTACTAATTATGTTCCAAATTAGAACTGTATCAACATCAAATTAAGGTTCTTGATCTAATGGTCAGAAATCGAGAAAACAAATCGATCGGTCTAACTGCAGTAGACGAAAATGTTTGAAAGATTTCTGAGAACCGTTCTCTGTAATGGATGTTGAAAAATTACGGTCTCACTAATTCCCACCACCCAGCCCAACAATAATAGTAAAGAAATAAGAACAATACACAACACAAGATTTAACGTGGAAACTCCAAAACAGGAGAAAAACCACCGACCCCCAAAGAGAGAAATACACTATATCACAAATTGTTACAATGATATAGACGACTCTCTTAAGCCAACTACACTCTCCAAAATATTTAACTAATACAACTCTCAAACAAGGGTAAGAAAGAAAGAAATAATCAAATACTTAAAGTGTATTGATTGGTGCAATTTGGAAGTAATCCCGTAAGCTCCTTTTATAACCAAAGAGATTACTTCACACTCTTTCCATCCACCGATGTGGGACTAAGCAAAAAACATTTCTTCTACTAGCCAAAAAATCAAACCAACAAATCTCCACCTTTTGGATAGAAGAAGATAACCATGCTTCCACATTGCAAGGATAACCGATGTAGACGCTTCCTCGACGACAACTTCAAGATCCTCATCTTCATGTCGTTGACATTATCTCCCAAGAGACAAAACTTGCATCTTCATCGAAAATTGTCAAGACCCGACAATCATTGTCATCACAGACAATCATAACTCTTAACAAGAATTATCATACTCCACCATTTAGAGTATAGCACTTAGAATATCACATTCCAAGCATTTCACCTCGGCACATGTTGTTGAACAACCAGCTGAAACTTTATGGTGCAACTTCCTGTTTGGCTTTCCCTGGAAGTTTCATCAGCTACAACATTAGTTTCCACCACACAACCTGCATCAATGCCAAACCAATGCCCATGTGCAATTGTGGAACCGCTAACGAACATCCCTTTCCATGGTGGCGCGGACACACCATGAGGATGACGTGACTTCAGAGGAATTCGTCACTCTCCGTAACAACGAAGACAATGTTAGCGTCTTTGGAGCCATTTGCCGGATTAGCTCCACCGGGACAATTAACCCTTACATGTCCAGTCTTCCCGCATTTCCAGCATGTCAGATTCTTTCTAGAGTTTCTCTTCTGCCTATCCGAACACAACAGTATCGTAGCTTCTGATGACGAGACTCCGTTACCTTCCAATCTTTTCTCTTCGGATAGGAGCTTGCTAGTAACATCTTCAAACTTCAACGTTTCTTTCCCGTACATTAGAATAGGTTTCATGTGCTCATAGGACGATGATAAAGATAATATCAACCTCAAAGCTTTATCTTCATCATCCGTTTTAACTCCAATAGCCTCCAGTTCAGAAACAATACCATTAAGAATACTTAGATGATCTGAAATCTTTGAACCCCCATCCATACGCAGAGTATGAAATTGTCCTTTAAGACACAACCGATTTGAGATGCCCTTGCCCTGGTACAACTGCTCTAGTTTAACCCAAAGTTCCTTTGCCGTTGATAACCCGTGCACATTTGCAAGCACGTTCTTTGCAAGACACAAACGAATCGCACTTGCTGCCCTCAAACCCATATCATCCCATTCTTCTTCATCGAACTTACTGCTAGAATCACTGCCGGGAACAAAGGTGGGTTTACCTTTCAATGCCTTGTGTAACCCGGACTGAATCAACACATCCTTGACTTGAACCTGCCATAAGCCAAAATTGATCCTCCCATCAAATTTCTCTACATCAAACCTCATTGGACCGAACTTCGACATCGTATCCGTATCCTATAAACAATACTTTCTCTGATTTTGCCCACGTTTCAACTGGCCGACAGATGTAGTGGAGTGGCGCACAGGATCCGTTAAATTGGAAAATCCAACACCCGGTCCACTACAAATTCTTGACACCACTTACTCCGAATCAGAAAAATATTGTCAAACCAGATACCCTATACAATCAATAGAACTCGTTTCTGATGTGGACGATCCACTCTCGTGGCAACCACAGAGCATACTCCGACTCTTATAACCGAGACCCCGTCAAACCTGACGCTCTGATACCAGTTGTTGGGAATTTACGGTCTCACTAATTCCCATCACCCAGCCCAACAATAATAGTAAAGAAATAAGAACAATACACAACACAAGATTTAACGTGGAAACTCCAAAACAGGAGAAAAACCACCGGCCCCCAAAGAGAGAAATACACTATATCACAAATTGTTACAATGATATAGACGACTCTCTTAAGCCAACTACACTCTCCAAAATATTTAACTAATACAACTCTCAAACAAGTGTAAGAAAGAAAGAAATAATCAAATACTTAAAGTGTATTGATTGGTGCAATTTGGAATGATGCCCATGACCTCCTTTTATAACCAAGTCATCCACCTCCAACTTCTTCCTCCCACCGATGTGGGATAACATCCTTCACAAAGTAACCATATCAATTTTTCTATCAAAAACAAAACCAACAATGGATTCCTCATAGACCCGGCAAACAAGACCCAAAGCTTAAAACATGGGTCCATTGGGTTTACTTGAAGACCCAAATGGGTCCAAGCACATGATATCAAAAATTACTTTAAGACCAAAATGGGTCCAAAATTACAAAATAGAAAATCACTTGAAGACCCAAATAGGTCCATATAGGTTTACATCAAAAGATTCGATATCGACAAGCGATTTTGAGACGCGTTTTTCGACGCGCGTTTTTCGTCCCGCGTTTCTGAAGCCCGTTTTGATGCGCGTTTTCGACGCCGGTTTCGACCCGCCGGTTTCGACCCTCCGTTTTCGACCCGCTTTTTCGACGCGTGCTTTCGACGAGCGCTTTCGTCGCCTGGTTTCGACGCACGTTTTCGACCCGCGGTTTCGACCAGCATTCTCGACGCCCGGTTTCGAGGCGCGTTCGAGGCGCTTTTTCAACACGTTATTTTGACGCCAGTTTCCGACGCGCGTTTCCGACGCGCGTTTTCGACGCGCGTTATTCGACGCGCGTTATTCGACCCGCGTCTTCGACGCTCGGTTTCGACCCGCCGTTTCGACGCTCGATTTCGACTACCAGATTCGGCGCCCGGATTCGGCGCACGTTTTCGGCGCGCGCTGTCGACACGCGTTTTTCGACGTGCAATTTTGACGCCCATATTCGACGCTCGTTTTCGTCGCGCGAATTCTGCGCGCGTTGTCGACGCGGGTTTTCGCCCCGCTTTTTTTGCGCTTGTTTTCGCCGCGCGTTTTCAACACCCGATTTTGAGACCTTTTTAACGCCTGGTTTTGAGGCGCTTTTTCGACGACCTTTTTAGCGACGCGTTTTTCGGCGCACGTTTTCGACGCCCGTTTTGACCCGCGTTATCGACGTGCGTTTTCGACCAGCGGTTTCGACCAACATTTTCGATGCCAGTTTCGAGGCGCGTTTTCGAGGCGCTTTTTCGACACGTTATTTCGACGCGCGTTTTTCGATCCGTGTTTTCGACGCCCGGTATCGACCCGCCGTTTCGACCTTCCGTTTCGACCCGCCTTTTCGTCGCGCGCTTTTGACGCTCGATTTCGACGCCCGGATTAGTCGCACGTTTTCGGCGCGGGTTTCAACCCGCTTTTTTGGCGCCCGTTTACGTCGCGCGTTTTTGGCGCTTGTTTTCGCCGCGCGTTTTCGGCTCCCGATTTCGAGGCATTTTCGACGCCCTTTTTCGAGGCGTGTTATCGAGGCGCGTTTTTTGACAGGCTTTTTCGACGCGCGTTTTTTTGTGCGCGTTTTTCAGCGCACGTTTTCGACGCCTGGTTTCGACCTGCGTTATCGACCCTCGATTTCGACTTGCATTTTCTATGCCCGTTTTTCAGGCTCGTTTTCGAGGCTTTTTCGAAGCGCGTTTTCGACGCCCGGTTTCGACCCGCGGTTTTCGAACCGCTTTTTCGACGATCGTTTTCAACTTACGTTTTCGACCCGCGTTTGCTGCGCGGGTTTTTGGCGGGCATTTTAGGCGCCAGGTTTCGATGCGTTTTCATCGCATGTTTTTAATGCGCGTTTTACACGTGTTTTCGAACCGCATTTTCTACGCGCCTTTTTCGAGACTCGTTTTCAACTTGTCTTTTTCGGGACGAGTGTTTGGAAGAGATACATCAAAAAATACAAATAAGAACAATTTTACTAGCCCGACCCAACCGACTGGGGTCTCGACCCAACCCGACTGGGGTCTCGACCCAACCCGACTTGGGTCTCGACCCAAACCGACCTGGGTCTCGACCCAACCCATTCGACCCATTTTAATTTCGACCCATTTCGAGCCATGACCCGTTTCGACCCAAACCCATTTGGTCTTTGACCCAACCCGACCCATCTCGACCCGTTTGCCAGATATATTTTCCTCAGTATGAAGTTGCAAATTTGGTGGATACATAAAATAAGCCTCCAAGACATGACAATCGATTTGTGTAATTGCAGGTCTGTAATCAATTACTTTCGGTTATTTGTAAATCAATCCATGTATCAGTTAATGAAATTATTATGTTTTTGTGATCCATATGCAGGTGTGTTTACAATAGCTGTTGGTTTATCAATGGCTTCATTAATGTGGTTGATTTGTCTAATTTGATTAACTGTTGTTTTGCTCTGATTTTAAAAAGGTATGCTTAGGAATAAGGATAGAATGATATATTGTGTTTGCACACCACTGCTCAATTAAATGCTTGAAGTAATATATAAAAGCTGCAATTATGTTTGAGCTAATATCGTTTCAGGTTTCAATTCAAGTACAAAAAATATTGATATACTATTAAACAATCAACTCTCTGCTACAAGTTTATTATTCATCAAAAAATATTTCATCATATTTTGTAATGTTTACATATTATTAGTCGCGAAGGTTGTCATCAGATTATTCAGCAGGTATTCTTCACACAAGATCCAATTTATATTTTGAGGTTTGTCATAAGTAATTTTTTGTTTGACCCATTTGTCTATTTTTGTTTATTTTGAGACAACATAAACCAATTTTTGGATTGCTTCTATATTGGCAAATGTAGTGGCAGTGGTTGCACTCAATCAAAGCAAAATAAGTGGTAACTTTCTGAATTTACAAATCAAAGCAGAAATGTTGAATTTTACTATAGATTCATAAGTGATGTATGAATGTTATGAATCAGGTCTACGATATCGTTCAATTGCTCATCGTGCAGCAACAACTGATGCTAGCATTCACCAAGTGATATTATAATTTATAGGTAATTTAACTATTCTTTGAAACTTCATAATAGTCCCTAGAGAAGTTAGGACATCAGTTTGAATGAACCCAATACTATATGAAAAACCTTGAAACTCCAAATTTCTTAACTCCAATGATTATGGGATATCATTCGATATCCCATAATTGAGTGCACGAGGATTATCCTTTTGAATCAGTGAGATCATCTGGCCTAAACATCTTTACTACATCTGCTTCTTTTCATTCCCACTTTACTCCTACGTTGATAAATGTTACTAGGATACCTCTGTCTTGTGTTTGTGGCAACAGTATGAGCTACAATAAAAAATATTTTGTGCATGTTTTAGCCTTTTTGTCGCAATTAATCATTATTGTCATTGCTTGTAATCTGATGATATTTTTAATTTTCTTATGACAGTTCAAATGTGTATGAGACCTGTCATTTTAATATACATAGTGATTCCAGATTCTTTCTTTGACAACAGTACAAAGCATGATAGTTTGTTAACAGTTATTCTTAACTACATGAAGGTTAACATTCAATAATAAGGATTTTAAGCTAGCTGAATATTTTTCTATACTTCGCCCTTATAAGTATAAATTATACAAGGGTTTAATTTTGTCAATGATGTTTACCTATATGAATTTATGTCTATAGCTTTATAAATGGTGGGTGATAAAATCTTTGACTGTTACTCTCATTGTTCTTGCAGATAGCTTATTTTTTTATTTTATTTTTGGGTTAAAATTAGTAGTTGATTATTTCAGTTTAGAACGAATTTGATTTGAATAAATTCTTAACAAATTGTTGTATACATACAATCTTGATCAGATTGTTGAACTTTAAGTTTTTAACTAAGGTTCGCTCCTTAGATAGAAGAACAAGTAATTCTTTAGTAAATTGGTGTAACCAATGTTGACGTAGAGTTTAGTTGATGGTACAATTATGTTATACATCAATTGTTAGATAATGTAGTTGATCCTTCTAAGCATCTGTCATGATATTCCTACACTTCAGTAGGTAGCTCTTGTATTACCATCCTTGTCTCCATATGTTAGTCTAATTTGATTAGTACTTTTTTTTAGATTCCTTCGGAATTTTTTTATGAGCAAAATAACTTTCCTTTATATGCTTTATAAGGAAAAGGTCTGACCCCACATAATAATTACACACATAAGTGGCCAAGATTTTCAATATTCCCAGGACCCAACATTACATTACTTAAACACTATATTTAAAGAGGTCCTAACCATGACAATATTTCCCCAACCATTTAGCGACACATCATCACTTACATCTCACTTCTTTTCCAGAACTAAACCCAGGACTAAACACTCCCAACAATGACACTCCTTCCTCACAATATTGAGACCCACATTTATTATTTTAACAAATAAAATTTAAAAAAAAAAAAGGAAAAAGAAACTGACGAGTGGAGAATGGACCAAAATCCCGTCCACAAATATGCTGAGAATGGACGAGTGGAGAGACGGAGGGGTGTGGGCGGGACCTGGGCGGGCCTTGGGCGGAGGTGGTGCCATCGGCGCCCAGCCTGGGCGAAGCTGGGCGGCTCGCCTGGACGCACTGTTGGAACCTCTCTTATTATACACCGTTTATCTTAAAGGTGATTCTAGAAGTGGTCTCTAACTATAATCAGAGTTAATCAATTTGTGGGTAGGTTAGCAATGAAGGAATTGTTATTATTATCTAAAATGATACCAAAAAATTTGTTGAAGAAATATATATATATTTTTTTAAAAGAAATTGTTGAAGAAATATAATTAAAATATTTTAGGGTTGCAAAATACTATCCTATATGCCATAACTACATGATGTATGTCATATCTATTGCTTTAGCTAGCTATACATGTTGGAGGATCTTAGCTAATTTAGTTTGAATTTAGGTGTATGACATATTAGGAAATAGAAATAACACATAAAACCCGTTTACCAACTAAATGGCTCGAAGGTTCGACCTCTACGTAGATGTATGGTTGTATTAGTTGTGGATACGATACTTATGTTTTCTTAGGTCGAGCCATACTAGGGATGGCACCAGCGGGTCGTGGGCGCGGATCCACTACATCCATCACCCGCATCCGCGGATTTTTTGAGGATCCATTAGCCCGCGAATCTTGGTTAACGGATTTATTTTTAGATCCATGTCCGTACCCACGGATATTCGCGGGTCGCGGGTTTACCCGCGGATCTTATTCATGAAGTATATATGTAAATTAAAGTATTCAAAAAACAAAAATAAATATCATTATGCGATTCAAAGTGACATGAAAAACATCATCCAATCATATACCCATGTTTATGATATAATACAATGAGCAAACGTATATTAATTATACTTCTTTGCTAATATATGTGACGCTACAATATTTAATAGTAACAATCAAAATTTAGTAGCTAAAACTAATCATACAGTAGGTTGACGAATTACTAAAGTGATCAGTAAAAATTAGATTTATTAAGATAGTCTAATAAACGAAAAAATCAACAACATGCTTTGATTATATAATACATGTGATGTGTAGTTGTGAGATGCTCTAGTTACTAAAACGTTCGATACCACAAGGATATGAGGAATGTAAAAACTTATACGGAGTAAATATTACCTATTATCCATTTATTCAAGGTAGCATTTTTGACATTTAGAACGGGTATATCCGCAGATTATTCAAACGGGTATTACGAATTTTTGGATCGGATTTTACCCGCAACGGATATATTACATCCATCACCCACCCTCGACCCCTCAGCGGGTACAAGATTACATCCATCGCCCACCCGCGAGTAAATTTTTTTTATGTTATCCGCCCATCACGGGTGCGGGTACCCGCGAATATCGCATTTTTTTTAGATCCATTGCCATCCTTAGCCATACTAATCAACTCACTTGAACTTCTTTTCAAATCTGACTTATTTTTTAAAAAGGAAATTTTAGACAATTAGTGTGTCCAAATGTCATTATAAAATTAGTGTGCTAAAGTAAAAGGAATGTTATTGATGGTCGACTTCTACCCGAATACTATTGGATCACAGTTTTTGTTTAATACCACTACATGGACATTACTTATAGAAGGAAAACTGTTGTATTTAGGGAGGTAGTTAAAGGAGTTGTGATATCAATTGATGCATGTTGCTATTAACGATAATGATTGCTTAGTTCCAGATGTTATTGCAAATTGTGGATAAATTACATAAGGCAAATATGGAAGAAATGTGACCACCAACTCTTTTACGGAGTATTATTTATTTTTTATCTAAAAACGAGCAACCACTACGTGCATTTGTGGGCACAAATGAAAAGAAAAAAAAAAAGCCATGTAAAGGTGGCTACGGGTGGTTTATCTGGCTTCATTAAGAGTATTCCCATTGGGATTAAGAGCATTCCCATTGGGTGGTGAATCCTTGGCTAATATTGTGTGAAAGGTTTGCCAATTGTATAACACCAATGACATAATTCCTAGCCAATTGCCTTCCGTACTTCATTGCGTTAATTTAAAGCATGTTATTCACGTGTTATGGTTGTGAGTGAAATGTGATGGAAAAATGATGGGAAGAAATATTGAGTTGGCGATGATGTGAGTGAAATGAAGAAGAAAGCAAGCATATATTTCATGGTTAATACAAGCTGAACAAAGTTTTTCCTGTTACCTTATGTATAAGGATTTAAATGCATACTCAATATTCTACAACTTAGGGGTGTTTGGATTAGCGTTTTCAAAACTGATTATGCGTTTTAAATAATTATAATTAAATAATTAGCTGTAACAAAACGTGATTTTGATAAATAGTGTTTGGATTTGATTATGTTGTTTGATATCGTAATAATCAGATAATCAATTTTTTGAATGTTTGGGAGATCAAATTACTTGATAACTTATTGTGTAAAATTACTAAAATGGATATTTGAAAATATGCATAAAATATATAAATGTAACATTTGTTGATATACTACTTTCTAGTGATTTTTTATGAACTATCCTCAAATAAATATAAAGATTTAATATAAAATAAAGATTTAATATATACCGAGTACTAATCAACTAATTAACTAATAAAAAGTAGTTTAAGGTAGATCATAATGAGCTATGTGGATTTTGTTTCATGCTCCGGAGTGGAGTACTGGAGTATAATCGTTGAATAGTCACGGTCATAATATAATGAGACAAATTAATGGAAAAGAAAATGAAGTTTACGTACGTACACAGCAGGTGAAACTGGAAATAAAAGTAATAGACTATTGTATACTGTAAAGAAGGTTAATATTAATATAAAGTATTTATAGGGTTATAATAGTAAAATAAAATGGTGAGAACTTTTATGGGGAGCTGCGTTTTCTGTGCAGTAACCCCTTGGTTACTTCTTGATTTCTGCGATTTGAACCCCCCAAAAACGCAAATAATCAATTTCTACTACTTATTTGCCAAACACTAAAAAATAATTATTTGTGATTTGTAAACGCGATAATCAAAAAATCAAGTTCTAATCGCTTAGCCAAACACCCCCTTAATGTTTAATGATTGGCAATCGCGTCTACAAACATGAAATGCCCGTTTTTGTTTCTTTGCTATTAACTTTGTTTTCATACATGCTACGAATTCAATAACCCATTGTATTGTACTATACAAGTGCTTTATAACATTATGAATTGTATTTTACCATATTTACCTTTTTGTTCCTTTGCCAAATTATTCATTCCTATACCATTTCAGATAACTCTCGAAATAGATTTCATAATTTCTTATTTTAAGAACCCGCGAAATCGCGGATTATAAACTAGTATATATTAAAATTAATATTAATTAATATTTAATATAATTAATAAAGATAGGGTCGAAATCAAAAATGTTTAACATAATATCCAATTTAAATCATGTACAGTATATTTTTTAGAACTACAAACTCATCAATATATATATATATATATATATATATATATATATATATATATATATATATATATATATACTAGTTTTCTTTTTCGGTAAAAGAATATAATTATTTATTCGTAGTAAAAACATATACATCTTCTGCTCTTTTTATTTTTTATTTTTTTTACCTTTTTAGACGACGATGGCACGACACGATCGCTGTGAAAAAGTAAAAACGTACACATACGTGTGGAGGTGATGGCACACCCACAAATCCACAATGTTGGAGGGCGTGACTGGAAAAAAATTGCGTCTGTAGCGACCCGACCAAATCGTCATTGACGGCGCCGTCTACTTAGGTCCCGTTACGTGGTCATAAGTCTTTAAAACAACGTTTGACCAAAAGATATGTCGCATTTATTTCAAATGTAAAGGTTGTTCAAGTTTACAAGAATTGTTCCACTACAAGTTACGATACAAAGTTTTAAGTACAAATGAAACTTATGCGACACAATTTAAAAGTATCCAAAAGACGCTCCATGTATGCATATATACTCGACATCCAATGCAAGTATCAAAATAATGAGCGGAAGCATGTATCATGTATCGTTCAAGGACCTGAGAAAAACATAGAAATCTGTCAACGAAAACGTTGGTGAAATCATAGGTTTAAGTAAGTAAGTACAAGTGAACCACAAGATTTGCATCAATGAAATAATAGTAATACATTCCAAAAGTTTGTTTCACGAGCACTCAATTATCAATGCTTAACATTTCCTTCCATTGAACCCCATCGCTTAGTGCTAGAACATACACAGTTTCTCGAAAATATATTTCATTCGTAAACGGTAGCGAACCGTTTGAATGAGGGTTTGTCAAACCCATATGGATCCATACAACATAAGTTCTCGCTTACACCCGGCAAGTGTAACTAATGATAATCGAATTGAGGATTTTGTTCTAAACTCGTATGTAGAATGTTTGTTTTCCTGTACTTGTGTTCACTTAGTAAAGAAATGTTTATGTTTTCTCATCCCAAATGTAAGTTCAAAAAGAGTAAAAGTGGGACTATGATCTCACCTTGAATGCACGAGTGGTAAAGTACTTCGACAAGTAAACGTGTGCAAAGAACAATGCTAGTCTTGACCTAAACAATAGGTTTGTATCAATAACGGTAAACACGATAGGTCAAAGATGTTCAATTAGTCCTATGGCTCGTTACGACTCGATTATTTAGCATGTGAAATCAAATTGTCAAGTTTCATGCAAGATACAAGTATCTAAACAAGTTAGGAAGGTTGCATAATCATTTGGTTAAGTTTGACAAAAAGTCAAACTTTGGTCGGTCAAAGTCAACGAAAGTCAACACGTTCGGGTCGGGTCCCGAACTATTTTTCTGAGGTTTTTAATCATATATGAGCATGTTAGAACAAGTTTCATGTGAATCGGAGGTCCGTAGTATGCCAAACATTTTCCATAAAATGGACACCGGAGACAGAAGCTGGGCACGGCTTATGCCGCGCCGCGGCACCCTTCTGTCGCGCCGCGACAATAGGCGGGTGCTGGTGCCTGGTCTGTTTCACTTGTCCAACTTGATCCAAACTTCAAATAAGCATAAAATGCAAACCACAAACACTTAGGACTCGCACCTTATATCGTTGGAAAGCTCTTTTGACATAGAATGCAACTAAACACAATTTAACAATCAAAAACCTCATTTGTAACAACCGAGTTTTCCAACCAAGTGATAATTCAATGCCCACATTAATGCTTCAAACTCACCAATGCACATTTAATGATTTGGGCATTCAATGCATACATGTGACATGCCATTTTGTAGGTAATGGAGCATACAATACAACTAACAACTTACTAACAACAATTCATGGCAATCAACGCATCAAATAATCACTTCAAGTTCTTCAAACCCTAACTCAATTCCACCAAAAATCAATAATCAAGTTCATGAAGTTTTCTAAGGCAACCTACACATCAAATTGAAGCTAGTGATGCTAGTAACACAATTAAAACATCAACTTTCAACATCTAACAACATATGATCATCCAAAATTCAAGAACAACACACCAAAATTTAAGTTCATGCTAGTTACACTAAAACAACGAGATCGAGCATATAAATCATATATCCATGTTAGACTTGAGCCATAGACACTAATTAACACTTTTATAAGTTAAAAACATCAAGAACACAAAATCTAGTGATTTTAGAAAGTTACCCAAATGAGATGAAGTTGGTACCAAAATGAAGAGGATGAAGAGAGGATCACGAATATGTAATTTATTTTGTTGTAAGCCTCCTAGATCGGATTTAGATGATGATTGAATGAATTTGGTTTTGGGTGTGTGTGTTCTTGCTAGAGAGAAAGAGAGAGATGGAAATGAAAATGAATGGGTGAAAGGGGTTGACCCTTTGACCTAGTCAAGGGTTTGATCCCTTGTCAAGTTTAGTCCCTCAACTTTCGTTCGGGTGCGGGAATTACCTAAACGAGATAATTTAAAACGCGTATCAACGGGAGATGTTATAAACATATAACGGACTTTATATTAGTATAACGGAAAAGTAAATGGAAAAAGGCGGGATGTTACATTACCTACTCCTTAAAAGAAATTTCGTCCCGAAATTTAAGTAGGCGTAGAAGTCGTTGTTTCTTCCTCGAGATCTTGCGTTTCCGAATTCACGAATAGATGAGGATACTTCCTTTGCATTTGATCTTGTCTTTCCCAAGTAAACTCGGGTCCCCTTTTGGCGTTCCAACGGACTTTAACAATCGGAATTCGGCTTTGTTTCAATGTCTTGACGGAGTTGTCCACAATTTCAACCGGTTCCTCCACAAAATGAAATTTGTCATCAATAGTAAGTTCTTCGAGAGGGATGACGATATCGGGTTCGGCAAGACACTTTTTCAAGTTAGATACATGGAAGGTGGGATGAACGGAGTTCAATTGAGGCAGAAGATCTAAACGATAAGCAACGGTTCCAATACGCTCCAAGATTTCGAAAGGACCAATATACCGCGGATTTAGCTTCCCGCGTTTCCCAAAACGGATTACACCCTTCCAAGGTGCGACTTTTAACATTACTCGGTCACCGACTTGAAATTCAAGATCGTTGCGTCGTTTGTCGGTATAGCTCTTTTGACGACTTCGGGCCGTCCTAAGCCTATCTCGGATTTGAACGATTTTCTCGGTAGTTTCGTGAATGAGTTCGGGTCCGGTGATTTGTACATCGCCTACTTCGGCCCAACAAAGAGGTGAACGACATTTGCGGCCATATAGCGCTTCAAAAGGTGCGGCTTTAATACTCGCGTGATAACTATTGTTGTAAGAGAACTCGGCGAGAGGTAAGTGCTTGTCCCAAGCTTTTCCGAAATCAATCACGCAAGCTCGTAACATGTCCTCTAAGGTTTGAATTGTACGTTCACTTTGTCCATCGGTTTGAGGATGATATGCGGTGCTCATGTCTAAACGCGTTCCCAACGCTTCTTGCAATGTACGCCAAAATCTAGAAACGAAACGGCCATCTCGGTCGGAGATAATCGATAAAGGTACACCGTGTCGGGCTACGATCTCCTTAATGTAAAGTTGTGCAAGTTTCTCCATTTTGTCCGTTTCTTTCATGGCAAGGAAGTGTGCGGATTTGGTGAGACGGTCAACAATAACCCAAATGGTATCATACCCGCCCGTCGTTTTTGGTAGCTTGGTGATAAAATCCATCGTTATCCTTTCCCACTTCCATTGCGGGATCTCGGGTTGTCGAAGTAGTCCGGACGGTCTTTGGTGTTCGGCTTTGACTTTGGAACATGTCAAACACTTGGAAACATAAGTAGCTACGTCCCTTTTGATGTTCGGCCACCAATATAGTTGTTTAAGGTCGTGGTACATCTTATTGGCACCGGGGTGAATCGAGTATCGTGACTTATGGGCTTCATCTAAAATAAGGCTTCGTAGATCCCCATAACTAGGCACCCAAATTCTTCCGGCGAAATATCGGAGTCCGGTTTCTTTAACTTCGAATCGAGAGGTGAGGACGTTCAAGTGTTCGAGAGAGATGTTTTCATCCTTGAGAGCCTCATCTTGGGCTACCCGAATTTGGCTATTAAGGTTTGTGTGGATGGTGATGTTTAAAGCTCGGACACGGAGAGGCACCGCTCTTTCTTTTCGACTTAAGGCATCGGCTACTACATTTGCCTTCCCGGGATGGTAACGAAGCTCGCAATCGTAATCGTTTAAGGTTTCAATCCACCTTCGTTGTCTCATGTTTAGTTGCTTTTGATCGAAAATGTGTTGGAGACTTTTGTGGTCGGTAAAGATAGTACTCTTGGTTCCATAAAGATAGTGTCTCCACATTTTAAGTGCAAAGACGACGGCTCCGAGTTCGAGATCATGCGTCGTGTAGTTTCGTTCATGAATTTTGAGTTGTCGAGAAGCATAAGCAATGACTTTCGTTCGTTGCATCAATACACACCCGAAACCATGTTTCGAGGCGTCGCAATACACAACAAAATCATCGTTGCCTTCGGGAAGTGACAAGATAGGGGCGGTGGTAAGCTTTGTCTTCAAGATTTGGAACGCGGATTCTTGCTCGGTCGCCCAAATGAATTTCTTTCCCTTGTGAGTTAAAGCGGTTAGAGGACGAGCAACCAAAGAAAAATCCTTAATGAATCTACGGTAGTATCCGGCGAGACCCAAGAATTGACGAATGTGAGTAGGAGTAGTAGGAGTCTCCCATTTGCTAATGGCTTCGATTTTCGTTGGATCGACTTTAATACCTTGGTCACTTACAACATGACCAAGAAATTGAACTTCCTTTAACCAAAATTCACACTTGGAGAATTTGGCATAGAGTTGTTCTTGTCTTAAAAGTTCAAGCACAAGTCGGAGATGTTGTTCGTGCTCTTCTTCATTTTTAGAATAAATCAATATGTCATCGATGAACACAATAACGAATTTATCGAGATACGGTTTGCACACGCGGTTCATAAGATCCATGAACACCGCCGGTGCGTTAGTGAGACCAAATGGCATGACAAGGAATTCATAACTACCATAACGAGTTCGGAAAGCGGTTTTGGAGACATCTTCCCCCTTAACCCTCAATTGATGATAACCCGAGCGGAGATCGATTTTCGAATATACACAAGACCCTTGTAGTTGATCAAAGAGGTCATCGATGCGAGGAAGAGGATATCGGTTCTTAACCGTCAATTTATTTAGTTCACGATAATCAATGCACATTCGTAGGGATCCGTCTTTCTTTTTAACAAACAAAATCGGAGCGCCCCAAGGTGAATGGCTAGGTTGGATAAAACCACGATCAAGTAGTTCTTGGATTTGACTTTGCAATTCTTGCATTTCGGATGGAGCGAGTCTATGTGGTGCACGTGCTACGGGTGCGGCTCCCGGAATAAGATCGATTTGGAATTCAACCGGTCGATGCGGCGGAAGACCCGGCAATTCATCGGGAAATACATCGGAATAGTCACTAACAATTGGCACATCATCGATATGCTTATCATCGGACTCGACTTTCTTAACGTGGGCAAGGATCGCAAAACAACCCTTACGGAGCAGTTTTCTAACTTTAAGGCACGAAACGAGGTTGAGTCTGGTGCAACTCTTATCGCCGTAGACAATCAAAGGTTCACCATTCTCGATAGGAATTCGGATTGCGTTAAGATCACAAAGAATGTGAGATTTCGTTTTGACTAACCAATTCATACCGATTATTACATCAAAGCTTCCTAGTTCCATGGGTATCAAGTCAATTTCAAATTCCTTACCCAAAATGTTTAACGTACACCCCCGGTAATATGTGTTGGCACTTAATAGTTTCCCGTTAGCCACCTCAATGGTATAAGTGGTATCTAATGGAAGAGGTGGAGTGCTAAAATAACGAGTCAAAGTCTTGGATACAAAGCATTTATCGGCACCCGAATCGAATAAGCAAGAGACATAAGAATTGTTGAGAAGAAACGTACCCGTGACTAGTTCAGTGTCATCCCGGGCTTCCTCGGTGTTGATGTTGAAAGCTCGGCCGCGCGTATTGGTGTTATCTTTCCTTTTCGGGCATGCATTTCTATAATGACCCGTTTGACCACATTCGTAACAAGTGCCCGTCTTTGGTGCATTGGGCCACTTTCGAGCAACGGGAGTGGCACTTTTACAATCGTTGGCCTTATGACCAACTCCTTGGCACCGGTGGCAAATTATCTTACTACATTCGCCAAAGTGATGTTTGTTGCATTTGTTGCAAAGAGGTAGGTTCCCGGCATAACCCTTCTTGCCGTCGGAAGTGAAAGATTTCTTGGCAAAGTTGTTGTTGCTTGATTGGGAGGGTTCCCACTTTCTTTTGTTGCCGCCCGATTTATCCTCAGCCTTAGGTGCCGGAACTACGATTTCGTCAACCGTTTCGATTAGTTGGCGAGCCATGTTCATAGCGGCTTGATGAGTAGTGGGTTTGGATGACATCACCCCTTGTTTGATGCTTTTTGGAAGACCGAGCATGTAGAGCTCAATCCTTTGAGATTCGGGGTTAACAAGATTAGGACACATCAAGGATAGTTCGGCGAAGCGTTGATTATAAGCTTTAAGGTCGTTTCCGACCGCTTTCAAAGCTCTTAGTTCTTCCTCAAGCTTTCGGGTTTCTTCGCGCGGAAAATATTCAACAATCATCTTTTCCTTTAGATCGGCCCAAGAGAGTGCATGAGCTTCATCGGTACCCACCGATTGTACATAAGTATTCCACCATGTAAGAGTGACACCGGCGAAGGTGTGAGTGGAGTATTTGACCTTGTCTTGGTCCCGACAACCGCTTATGCTAAAGACGGCTTCCGTTTGCTCAAACCATCGGGTGAGCACGACCGGTCCCCCGGTTCCATCAAAAGTGTGAGGTTTGCACCCCATGAAAGCTTTATAGGAGCATCCCTCGTTTGAGTTTCCGGCTCCATTGTTGTTGTTGTTGTTGTTGTTGTGGTTGTTATTATTATTGTTGTTGGATGAGTGACCGGCCATGGCCGCATCTACGGCTGTAGCTATCATCCGTTCGAGAGCTTGTTCGGGAGTTTCATTGCGGCGTACACGACGAGGAGCCATTGTTCCTTCAAGACACAAGAATATCATTGATTAGTATTCTCAATAATACTAACCGTGATATAGAATAAAGATAAAGAGAAGTTTTTCCTCGACTCGCCTTAAATTCTTTATGTCATAATGTCGGAACGTTCATACGAGTCACCGTAATATAATCCCGGAAATTATATTACCCTGATTCGTATGTGCATTCGACATCATTTCATATAGTCAAGGTGGCGCGTCAATCAAATTAAACAACGTGAGATTAAGATGAACTAAGAGTAGATATGAGTAGAAGCGTTCGAGTATAAATGCACAAGTAGTCAAGTAATTCCTACTTCAAGTCTATATGCCGGTTGTAGTCTAGACTCACCAATGTACCCTATGACTCGAGGTTGACACCAATGAACTCTAAATCCCTACAACCAACGCTCTGATACCATCTGTAGCGACCCGACCAAATCGTCATTGACGGCGCCGTCTACTTAGGTCCCGTTACGTGGTCATAAGTCTTTAAAACAACGTTTGACCAAAAGATATGTCGCATTTATTTCAAATGTAAAGGTTGTTCAAGTTTACAAGAATTGTTCCACTACAAGTTACGATACAAAGTTTTAAGTACAAATGAAACTTATGCGACACAATTTAAAAGTATCCAAAAGACGCTCCATGTATGCATATATACTCGACATCCAATGCAAGTATCAAAATAATGAGTGGAAGCATGTATCATGTATCGTTCAAGGACCTGAGAAAAACATAGAAATCTGTCAACGAAAACGTTGGTGAAATCATAGGTTTAAGTAAGTAAGTACAAGTGAACCACAAGATTTGCATCAATGAAATAATAGTAATACATTCCAAAAGTTTGTTTCACGAGCACCCAATTATCAATGCTTAACATTTCCTTCCATTGAACCCCATCGCTTAGTGCTAGAACATACACAGTTTCTCGAAAATATATTTCATTCGTAAACGGTAGCGAACCGTTTGAATGAGGGTTTGTCAAACCCATATGGATCCATACAACATAAGTTCTCGCTTACACCCGGCAAGTGTAACTAATGATAATCGAATTGAGGATTTTGTTCTAAACTCGTATGTAGAATGTTTGTTTTCCTGTACTTGTGTTCACTTAGTAAAGAAATGTTTATGTTTTCTCATCCCAAATGTAAGTTCAAAAAGAGTAAAAGTGGGACTATGATCTCACCTTGAATGCACGAGTGGTAAAGTACTTCGACAAGTAAACGTGTGCAAAGAACAATGCTAGTCTTGACCTAAACAATAGGTTTGTATCAATAACGGTAAACACGATAGGTCAAAGATGTTCAATTAGTCCTATGGCTCGTTACGACTCGATTATTTAGCATGTGAAATCAAATTGTCAAGTTTCATGCAAGATACAAGTATCTAAACAAGTTAGGAAGGTTGCATAATCATTTGGTTAAGTTTGACAAAAAGTCAAACTTTGGTCGGTCAAAGTCAACGAAAGTCAACACGTTCGGGTCGGGTCCCGAACTATTTTTCTGAGGTTTTTAATCATATATGAGCATGTTAGAACAAGTTTCATGTGAATCGGAGGTCCGTAGTATGCCAAACATTTTCCATAAAATGGACACCGGAGACAGAAGCTGGGCACGGCTTATGCCGCGCCGCGGCACCCTTCTGTCGCGCCGCGACAATAGGCGGGTGCTGGTGCCTGGTCTGTTTCACTTGTCCAACTTGATCCAAACTTCAAATAAGCATAAAATGCAAACCACAAACACTTAGGACTCGCACCTTATATCGTTGGAAAGCTCTTTTGACATAGAATGCAACTAAACACAATTTAACAATCAAAAACCTCATTTGTAACAACCGAGTTTTCCAACCAAGTGATAATTCAATGCCCACATTAATGCTTCAAACTCACCAATGCACATTTAATGATTTGGGCATTCAATGCATACATGTGACATGCCATTTTGTAGGTAATGGAGCATACAATACAACTAACAACTTACTAACAACAATTCATGGCAATCAACGCATCAAATAATCACTTCAAGTTCTTCAAACCCTAACTCAATTCCACCAAAAATCAATAATCAAGTTCATGAAGTTTTCTAAGGCAACCTACACATCAAATTGAAGCTAGTGATGCTAGTAACACAATTAAAACATCAACTTTCAACATCTAACAACATATGATCATCCAAAATTCAAGAACAACACACCAAAATTTAAGTTCATGCTAGTTACACTAAAACAACGAGATCGAGCATATAAATCATATATCCATGTTAGACTTGAGCCATAGACACTAATTAACACTTTTATAAGTTAAAAACATCAAGAACACAAAATCTAGTGATTTTAGAAAGTTACCCAAATGAGATGAAGTTGGTACCAAAATGAAGAGGATGAAGAGAGGATCACGAATATGTAATTTATTTTGTTGTAAGCCTCCTAGATCGGATTTAGATGATGATTGAATGAATTTGGTTTTGGGTGTGTGTGTTCTTGCTAGAGAGAAAGAGAGAGATGGAAATGAAAATGAATGGGTGAAAGGGGTTGACCCTTTGACCTAGTCAAGGGTTTGATCCCTTGTCAAGTTTAGTCCCTCAACTTTCGTTCGGGTGCGGGAATTACCTAAACGAGATAATTTAAAACGCGTATCAACGGGAGATGTTATAAACATATAACGGACTTTATATTAGTATAACGGAAAAGTAAATGGAAAAAGGCGGGATGTTACAGCGTGTGCGTAAGACACTTTCCCCCATTTCTAACAACATACTCCGATAAATAGTGGCATATCACTTCACTCTCCCCATTACTTTTATTCTAGGTTTTCTTACTGTTCTTTCTTAATTGTTAATGTCGGTGAAAAATCAGATAACTTACCATAGTTTTGTTGGAAATATGTTCTCGAATTGGTTAAAAATTTTACCGTGGTACATATGTTCCGAAGGTATGCCCATGACATTAAATAATATAAAGTCCATTTATCCTATTCGATCACACGCAAAGGTCAATCGTAAATTGTTTGATCTACCTTTTAATCGAAAATTAATTTATTGAACATTTGATAATGGTTTAATAAATTATATAAGTTTGAAATTTATTTAATTAATTAGTTAAAAATTGTTTAACTAGTAATTAATTAAATAAAGTGTAGGTAAATTAGATACATTGTATCTAGACACATTGGTTTAACCAATCTTACACTCCACCTCACATGGGAAAGAGAAAAAACATGTTTGCTTTTTATTAACTCATACTCCGTATATGCAACTAGTAGAGGGTGCATTCAACTAAACTCATCTCAAACTATTTCACATCTTTTCACTCATCTTCAAGTAACCAAAATAATTGAGATCCAATTTTGGGTTCGGTTTTGGTGATCTTTAAAGGAAGAAGAAAAGGTCCGATAAGTAGAAGGTGTAGATCTAGCAAGTTTGGAACTTTGAGTGCCTACTGTTTAGAGGAACTCTCTTTTAGGTTCTCCACAAGGATCTTCGAAATGAACTACAAAGGTTGCAATCTAACCTCCTCTTGTTCGATTTATATTTTGTTTGCTAAAAATTTTGTACATGGGTCCTTTGGAAGAGTATGATTTTGTAATGTTTTTAATATGATTCCGCTCGCTTTGTGTTTTTTGGTATGATACTCCAACAAATTTTTCTTGGTAATTTTCTATTGTGATTGTTTTGAAATTTTTACCTTGATTAACCATACTTGTTGTTTCTTCATTTGGATTTTTTTGGGATTTTCGTGTTTTTTCGGTACGTTAAAATTTGTGCAATGTTGTGTTGATTTAAGGTAAGTATGTAACTATTTTTCATAAAAATTGTTTTTGTGAATTATGTTGAAATAGAAATATAAATGGTTGTTGGTAGATGTTGTTGGTGGATGTAGTTGATAAAATAAGTGGATGGTTGTTAGTAAGTTGTAGGTAACACTTTTCATTACCTAACTTGCCTAACTCTCACCAAATCCCAATCCTTACTACTATAAATAGAGCCATAAACAAGCATTCAAATCATCCCAAAACATATTCTTCTTCTTATATTCTAAGAGTGTAATAGAGAGTTTGAGTTTAGTCTCCTAATTACAAGAGATATAAGCATTAGTAATTATCCTTGTAATTAGAGAGAAGTTGTAATTCCTATTATTCTTATTAGTGAAACGTTTCTTACCTTGCCCGTGGTTTTTACCCTATTGGGGTTTTCCACGTTAAATCTCGGTGTTCATTTATTATCGTTTTCATATTATTACTAGTGGTTTGCTATAATTCGGTGTCACTTTGCTCAACAAGTGGTATCAAGAGCTAAGGTCTAATATCTTGTGTGTTAATCTACTTATCGTATGCTCTGTGGTTACCACGAGAGTGGATCGTCCACATCAGAAAATAAGTAAGATTATTTTCACTCGGTAAAAGTCCTTGGGTGTTATTTCAAGAAAAAATAATATTGTCGAAAAAAAAATTGTAATTATAGCAATGTCTACGAAATTTGAAATTGAAAAGTTCAACGGGAGTAACTTCTCGTTATGGAAACTAAAGATGAAAGCTATCCTGAGAAAGGATAAGTGTTTGGCGGCCATCAGTGGACGTTCCGCTGAAGTCACTGATGAAAAATGGGAAGAGATGGACGGCCAGGCTATCGCAAATCTTCATCTGGCACTAGCAGATGGCGTTTTGTCTAGCATTGAAGAAAAGAAGACGGCGAAAGAGATTTGGGATCACCTCGTAAAATTGTACGAGACCAAATCACTCCACAACAAGATATTCCTTAAGAGGAAACTTTATGCGCTACGCATGAATGAATCTACTTCAGTTAATGAGCACATTAATTCTTTGAATACTCTATTTTCTCAACTCGCTTCATTAAGCTGCAATATAGAGCCAAAAGAACGTGCTGAACTTTTACTTCAGAGTCTTCCTGATTCGTATGATTAACTCATTATTAACTTAACCAATAATGTTCTCTCGGAGTATCTAGTCTATGATGAAGTTGAGGCTGCTATTCTAGAAGAAGAAAATCAGCGCAATAACAAGGAGGACAAACAGGCCGGTTCACGACAAGTGGAGGCCTTATTGGTGTCAAGAGGGAGATCAACGGAACGTGGTCCAAGTGGGAGTCACAATCATGGTAAACTGAAGTCTAAAAAGAAGAGGACCTATACATGCTACAATTGTGGCAAGAAAGGTCACTTGAAGAAGGATTGTCGGAGTTTAAATAACTCAAATCCTCAAGGAAATATTGCAAGCACTTCAGATGATGGGACTGCTTTGGTTAGTGAGGCAGTGGTAGCAAATGAAGGCAGAAAGACATTTGTTGATGTCTGGTTATTTGACTCGGGAGCTACTTTTCACATGACCCCTAGAAGAGAATGGTTCAAACAATATGAACGTATCTCAGGAGGATCTGTATATAGTTGCAATGATCATGAACTAAAGATCATTGGAATTGGAGATATCATTCTGAAGATGCACGATGGTACAGTTCGTACTATTCAAGGTGTACGACACGTGGAAGGTTTGAAGAAGAACTTATTGTCTTTAGGACAATTGGATGATCTTGGTTATAAGATGGTGATACATGATAAGATCATGATAATCAAGAAAGGCACGGTTGTACTTATGAAATGAGAAAAGGTGGGTGCTAATTTATACATTCTGAAAGGCGAGACGGTACAGGAATCAGAAGCATCTGTTGCTTCGAATAGTTCAAGTGATAAAGTTGCTATGACATGGCATTAAAAGCTTGAACACATGTCTGAACAAGGTATGAAGATTCTTGTTGAAAGAAATCTTATTCCTGGTCTTACAAAGGTATCGCTACCTTTTTGTGAGCATTGTGTAATCAGTAAGCAGCATCGTCTGAAGTTTAACACATCAAATTCCAGAAGTAAATTGGTTCTAGAATTGGTTCACTCTGATGTGTGGCAAGCACCAGTTCAATCCCTAGGAGGAGCAAAGTATTTTGTATCATTTATTGATGATTACACTAGGAGATGTTGGGTGTACCCAATCAAGAGGAAGGCGGATGTGTTTGAAGTTTTCAAAGTTTACAAAGCGTGGGTTGAACTTGAATCTGGTAAAAATATCAAGTGTTTGAGGATAGATAATGGAGGAGAATACACTGGTGATGAATTTGATAAGTTTTGCAAACAAGAAGGTATTAAAAGGCAGTTCACAACAGCATACACTCCTCAACAAAACGGAGTGGCAGAGCGGATGAACAGAACCTTGTTAGATAGAACAAGGGCGATGTTGGCAACTGCAAGCTTGGGAAAATCATTCTGGGCAGAAGCAGTAAGTACTGCCTGTTACGTGATAAATCGGTCACCATCAACTGCAATTGAGTTGAAATCGCCGATGGAAATGTGGAGTGGAAAACCAGTTAATTATTCTGACCTTCATGTATTTGGAAGCCCTGTGTACGCAATGTACAATTCTCAAGAAACGACAAAGTTGGATCCGAAGTCCAGAAAGTGTTTGTTCTTAAGGTATGCTGATGGAGTTAAGGGGTATCGCTTGTGGGACCCCACTGCCCATAAAGTAGTCATCAGCAGAGATGTTGTCTTTACAGAAGACAAAGATCTTGAAGATGTTAGCACTTCAAAAGAAACTATACCGATACAGGTGGGTAATGAATTTCATAAAGATTCTTCTGAAGCAGTACCAGAGCACGATGAAAATCAAGTAGTCGTTGATGAAGCTCCAGCGACTCGTATTTCTAATCGGGAAAGGAAACGTCCAGGGTGGCACCCAGATTATATTATGGAAAGCAATGTTGCATATTGTCTTCTAACATAGGAAGGAGAGCCAACAACTCTTCGCGAGGCACTAAATCATTCAGATGAATCTCAGTGGATGACGGCTATGCAGGAAGAAATTGAAGCTCTTCATAAAAATAAAACATGGGAACTTGTGCCATTGCCGAAAGGTAGAAAATCTATTGGAAATAAATGGGTGTATAAGATCAAGCGAAATGGCGATGATCAAGTGGAGCGGTATCGTGCAAGACTGGTGGTTAAAGGATATGCTCAGAAAGAAGGTACAGACTTTAATGAAATATTTTCTCCTGTAGTTCGACTTACAACAATTCGAGTAGTTCTAGCGATGTGTGCTACATTTGATTTGCATCTAGAGCAGCTAGATGTGAAAACTGCATTTCTTCATGGAAATCTTAAAGAAGAAATTTATATGCTTCAACCAGAAGGTTTTGAACTACAAGGAAAAAAGAACTTGGTTTGCAGGTTAAAGAAATCTCTGTATGGTCTCAAACAGGCGCCGAGATGTTGGTACAAGAGATTTGATTCTTTCATAATGAGCCTTGAATATAACAGACTTTATGCAGATCCTTGTGCATATTTCAAGAGGTTTGGGGACAATGATTTTGTCATTTTGCTGTTATATGTAGATGACATGTTGGTTGCAGGCCCCAACAAAGATCGTATTAATAAGCTGAAGGCTCAATTGGCTAGGGAGTTTAAAATGAAAGACTTGGGTGCCGCAAACAAGATTCTAGGGATGCAAATTCACCGAGACAGAAATAATAGGAAGATTTGGCTTTCTCAAAAGAATTATTTGAGAAAAATCTTGGAGCGTTTCAATATGCAAGATAGTAAGCCAATCTCAACCCCATTTCCTACTAATCTCAAGTTATCCTCCGTTATGTGTCCTAGCAGTGAATACGAGAGGAAGGAGATGTCTCGAGTACCGTATGCATCAGCAGTGGGAAGTTCAATGTTCGCAATGATATGTACAAGACCAGACATTGCACATGCAGTGGGAGTAGTTAGTCGGTACATGGCAAATCCTGGTAAAGAGCATTGGGATGCGGTAAAGAGGATCCTAAAATACATTAAGGGTACTTTGGATGTTGCATTATGTTATGGGGAACCGGAATTTATTGTCAAAGGGTATGTTGATTCAGATTATGCAGGTGATATGGATAAAAGTAAATCTACCACTGCATATGTTTTTACACTTTGTGGTGGAACAGTAAGCTGGGTTTCAAAACTGCAGTCAGTTGTGGCGACATCAACAACAGAAGCAGAATATGTAGCAGCTACTCACGCTACTAAAGAGGCAGTATGGTTGAAGATGTTGTTGGAGGAACTCGGGCACAAACAAGAGAATATCACTCTATTTTGTGACAACCAGAGTGCCTTGCATCTTGCAAGGAATCCAGCATTTCATTCAAAGACAAAGCATATACGAGTTCAGTATCACTTCGTTCGTGAGAAAGTGGAAGAAGGAACCGTGGAGGTGCAGAAAATTCATACTGACGACAATGTGGCCGATTTTCTAACAAAGTCAATCAACCGTGACAAGTTTATTTGGTGCCGTTCCTCATACAGCCTAGCGGAAATGTAAGCAACATCATTGGCAAGGAAGGATTATCGTGTGAAGATTGATTGAGCTTCAATCGAATCTTCAAGTGGGAGATTGTGGAAATAGAAATATAAATGGTTGTTGGTAGATGTTGTTGGTGGATGTAGTTGGTAAAATAAGTGGATGGTTGTTGGTAAGTTGTAGGTAACACTTTTCATTACCTAACTTGCCTAACTCTCACCAAATCCCAATCCTTACTACTATAAATAGAGCCATAAACAAGCATTCAAATCATCCCAAAACACATTCTTCTTCTTATATTCTAAGAGTGTAATAGAGAGTTTGAGTTTAGTCTCCTAATTACAAGAGATATAAGCATTAGTAATTATCCTTGTAATTAGAGAGAAGTTGTAATTCCTATTATTCTTATTAGTGAAACGTTTCTTTCCTTGCCCGTGGTTTTTACCCTATTGGGGTTTTCCACGTTAAATCTCGGTGTTCATTTATTATCGTTTTCATATTATTACTAGTGGTTTGCTATAATTCGGTGTCACTTTGCTCAACAAATTATTACTTCAAAATTTGTGGATCATGCAAGTTTTATTGTATTATATTCGTTTGTACTGTGTTTAGTGTTTTGTTAACTTTTTAATCACAGAGAAATAATCGTGTAAATTTTTGTGAGTTGTATAATAACTTATGAATGCGTTTGTTTTTTTTTTTTTTTTAATTTATTTATAATATTTCACGAAGCGGTGCTTCAATAGATTATATATTTTCTGTATTTTATACTTTTAGATTGGTAGAATGTGGTTTTTATGTTGTTTTGTGTTTCTTTAATCTTTAATTATTTAAATGGTACCTATTTTGTTTGTATTTTGATATACAGGGCTATTATTTTGTTTTTATTGTTTCAGGGTTTTGACAGCTGATTTTGCTCTCTAAGACTCTAAGCAAGGTTTGTCAGAGGTATAATGTGTTCTATTCTGTTTTATTTTTGCTATTTAAGTTTGTAGTTGTTTTTTTAGCATGCATGAATGTTTCTTGACTTGATTTTGTAGTTTGATGGATTAGTTATGCACAAGGTTTCAAAATTCGCTATTCGGAGATTAATCGGTCGGGACTTTAAAAGGATTAATCGGTAATTCGGGGATTAATCGGATTGTACTGTATACATTTAAATGCTAAATTTTAAAAATTATATGTGTAAATATAGAAAAAAACATAAATATAAAAATAAACTCTAACGTAATTGTCTAAAATTATCTATTTTGCTTAAAACTATAAAGTTTTAATATAAATTCATGTTAAAATGTTAACCATTTTTAACTTTGACCAACTTTGATTAACAAATTCGATTTTGACCCATCAATTGACGTTGACCGTTTAATTAAACGAATTTTTGGAAATCGGAACGGATTACTCTTAAAAATGATTAATCGGGGATTAATCGGCGAGTAATCGGGTTTTTTGCAACACTGGTTAAACATATACATATATACATATATATGTTTATATTATTGTACTAGTGTATTGTTATTTGAATGAGATTTGCTGATGGTTTATGCATATATAGTTAGACCATGGCTAGATAATATAGTTGTACTGTTATGTCAATTTGCCTAGCGCACCCACACCAGCGGAAGCTAGGATATAATTTCTTTGAGACAAACTTGCGAGAAATAATAGAAAACAAATAAAGTAACTGATAACACGACGATTTAACGTGGTTCGGCAAAACCCTGCCTACGTCCACCCCAAGAGTCTCATTTATTCTTATAATATAAAAGAACCCGGTACAAGAAAAAAGTACACTATGAGTTAAACCCAAACCCCTTAGATTTTAGTATAAAATCTAAGTTTCTCGTACAATCTTTTACACTCCTTACAAGAATAAAACTCTCAACCTCACAAATACACACTCTCCGTTGATATTATCGATCAACTGTGTTTTTCCTTTTGTGATCTTATTTTGTGGATGATCTTAACTCTCTCTATGAAACACCTATTTATACATGAAACATTTACATGCATACACTTGCTAGGATACTTCCAGGCCACACACACCTACCTCCATGTGAAAGCAACTATGATAAACATGCCAACATAGACTTGTGATCATGCCAAATCAAACTTGTCTTGGACTATTTCTAGCAACCCACATGTTTTCAATGCAAATAATAAACTATCACATTTAAATGTGAGTCAATTTTGGACATCCATCTAACATGTACAAGTGTACCAAGTACTACATGTTAGCTATCATTTATCAATTTGGGGTTCTTCAGTTTCTGGTTTTTTTATATTATGTTAATTATTTTTGCAGTATTCACTGGTTTACTTTGCTGTTATATCTTTAATGCTTACTTTGGTTGTCACCATTTTGTTCTTGGTTTCATAAAAACAAATTGGTAGTTATCATTGTTTTTGCTGTTATTTGTGAATTAATTCAGGTCCTACTCTGTTTTATTTTTTATATTCAAGTTTTTAGTTGCTTTTAATTATTAATATGCATGAATCTTTATTGACTTGTTTTTGTGGTATGATGGATTAATAATGCATATACATATATACATATAATGTAGAGTATATGTTTATTATATTATTGGGTATATTCTTCACCATATACTTGTTTGCTTATATTTGTTCATCCCTAATTAATGGTTTGAAATTTGTTTGCTTATATACATTTACATATATAGATATACACACATATACACTCTCACAATGTGCGCCCGCCCGCTCTGATAGATGGTTTTGAATTTATGAATTATGTATGAAGATTTCTGGTGCACAATGTTTCTGTAGGTTTGTGATGAGTAACAATCTTTGATTTTGGTGTATTATATTTCTGTTAAAAAACTTGCAGTTATTAAATTATTTAAATTTAAATGATCGTTTACTTTTGTGTTGATTTGTTCTTTGACCCATGTTCTCTTTGTTATCTCCAGTAATCAAATATGGATTCGGAAAATGGCAACACTGGGGTTACAGATGCTTTACCACCACCTCCACCTGTCACTGAAGACGTCGTTCCAATCAAAGCTGAGCCTGAACCCGTCAAGAAGAAGGTCATGCGGGTCCCCATGGCTAGACGCAGTCTGGCCACCAAAGGTCAAAAAGCACAGCTGTTGACCAATCACTTTAAAGTCAACGTTTCTAATGTTGATGGCCACTTCTTTCACTACAGTGTATGTTGTATGCTCATCTATTAGCTAATTAATACTTTAATACAATATATCTCACCAATCAGTTGCTTATTTAGTTAATGTTTAAAAATGGCATTCAGCTGACATTTTTTGCTTAGTATTGAAACAAGTTTTGTAATCTTGCGAAACAGGTGGCGCTTTTCTATGAAGACGGTCGTCCTACCGATGGGAAAGGTATTGGACGAAAAGTGCTCGATAAAGTACATGAAACGTACCGCTCCGAATTAGACGGAAAAGAATTCGCGTACGATGGGGAAAAAAGTTTGTTTACTGTTGGTGCGCTTCCAAGAAACAAACTCGAGTTCACCATTGTACTCGATAATGTCACGTCAAACAGGTATCTTTGATTAGTTAAAAAAAATGGAGTGCCTTTTTTAGAGTTGTATAATAGTTGGAAACAATGAAAGTCTTGCACGTTTTTTTATATATTCAGAAACAATGGAAATGCAAGCCCGGATAATGACGCAGACAAGAAACGTGTGCGCCGATCATACCAATCCAAAACTTTTAAAGTCGAGTTGAGTTTCGCAGCTAAAATCCCGATGCAAGCAATTGCACAAGCGTTACGAGGTCAGGAATCGGAAAACTCACAAGAAGCCTTGAGGGTGCTTGATATTATCTTAAGGCAACATGCTGCTAAACAGTAAGTTGAAATGTTTGAATTCTAGTACTTATAGCTTTCCGTTACATCTTTGACTATTTGACTGACCCATTTCATTTTGACAGTTTTCTGGTTAATCTGTTAGCCTCAATTTTTTTTGTTTACAATTAACTGACAACTAAAATAGGAATTTTGTACGCCTAAGGGACTGTTTGGGTTAGCTTTATTTGTTACATATATGCAAACACTTGCAGAAGTTCTTAATGTGTTTTAATTAGTTAATTAATAATGTTTACCATTGATGTATTTCAATAGTTTACCTTAATTGATTCACACCATCAATGTATTATTTTAATCTCTCAAAAAGGGATTTGATATTTTATTGTTAAGTAGCAGCAGAGGTATAATACTGAATTATTGTTCATTTCTTTTGCTTAACTCTTTCTAATTGAATAATCAGGGGATGTCTTCTTGTTCGTCAATCATTTTTTCACAATGATGTCAAGAACTTTGCTGATGTGGGAGGCGGTGTTCTTGGCTGCCGTGGATTCCATTCAAGTTTTCGTACATCTAAGGGTGGTCTATCCCTGAACATAGGTAAACCTTTAATTTAATTTAATGCCCACTTGAAATTATCAAACTAATCAGGGTTTAATTACTAACCACGGTTTATAATTTGTATCAGATGTATCTACCACCATGATTATCCAACCTGGGCCGGTAATTGATTTTCTGATTGCTAACCAAAATGTTACAAATCCCCTTTCCATTGACTGGGCAAAGGTAATATTTAATATAACCAGTTCCATAATTATATACCGAGGTGCTATTTTGTATGTTTTGTTTCTAATTTTGTTTACAGGCAAAGCGTACACTAAAGAACCTTAGGATCAAGAACGATGAGACAAATGCTGAATACAAGATAACTGGTTTGAGTGAAAAACCCTGCAATCAGCAGCTGTATTTTTTCGCCCCTACTTCTAATTTTAATTTTGATTTGATGGAGCAAAAACAAAATATCAAGTAAAGTTGATGACTTTTGTAGGTTTTCATTGAGGCAAAAGTCCAAAGACGATAATGGTGAATTTAGTACAGATGAAATCACTGTTCAAGATTATTTTGTTAATATTCGCAAAGTTAATTTGCGCTATTCTGCTGAGCTACCCTGCATTAATGTTGGGAAGCCGAAAAAGCCAATATTTCTCCCTATCGAGGTACAACAATGAGACTTCATTTAGTTGAGATTGATAATCTTTTGTTTATATTATGAATTTCACTTATAAGGTTGTAATTGAATTATGTGTAGTTCTGCTCGTTGGTTTCCTTGCAACGCTATACAAAATCACTCAATACAATGCAACGAGCCAGTTTGGTGGAAAAATCCCGCCAAAAGCCACAAGAAAGAATGAGGGTTTTGACTGATGTACTACTCCACAACTTCCAACTGATATTATCAAGTAAAAAGTTTTTCTTTTGCTATTTAAAGATATTGATTTGTGTATTTTTCAGGCTTTAAAACTCAATAACTATGATGCTGAGCCTCTGCTGAAATCGTGTGGCATTTCGATTAGTAACAATTTCACACAAGTTGAAGGAAGAGTTCTTCCTGCACCAAAGGTACTTTGACAGACTTGAAAGATTCCATCTTTTTTATTATTATTATTATTTTTTTTTTTTTTTTTTTTTTGTTATGTTTGGTTGATGTAACTTTTATTATTTTCCAGCTGAAAGTTGGGAATGGTGAAGATTTCTTTCCGCGAAATGGTCGCTGGAACTTTAACAACAAGGTTGTTTTTTGGTTTTGGAAATGTTCTCTTATGATTAAACGATAGACTCGTGATTAAATTTGTGAGTAATTTTTTTTTTTTTTTATTGAAATACAGAAACTTGTGGATCCCACAACTATCACCAAATGGGCAGTTGTTAACTTCTCTGCTAGATGTGACATCCGTAAACTTGTAAGGGATTTGATCAAATGTGGAGGCTTGAAAGGAATTGTATGTTCTTTTCATTCTAATATTTTTGAGACTTTTTTTTGGTTAATTTTGTGAAATACCTTCGACTAACCAAAAATGTTTTCATGAAATTTGTAGAAAATTGAAGATCCTTTCGAGGTGTTTGAGGAAAGTCCTCAAAATAGGCGGGCCCCACCACTTGTTAGAGTTGAGAAGATGTTTGAATACATTAAGTCTAAACTTGCTGAAATTTGTCAAAATAGGTGGGCTCCACAGTTTTTACTTTGCTTGTTGCCGGAGCGAAAGAACTCTGATCTCTATGGTCTGTGTCAATTCATCTACACTTACTGTTTTAGATTATTATTATTATTATTATCGTTGTAAATCGTACTAATGTTATTAAGGTAAACTTTTATGCGATGTTGAAGGTCCTTGGAAGAAAACGAGTCTTGCTGATTATGGCACCGTGACTCAATGCATTGCACCCATGAAGGTCAATGATCAGTATTTAACAAATGTACTGCTGAAGATTAACGCTAAGGTGAGGTCAGCATTAGAACAACACACGAAAAAGGAAAAAAATGCTAAATTTTGGACCTTTTTTGCATGAACAGCTCGGTGGATTGAACTCTAAGCTAGCCGTTGAGGTTAACCGGTCTATTCCAATTGTATCCAAGTCCCCAACCATCATTCTTGGTATGGACGTTTCACATGGCCAGCCTGGACAGTCTGATGTCCCCTCAATTGCTGCGGTAACCCTTACCTATACATACACACACACACACACTACATACACACACACACATATATATGCATATATATACATATATATGTATGTACATTATATATATACCAAGTACTTTTTTCATATGAAAAATTGTAAGTTATTCTTTTTCTGTAGGTTGTTAGTTCACGTCACTATCCCTTGATCTCTCGTTATCGAGCTTCTGTGCGTACTCAGTCCCCAAAAGTGGAAATGATAGACTCTTTGTTTAAAAAAGTTTCTGACACCGAGGATGAAGGCATCATGAGGTGAATTTTCTTTCCTATTTACTTTTTTACCCTCAGAAGGTGTTGCGATACGGATTACAGATGCTAAAGTGCTATAGTCATAACTGTAAAAAGAATACTACTTTACATTTATGATTGATCTTAAGTTGCTGTTAAATTTTTGCTCTATTCAGGGAGCTTCTCCTTGACTACTATGTGACATCAGCCCAGCGAAAGCCCGAGCAGATCATTATCTTTAGGTAAATTCTTCAATTATGTTGTGGTTTTCAATTTTACAGTTTTAACTTATCTTCTTTCTTTTTTTATTTTTTATTTTTATTTTTTTTTCTAGTATAAAAGAAATAGGTTTTCCAAACATGTTTTGTTACTTTGCTTACAAAAGATCATAAGAGACCGGTCTCATCGGTTAAGTCTGTCATAGTCACTGAATGTTCATCAAGATTACTTAAAGTTCAATTAATTGTTTGTTGTTTGATTCTTAGGGATGGTGTTAGTGAGTCACAGTTCTCTCAAGTTCTTAACATCGAATTGGACCAAATTATCGAGGTTTGGCCAATATTACAGTCCATACAATCATTTTATTAGCATGATATAACCTTTATAATATAGTAGTAATATTTAATAATGGTGCAGGCATGCAAATTTCTGGATGAAAATTGGTGCCCTAAATTTCTTGTGATAATTGCCCAAAAGAATCACCACACTAAGTTTTTCCAGCCAGGATCTCCGGATAATGTTCCACCTGGTACTACTTCTAGTCTGCAACTTCAAATGATTTCACAATAGTTATTATTATGCCAAAATAAATCTGTTTCACGTATCTAAAATGTTGAATTAAAATTTTATTCCAAGTGGGCATTATAAGCAACTTTGATTCAATTGTTACAGGAACGGTGATTGATAACAAGGTGTGTCATCCCCGTAACAATGATTTCTACATGTGCGCGCATGCTGGGATGATAGTAAGTTTTACCAATTTCTTTTATTCCTTATCATCAATCATTGAGTTAATAAGTAGAAAGTTTGAGTCAAAATTACGAAGAAAGGTTCTGATTTTTGATCAATCAAATTAGAATGTTTTTCTTATTACATGAATTATTATTATTATTTGATTATCAGGGGACGACAAGGCCCACACATTACCATGTGTTGTATGATGAAATTGGGTTTTCAGCTGATGATCTTCAGGAGCTTGTACACTCTTTGTCATATGTGTAAGTTTATGTATTTATCTGTATATCTTTGTATATTAATTTCTAATTATATTGACCGATGAATCTTTGTATTTTGCATCATCTAAATTTTCCTTGTTAAATTTTGGATTGTTACAGTTACCAGAGAAGCACCACCGCAATTTCTGTTGGTAAGTCTATATTTTGTTTCAACATTTAAATGTGAATTTGGCCAACAATATATGTAACTTTTTTTTTGGCTGTTATTACACTTTATTTATTACAGTATTATTGATTTATATATTGTTTGTTTTATGCAGTTGCACCTATTTGCTATGCTCATTTAGCAGCAACACAGATGTCTCAGTTCATAAAGTTTGAGGACCACTCGGAGACATCTTCAAGCCATGGTGGAACTGGTGTTACGTCTGCCGGAGCAGTGCCAGTACCTCAGCTACCGAAATTGCAGAAGAATGTCTGCAACTCTATGTTTTTCTGCTAAATCTATTACTATAAACTTACTAGACAATAGTAGTTTGTACATAGTGGAGGCATGTTTTGTGGCCTAGCTCCTTTCACGGAGTTGAACTCAAGGCCGTTTTGTGAATGTTTTGGATGCCGCATGCTTGTCAAGATCTAAATACTACCGTTTTGGATGTGCATGTTTTCTTTGTTGTCTTGTCGATGTATTGTTGTCTTGTTGATACCAGAATTAGTCTTTAACTTGAAGATTACCCAATATTTGACAAGGGTAAACTTTTACGAGTTGTATGTTTGGAGTACAGTACGAATGGCCATAACATGAGAATATAATGCTTAAATGCTCGACTCGAACAGAGATTTTAACGAATTTAATGAATCAAGTTCGAAAAGTTCAAGGGTAGCTCAAAGTCTAAATGCACCCCATTCAACGTCAGACACATCAACTTTTCATCCAATGAGTACGGCATAATTAGACATTAAGCTTTTTTGCCCTTCTAAAATATTTTTTCCCTTTCTTTATGTATTTTTTTTGAAAAGCCAACAACGATTTTATTAGAAAAAATAAACAGGAGGTACAACATAGGTTGAAAGACCCAATTACAATAAATACATAGGCTCAAATGCTAGAGGAGGAAAGAAAATAAACGACACGAGAGATTTATGTACATAGGTATGATTATTGAGAGGTAGTAAAAAGCCTTCATCTAACGAGAACACCTTGGATGGATCAACTTGTATAAGACAAGCCGGATTAGGAATCGATATACAGTGCTGAAAACACAGCGACAAAGTATTCGACACTAATCCACTTAGACTGGACCAAGGAAAACACGAGAGATTCCAGCATAAAAAACCTACCATTAACCAATACCATCTTTTGGGTGATTTACATCGAATCTACTTGGATTAGTGATCCATGTTAACCAATCTAAAGAGCCTTTTTACACCTTAGGGCACTCATTAGCCAAACTCAAATATATAAATATATACTGCGTATATAACAGTAATCAATGGAATGAGGGAGAAACATCTCATAAAACTATCAAGGTACACTTTTTGTAAATAAACATGAGATACGTTTTTATTTCCTAATACTAGTATATTAAAGAATGAGGGTAATAATACTAACTTGATGGAATGTGAGTGGGACAAAAAGAAAAATTAAAAGTGTGGATTGAACCCGGGTAATGTTTTGCTAATGAGTTGGGCCAACAACTAAGCTTACAATAATTAATTATTTACATATCTTAAAAAAAGTATATCAACAACAACAACAACAACAATATCAAATCACGCTATGCGAGGTATGTGAATGTGAGATGTAGACAATTCTTCCTCTACCATATAATAAAAGAAAAATCATTTCTCCAAACACGAGTCGAGAAAAAAGATTCTCCATCCACATGAAAAGAAAGTCATCCCACGCTTCACTCCAGGATAGAAAGATTGCTTCCGCGAGGACCTCTGTTCAAAAAATAAAAAATAATGAGACGTCATGAAAATGGTAAAATCAAATTTTCATGGGCCTTAAAGCCTGGAGAAAATTCAATTTAGACTCTACGAGACACTCAAGTCGCCAATAAGTCGACACTTGTTGTTTCCTCCATTAATAGAGCTGAAATCTTAAAAAATTATATGTACACAATTAATGTTAGTAGATTAGCGGGTCTTAAAATGTGCCGTATCAATTTGAAATGATAGAATGTAATAGAGGAAAAATGACACATTTCTCTAATAGTGTATACTAGATAAATGACGGATCGGGCGTTGCAACAATTCTATTTAGATAGACGTTGCCTAATTCATGTTAGTAACACATGTTTATACACAAAACGGCTGCGTATGTTTATGTACCTCGCGCATAGCTCCAGTTTGGACTAATTGTGTTACGTATAACAAGTATTTTTAAAATTTACAATAACAGATAATGCTGAATGGTTCAGATGTTTAGTGCAGAACCATTCATGACTGAAATATTCTCTTAATCATTAAGTACATAAAATTTAAATAATATTCTCTTTAAATTATATCAATAACAATTATTAAACAAGTATCTTCTAGTTTTTATTTATATAAAGTTTAATAAGGTAATTTTAAATCATTAACATTACTCATTCAAAGTGATTATCAAACAGCTTGTTTTCATTTAAAATCAAATTCATTCAGAACCTTTGAATCATTCAAATTATGAACCATTCAACACTTAATCATTCAGTTTTATTAAACAGACCCTTATACAATTACATAGATGAAAAAATTATACAGTAATAGATTGTTGGAGAATATCAGGTAATGAAATGTGTAGAATATTGCGTACATATACCGAGTATTTCTTAAGAATATTTGAGAATATAGCCTAAATGTTTAATAATACTAATGTTGTTCGTCCATTTAATATCTCAAGGCCTATATATAGGTGACCCTTGACTAACATATAGTCTAAGACTGGCAATAATAAAAGTGATTAAGTAAAAGATCGTTTGATAAATCTAATTTTATTTTGATGTCAACAATTACGTTTACAATATTATGAAGTTTCAGAAGATGCCTAATGTCACATTTTCAAAACGCAATCAATTTATAGTGTTTTTAATAGACTATCAATTTCGGGTGTACGAGGTACGAGTTCCCAAGTCCCAGTTTTAATAAGTGCATTAAATTCGTCAGTCATGGTCATGCTATACCAATTCACGGTCACGGACATACCACTTTACCTCCTCCTTACCCTCCTCTCTTACTAAAACACGTTCTCCACGCACCAAATTTAATAAAAAATTTAATTTCTGTTCGTCCCTTGTCTGTCGATAATTATATTTCCATATCTTTTGATCCCTTTGGTTTTACTATAAAGGATTTCCACACCGGGATCCCGCTCATGAGATGTAATAGTACCGGGGACCTCTACCCACTCACCACTTCCGCACTTCAAAAACTTTCTCAACCTACTACTTTTGCGGCTATCTCTCAAGATTTATGGCACCGACGTCTAGGACATCCTGGCGCCAACATTTTACGCTTTCTTAGAAGTAAAAATTCTATTAGCAGTACTTCTAATAAAAAGTCGCCTTTATGTGAGCCTTGTGTTTATGGTAATCATATCAGATTACCTTTTTTAGATTCTACTTCACAAACTAATTCTCCATTTGAAATAATACATAGTGATGTTTGGACTTCGCCTATTGTTAGTTCCGCGGGACACCGTTATTATATTTTCTTTTTAGATGATTATACCAACTATTTATGGACCTTTCCTATTGGAAGTAAATCTGATGTTTTTCGTACTTTCTTGGTTTTCTATAACTATGTGCGAAATCAATTCTCGTTCAACATTAAAGCCTTACAATGATATAACGGTACCGAATACAATAACTCTTCTTTTCATAATTTCTTTCAACAACACGGAATAAGTTTTCGTGTCCTTATACCTCTTCACAAAATGGAAAAGTCGAACGCAAAATTCGTGCCATCAATAACATTACTCGAACCATTCTAGCTCACTCCTCCATGCCCTCTAATTTTTGGCATCATGCTCTCTCCGTTTCTACCTACCTTCTGAATATCCTACCTAGTAAACTCCTACACAATCTTTCACCCACTCATATTCTCTTCCGACGTCAACCCACTTACGACCATTTTCGAGTATTTGATTGTTTATGTTATCCTCTTTTACCTTCCACTACTATACACAAGTTACAACCTCGTTCTACGCCCTGTGTTTTCCTAGGATATCCTAGCTCTCATAGAGGATACAAATGTTATGACCTCAAATCTAAAAAGATTATTCTTTCACGCCATGTTTTATTCGACGAGAATGTTTTTCCTTTTGCTAATCCCCAACCTTCTAATGCCGACAATTACTCTTTTCTTCATGATAATCTTCACATTCTTACTTCTCCTATACTTACTGGACCTTCAGTTTTACCCACGACCAAACAACAAGATCCACAAGTCTCAGATCAACAATATGTTCCTACTTTGGTCGACTCGTCTACGTCGGCCCAACCTTCTGTCTCGGCCCAACAACCTTCACAACATGATTCTTCTCCTTCACAGTCCTCGACACACTTAAATTCTTCACATACGTCGCCTAATTTACAGTCCTCATGACAACCACAGTCACCCAATATCTCTACTATGTGATGACCCGGGAATTTTTGACCAAATTTAAACTTGAATCTTATTTGATTTCGATACGATAAGCAAAGTCTGTAATATTAAGTCTCGAAATTTTTGAACTGTTTTATGAAATCAAGTGACCTTGACTATTACCGACGATTCACGAACCTTTGAATTGTAAATACAAATGTATATATATAAATGATGTAAATAACTACATATAATAAATGAGATATATTAATGAACTATTTTGTGATTAAAGATAATTTAAAACAACTAAAACTTGTTATTTTAAATATATAGGGTATATTGAAAATAAATGAAGTCGAATATAATTTGTCAACGTTAACAAAGTATTTAATGTATAATGTTATACCCTGAGATTATTTGTTCAATATATATATATAATTAATACATTTATTTACTAGATATTAAAACATAATTGTATATATATAGTAGTATACATATATATAAATATAAATCTATATATGATTTCTGATCAAGATTATATTGTAATATATATATATATATATATATATATATATATATATATATATATATATATATATATATATATAATGTATAAACATTAAATATTCAATGAATGTTATTGTATAATATATTATGCAATTATTAAATATTACATAAATTTAATAGATTGTATATAAAGTGTAAATACAAGTTAGGAATATAGTCGTTATAATAACCATACTATTACTTCCATTATTAGTACTAATATCAATATCAATATCAATATCAATATCAGTTTTATGTATATATTATAATTGTAATCTAAATATTATCAGTCAATATAATTGTTATTATTAGGTATTTGTATTATAAGTATTGTTAGTATACTATTATTAAGAATTATAAATATTATGATTAATATTATTGTTATCATTTTGATTATGATTGTTACTAAACTTACCAAAATTTTTCCTTTTTGTTATAGTATCATATTATTTCTATTTTTATTATTATCATTATTCTTAATATTAATAGTATTATTATTTTGATATTATTAACACTATTACTATTTCTATTATATTTGTTATTAATATTAGTATCTTTATTATTAGGAAAGATTAACAATATTATTATCATTAATACATTAATAATTATTAATATTAGTTTAATTTATATTATATATATATATATAAAAAGAAACGGATATACCAGAGGAATTAAGCGAATCATCAGATATTTATATATATCACTATCTGCTAAAATTTTTTTTTCTTCCTTTTCTACTACACCCGTGAACTTATTTTATCTTCTCTATCACTACTAACACGATCGAATAATTCATGTTACTACATCAATTAATCACTTACACTATAAAACTTCTGCTAGTACTCGCGAATTTAAACAGAAGAAAAGGGAAGAACTGAAACAGAAAAGAGAGTCGACCCTGCTCACGACTCAATTATCAAAAGTTTGAATTCGTTTTAAATTTTAAAAATCTGTAAATGCAGTTCTATTAGGAATTGTCTACTCAATCTTTCTTCAAAATACCATATTCGAATTCGTTATATCAAGCCCGAATTTCGGAGTCAAAGTTTTCAAAACAAAAAGTCAAACATTGTTCATCATTCAAATTCGAGCTTTCGGTTGCAATTCAAGTTAAATTGATGATTTTTATAGTTCCTAGAGGTGATTTGAAACATCTTTGATGTTATAAACTTTGGCTAAAAGTTTCTCAAAACATAAATCATTTTTTTTAGAGTGCGGCGACAGCGGCCTTCTTGTATACATATATATTTTATTTTATTTTTCTTTTGCATTTCTAATTGATTCAATTCACAACTCAGGTTAGTTGCAACTTAATTTTAAGTCTTAATTCAATTTATGTTAGCGGATATGATTGATGGTGTTGGTGCCGTGTAAAAAAAAATTTGTTTTGAGGAAGAAGATGAGCCAGGTACAAATTAAATGGATACATATAGATATAAGTAGTAATTGAATCAGAAAAATAGACACAGTTCAATGGTTAGGGGCGTGGGTGGTTAAGCGGGAGGTCGCAGGTTCGAGCTCGAGCCGGGACACTCTTTTTGCTTTTTTTCTTAAAGGTAGTCTTTTTTATTAAATTCATTATTGTAATTATTATTGTTATTATAGATTATTATTGCTATTGTTATTATTATTATTATTATTATTATTATTAGGTATTATACATATTAATATTATTATGAAAAATGATAATGATTGATATGTTTTGATGACAAGAATATAAGTATGATATGAATATGAATATAAATATAAATATGTAAATAGGATTAGGGATGAAGATAATAATAAAACTTTTATTATTATACAAACTTGATATTATAAAACGATAATAATTATATTAGGAATTGATTAAGTGAAATTATATTGTTATGAATGAGATTATGGTAATATAAGTAATACTAATATTAGTATCATTATTATTAACATAAGTATTATTATAAATATCATTATTATTATTATTAACATTATCATATTTATTACTTCTATTAATATTATTATTATTATCACTACAAATATATTATTACTTCTGTTACTGCCATTATAAGTAGTATTGTTAATGAGTATTATTATATAATTACTAAAATCATTATCATAACTATCAGTAATAGTAAAAATTAATATCTTTACAACTTTTATTATTAATATCATTATATTTATCACTAATAGAATTATTAACATTATTATTTTTATTACTAATATTAAGTATCATCAATATTATCATATTACCATTACAAATATCATTTTAGTATTATTACAACTATTAATTTTAACAAACAAACGATATATATATTTTATACATTAAACATAACAAAATTTATATTTTCATATACAAAAGAAATACACGAAACATATATATATTTTTGATATAAAAATGATATAACTAATAAATTTATATATATATATATATATATATATATATATATATATATATATATATATATATATATATATATATATATTGTTCGATTACAATTATGTGTATTAATAAATAAACAAATGATATAGGTTCGTGAATCCGAGGCCAACCCTGCATTGTTCAGTTGTTAAATGTCGTCATATGTATTTTTACTACAAAATACATTAGGTGAGTTTCATTTGCTCCCTTTTTAAATGCTTTTGCAATATATATTTTTGGGACTGAGAATACATGCGCTGCTTTTATAAATGTTTTATGAAATAGACACAAGTGATCAAAAACTACATTATATGGTTGGATTATTAAACCGAATATCGCCCTTCAAGTCTGGTAACCTAAGAATTTAGGGAAATGGCCCCTGATTGACGCGAATCCTAAAGATAGATCTATGGATCTTGACAAGTCCCATTCGGGGTACGAATGCTTTAGTACTTCGAGATTATTATACAGACGAGAGGTTCTGTTTTGGGGATATTTATGCATTAAGTTAACGTCGGTTACCAGGTGTTCAATCCATATGAATGATTTTTATCTCTATGCAGTTTGCGAAATGCCTGATACGAGAATGATGTTTATGAAAATGAAATCTTGTGGTCTATTATACTATCTGAAATGATTATTTATGATAAACTAATGAACTCACCAACCTTTTGGTTGACACTTTAAAGCATGTTTATTCTCAGGTATGAAAGAAATCTTCCGCTGTGCATTTGCTCATATTATTTGGAGTCATTCATAACATATTTCAAAAGACGTTGCATTCGAGTCGTCGAGTTCATCAAGATTATTATTAAGTCATTTATAGTTTAGATATATTATGAAATGGTATGCATGCCGTCAACTTTCAATGTATTGAAAGTTTGTCTTTTAAAAACAAATGCGATGTTTGTAAAATGTATCATATAGAGGTCAAGTACCTCGCGATGTAATCAACTATTATGAATCGTTTATAATCGATATGGACTTCGTTCGGATGGATTAGGACGGGTCATGAAATTTGGTATCAGAGCTGTGGTCTTAGCGAACCAGGTCTTCTAATAGTGTGTCTAACTGATAAGTCGTTAGGATACATTAGTGAGTCTGGACTTCGACCGTGTCTGCATGTCAAAAGTTTTGCTTATCATTTCGTGTCGAAAATTACCTGCTTATCATTCTTAGGGAATCACTTGCTTATCATTCTTAATCTAGACATATCTTACTGCCTGAATTGCATGAATAGTGTATAGTCAAAATTCATATCTTAATGTATCTGCTACTTCATATCTTAGCGTATCTGTTACTGTAATTTTGCCTGACATATTCCGTAGATTCCTCTGTAACTTATGAGATTTTAGTATTATATATGCATATGTAAATTATGTATTGCAGGGTACTAATCTACATCCTATAATCTATTTCTCATCGAAAATCATTCATCTGATTGTACGAGATGAATCCCTCAACCAGTTCGAGTCCTTCAGATTCCGATAACTATTCTGATAGTTATTCCGACAGTTATTCCGATATGGAAACACACTTGAGCTCCGAAAGCAGTATAACCGGAATGGATCAACCAATCGGCCATCATCAATTCATCTGATGGGTTCGTAGTCTACTTAATCATTGGAGACAAGAAGAAGGTGATCCTTTTCATCAACCGAATTCACCTCTTAGTGAAGAACCTGAAGCATTTACCGGCGAATCTATTCGAAACACCATATTCACCCTCATTGCCAGGATATCCCACAACGATTATATTATATCCACAATTCTAGATCTTATTCATCCGCTCGTTCCGACCGATAATCACTCCGGAATAATGGAAGAAGTCAACGAACTTCGCGCTCGAGTAATCAATTTGGAGAGTATGGTGCAAAATGTACCAGCTTCGGCAACATCACCAGTATCTACAGTACCATCAATAACAGCACCAGAACCATCAACAATCCATGCCTCAACATCTCATTCTGTACCTCGAGTATAATCATCGTTCTACGTATCATTCTACATTATTTATCTTCGTTCAACATGGCGATTATATAATCCTTAATATTTTAGAGATTATATATTCTCGTTCTAACGGTAAATCAAATGAGTTTAATATCATGTTGACTCATTAAATTCATGATTATATCTGAAGAAAATATATATGTATATATGTTTTCATAAAGATTGTAATTAAAAATTCTTTTGTACAAACTGTTAATGGTGAAAATATTTTAATGGGTAGGTAATACCTGAGGAATATTTAGATTTCACATTAATAAAGTACACTGTACATTCTTTCAAATCTAAATTCAACAATCATTTACTATCCTATTTACAACCACCGATATACGTATTCGTTCACCACAGAATAACCATATTCATCCAATTTCATATTTGGATTTTGATTTCTCAGAATCCAACAAATGGCATAATGAAGAAAATATTGGACAAATAAAATTTGTTAGAAACAAACAAATTAACTATGAGAAATTTTGTTAAGGATCCACGCTAACAAAATCCTAGCTAACTGTTCCTAGCTAACTGATTACATTTTATTTATCACAGTTTATTTATCGCAATTTAATTATCGCAATTTTATTTATCGTCATTTAATTTCTGTTATTTACTTTACGCATTTTATTTATCGTCATTTAATTTCTGTATTTATTTTACGCACTTTAAATATCGGGACACGTATACAAGGTTTTGACATATCATATCGACGCATATATATATATATATATATATATATATATATATATATATATATATATATATATATATATATATATATATATATATATATATATATATATATATATTATTTGGAATAACCATAGACACTCTATATGCAGTAATGATCGAGTTCTCTATACAGGGTTGAGGTTGATTCTATAATAATATATATACTTTGAGTTGTGGTCGAGTCTGAGACATGTACACGGGTCACGATACGTATTAATTAATTCGAATATTATAAACTATATATGAATTATTGAGTTAGTGACTGTGGACTGCAAACTGTGGACTACCATGATTAGACAATTAAAATAAATTAAAATATTGATTATAACATATGAAACTAAACAATTCTTCAAGTTACCACTTGATTTCATCTTAAACCTCATTTGTATCTTGACGATTCCAATCTGCGTTCAAACCTTTTATAATTCTTAAAAACACCTCAATCGAGAGGATGAACCAACCGCACTTCATTTACGGAAGAAAAGATTGATGCATATAGTTATGCACCTGAAAACACTCAGAACCTGTGTAAGCGTTTAAAACGTATCCGTGCTAGCTCCTTTGGCGTAGTTATTACCGAAAATAATGATGTTATGCGAGGTGTATACGAAATAGTTTATATTTTACTAGGAAAAACTATTAAATACGATACAATTTTACACAAGATATTTTTTTATTTATAGAATGGATATACTTAAACCTTGCTACAACACTTATAGGCAGTGTACCTAATCGTACAGTAGTGTAGTTTTTAGTAAGTCCGGTTCGTTCCACAGGGAAATCTTTAAACAAAGCGTAACGCTATATTAGTTTACTTTTATAAAAATACAAACATATATATAAGTAATATTATTATTATAAAGGGGGGTTTTTACCGTTTAATGACCGGTTTGTCGATTTTAAAACTTTAGTCGCAGTTAAAACCTAATGTAAAATATTAAATAAATAAAAGACTTAATTTAAAGTGTAAAGTAAATAACGATAATGAAATTGCGAATAATAAAAGTGCGATAAAATAAACTTGCGATAATTAAAAAGTACGATAATTAAAAATGCAATTAAATATAATAACAATAAAAAATGCGATAATTAGAAGTGCAATTAAATATAAAATAAAGGAAATTAAATATGAAATAAAAGAATTATGCTTATTTAAACTTCCGTAATCATGATGTTTGACGTGTTGATTTTAGTTTTATGCCCATGGGTTAATTGTCCTTTGTCCTGGATTATTTAATATGTCCGTCTGGTTTTTGTCCATAACAGTCCATCAGTCATAAATATAAAGTGCGAGTGTCCTTGTCAAATTATTATTATACCCGAAGTTGAATATTCCAACTAATTGGGGATTCGAATTGTAACAAGGTTTTAATACTTTGTTTAATGAATACACCAGGTTATCGACTGCGTGTAAACCAAGGTTTTACTACTTTGTTAACAATTACACCAATTACCCTTGAATGTAATTTCACCCCTGTTTTAATTATTCTAGTGGCTATTAATCCATTCCCGTGTCCGGTTAAATGAACGATTATTCGTACATATAAATACCCCGCCCATCGTGTCCGATCGAGTGTATATGGTAATTTATAGGGATGCCCAATTGTAAATCTTTATATTAACATTAACAAACTATCATTTAGTTAAACAAATATAAAGCCCATTAATAGCCCATAGTCTAATTTCCACAAGTGTCGTTCTTTTGTCCAAACCCCAATTATGGTACAAAGCCCAATTACTCAATTTTAGTAATTAGCCCAACATCATGATTACTTCGTTTTAAATAAGCATAATAATAACTTAGCTACGAGACATTAATATAAAAAGGTTGAACATAACTTACAATGATTAAAAATAGCGTAGCGTTACACGGACAGAATTTCGACTTACACCCTTACAATATTCGCTAACATACCCTTATTATTAGAATTATAATTAAAATTAAAATATAAATTATATATATATATTTTACGTATATATGAGAGAAGAGAGAAATAGATTCTATTTTGCGATCAGAATTCGGTTGGCTTTATAGGGATTTTCGATTTTTGGGGCTCCGCGACTCGCGGCAAAATCCTCTTCAAACTCCGCGAGTCGCGGAGAATGAATTTACAGCTCACACCCTTGGAGTCTTTCTCTGCCGACGGTTTTATAATATATATATAATATATATATAATTAATATAATTAATTATATATTATATTATATTTATATACATAGTTAACTTGTAATTTTTAGTCCGTTGCGTCGAGCGTTAAGAGTTGACTCTGGTCCCGGTTCCGGATTTTTGAACGTCCTTGCGTACAATTTTATATTTTGTACTTTGCGTTTTGAATCTTGTACTCTTGTAATTTCGAGACGTTTCTTATCAATAATTGGAACCTTTTTGATTGTCTTTTGTACTTTTGAGCTTTTTGGTCGTTTGCGTCTTCAATTCGTCGAATCTGTCTTTTGTCTTCACCTTTTATTATTTAAACGAATATCACTTGTAAATAGAACAATTGCAACTAAAAGCTTGTCTTTCTTGAGGAATAATGCTATGAAATATATGTTCGTTTTTAGCATTATCAAATATTCCCACACTTGAGCGTTGCTTGTCCTCAAGCAATATTGTCTTGAAATACTAGAATCACTTCTTTATTCTTCACTCTTTGTACATCAGTGATTTCTATACGGCGGTATAAACAATGGTAGTAACGATATGGTTTACAGTCCCACATGACTATAAAAATTTAGATCCATTAAGGAAATTGGATCTTTATGAAAACATTTGATCTTTTGAAAATTAAATCTAGTTTTTACCCTAGATAAGTTTTCCGGGATAACCCTTTACCGGTGTTTGCAAAATATTTTTGTGGGTTTGGTGGGGTTCAGAATTGAAAATTTTAGCTCAAAACTTGCTGTTTTGTGTCACCCACTTGCTAACCTTGTATTTGGAAAGCAACACGTCCAGTTTACTTGTTCCGTATATTACCTTTCGGCAAACTACCGTCCGGTTGTAAAGGAAAGCGTTGAACAAGCAACTGTTAAGGCAATGTCCCGTGACATGCTTTTGATTATGGTCTATAACGTGTCGGACGCAATTACTATCCTTGGTAGGAGCAATAGTAAAGCTCACCCTTATAATTTTTCGGTCTGGCACAAGGTCCTGTCTTTGACCACTATGCAACCACCGTTCTTACGGTTGACACCCGATTTAGTTCAGGTGACCTAATGAATTCCAGGTGAATTCCTAGGATTTTACGTTCAATGGTAATGAACGCATTGAAAATAGGGTTTTCAGAAAACAAATCGGTTTGTAATTTTGATCAAAATATTTTCTCGTTTAAGCTCGAGTTTAGATATCATCGAATTCCATGAGTTTGTAATTCTCAATCTTTAAGGTCAATCTCTAGGATTGAGTAATATCAGTCTTAAAAGCTGATTTTTAATCTTTAAGGAGATTATCCTTTCTGGGGATCTGATTCATTAGTCTTATCAAGCTAATTTGCACGGTGCCTCCCCATTGTACGAGATAAATCCTTCTCATGGTTAGGATAAATCTGACCACTTGGCGACCCTGTTTAATGCTGAGGTCCGTGGATTTCCAACCGATTTTAGTGATGACTTTTCTAGATTTTTCGTCAACCTACAGCTGGTCTGGACGACAACTTCATGACCTAAATCAAGAAGCGCGTGTCTTTTTCGGAAGACTTTACTTCCTTTTAATGATGGAATTGATTCATCGTGTAGATCCATCTCTTCTTTTCTTTCATCGGGTAAAACAGTTTAGTTTAGTCCAAAGCAAAAGTATTTTCAGTTTATTTGTTACAGATATATGTGACATATGTTAAGATAACTTGGTAAATTTTCCCACACTTGGCTTTTATTTTCCTTTTTATCGTCCTCTATTCCATTTTAAATGAATTTTAACATTTTAGTTTGTTTCTCAATTTATGTCCTTTCCGAGGTAACAATAATTTCGGTGTTAAAAC